>NC_048572.1:53920080-54279247 GCF_013265735.2 Oncorhynchus mykiss
AAACAACAAACATCAAATACAATCGAGCGCAATACACACAAATCTAATCCCGCACGAACTAAGGCAGGCAACAGGTACCCTATATACACATAGAAATAACGCAAATTAAACCAGGTGTGAAAAGAATCACAGACAAAACAAACAGAAAAGGGATCGGTGGCGGCTAGTAAACCGGCGACGCCGACCTCCGAGCGCCGCCGGAACAGGGAGAGGTGTTACCTTCGGTAGAGGTCGTGACAGCACAACGTTTCAATTTGTCACTTATAGCTTAATATTCTGTCTGTAGTTGTGTGAGACACACATTTCAACCTTGAATATAGATTTAAATATTGTCAAATACGTTTTACCAATGTAGAGCAAAAAGTTGTTTTGATTTTAATTTAAATCAAACATGTATTATTATTTTCCACACAGATGTGCAGTTGTTTTTTGCAGTTCATCCTTCCACTTTATCACTGATTAACTGGTTGTGGTAACATTTTATAGTTAACCCCCTAGAGTCGATTGACGCACAATTTAAGTTACATAATTAAAAAATCCCCATAAAACTATGTCAGTTAATGCTAGAGGTATGCTGGGTAAGGTGTCAGAGCTAGAGCAGCGTTTGTCAGACCATGAGACATCTCGGACATCAGTCTACTCACGAAAACGTCTGTAGCATCAGAACGGTTTGACCTACAAACTATTATTCCTCTATGGAAAGCGGTACCGGTTTTTAAAAAATGAATGAAGGTATGATGGTAGTTTTGTACCTACCCCAAACATTGGTTAAATATGTGTACAAAATATATAATAAATTGTATACAGTACCAGTCAAAAGTTAGGACACATCTACTCATTCAAGGGTTATTCTTTATTTTGACTATTTTCTACATTGTCGAAAAATTGTGAAGACATCAAAACTATGAAATAACACGTATGGAATCATGTAGTAACCAAAAAAGTGTTTTAAAAAATTCTAAATATATTTGAGATTTGAGCTTCTTCAAAGTAGCCATAATTTGCCTTGATGACAGCTTTGCACACTCTTGGCATTCTCTCAACCAGCTTCATGAGGAATTATTTTCCAACAGTCTTGAAGGAGTTCCCACATATGCTGAGCACTTTGGCTGCTTTTTCTTCACTCATTTGGGTTGAGGTCAGGTGATTGTGGAGGCCAGATGGAGACCAGGTCATCTGATGCAGCACTCCAGCCCTTAGACAGCCTGGAGGTGTGTTTTGGTTAATTGTCCTGTGGGAAAACAAATGATAGTCCCACTAACCAGATGGGGTGGCGTATCACTGCAGCATGCTGTGGTAGGTAGCCATGCTGGTTAACTGTGCCTTGAATTCTAAATAAAGCACAGACAGTGTCAACAGCAAAGCACCTCTACACCATCACACCTCCTCCTCCATGCTTCATGGTGGGAACCATACATGCGGAGATCAGCTATTCACCTACTCTGCGTCTCACAAAAACACGGTGGTTGGAACCAAAAATCTCAAATTTGGACTCATCAGACAAAAGGACAGATTTCCACCGGTCTAATGTCCATTGTTCGTGTTTCTTGGCCCGAGCAAGTCTATTCTTCTTATTGGTGTACTTTAGTAGTGGTTTCTTTGCCGCAATTCGACCATGAAGGCCTGATTCACGCAGTCTCCTCTGAACAGTTGATGTTGAGATGTGTCTGTTACGTCTTTTATCAAATAGAGCCCTCTTCTGTATACCAACCCTACCTTGTCACAACACAAAAAAATTCACAAATTAACTTTTAACAAGGCACACCTGTTAATTGAAATGCATTCCAGGTGACTACCTAATGAAGCTGGTTGAGAGAATGTCATCAAGGCAAGGTGGCTACTTTGAAGAATTTCAAACATTTATTTACTACATGATTCCATATGTGTTATTTCATATTGTTGATGTCTTCACTATTATTCTACAATGTAGAAAATAGTAAAAAATAAAGAAAAACCCTGGAATGAGTAGGTGTGTCCAAACTTTTGACTGGTACTATATATAACAAAAATGCTAAATGATACATGGTCATACTATCTTAAACAATTCCATATGTCAGCTTAGCACCCCCTCCCTCAACATCTTAGACTTTTAAGAATTAAAACACTACATTCCTAGCCGGCAGTCTGTGCGGATGTGAGACATTCAACATGCTGAACGAGAAAAGCAACAGTTGAGATTAAATAACTTTTATTCTTTGCAACCATTGCATAGTCTATTTATTGCAATTGAGTCCTATATACAGTACTACAGTGTATCCAGTGCCTTCAGAAAGTATTCACACCACTTGACTTTTACCACATTTTTGTTGTGTCACAGCCTGAATTTAAAATGGATGTTTTTGAGTCAATAAGTATTCATCCCCAAGCGTATATAAGTTCAGGAATAAAAATGTGCTTAACAAGTCACATAATAAGTTGCATAGACTCACTATGTGTGCAGAAATAGAGTTTAACATGATTTTTGAATGATTACCGCATCTCTGTACCTCACACATACAAATATCTGTAAGGTCACTCAGTCGAGCAGTGCATTGTTTGGTTTGGTGGCCAACGCAAGAGAACGCTACCTTCCCCAATGCATAGTACCAACTATAACGTTTGGTAGAGGAGAAATAATGGTCTGGGGTTGTTTTTCGTGGTTTGGGCTAGGCCCCTTAGTTCCAGTGAAGCGAAATCTTAACTCTACAGCATGCAATGACATTCTAGACTATTCTGTGCTTCCAACTTTGTGGCAACATTTTGGGGAAGGCCCTTTCCTGTTTCAGCATGAGAATGCCCTCGTCCACAAAGCGAGGTCCATACAGAAATGGTGTGGAAGAACTTGACTGGCATGCACAGAGCCCTGACTTCAACCACATCAAACACCTTTGGGATGAATTGGAACATCGACTGTGAGCCAGGCCTAATCGCCCAACATCAGTGCCCACCTCACCAATGCTCTTTTGGTTGAATGGAAGCAAGTCCCCGCAGCAATGTTCCAACATCTAGTGGAAAGCCTTCCCAGAAGAGTGGAAGCTGTTATAGCAGCAAAAGGGGGACCAGCTCCATATTAATTCCCATGATTTTGAAATGAGATTTTTGACGTGTCCACATACTTTTGGTAATGTAGTGTATGTTGCTAAAATAGAAGTGGCATACCATAGGAGAAGAACTGAAATGTAGAGCATATTGTACAGAAGACAAAACATAAAGAAGATGGAGTTGTTTACTCACAGCGGCCCACAACCAAGCGTCAGTTATGCTGCTGAAGGGGGTGCCTGGCTTGTCCAGCTCCACAGTGTGCATGAGGGCCGAGAAGGTGAAGATGCCCAGGATAATGAACAGGAAAAGGCAGCACACCTGCTCTGAGCACTGCCGGATGGTGAATCCAAACGCCCGCATGCCCGTTGAATGCTTGGCCAGCTTGAGGATGCAGAAGATGCGCTGGAGCTTGACCACCTTGAGCACCTTGCTAACCTTGCTGACCCGGGCCATGGTCTTCAGGTCCTTGGGGCACTGGCATCATTTACGTCTGTGAAAATCTCAAAAATAATCTGGATGAAATAGGGCATGACAGCCAAAAGGTCCACAAAGTTTAGAGCACTTTTCACAAAGTGTTTGATGTCACAGGTGGTGTGCAGCCTCAAGAAGTACTCAAAGGAGAAGAATACGATGGAGACGATCTCCACACACTCCATGTAAGTCTTGCCGTAGATGGTGTACTTCCTCACCGTGTTGAGGGTCATCGCCACAATGGAGATGAGGACGAAATGGCTGGAGAACATGGCAAAGCCCTTAGCCACTAATGAGGAGTAAGAGTTCTCCATCAGGTCCCAGAGGGCCTTGCGGAACCCCCCACTTTTTTAAGTGGCAAGGGTTTCTTGAAGGTTGTTCCATTGGAAATGTATGAGAAGAAAATAAATCTTGCTCACCCAGTGAAAGTTAAGTCATTAAAGAAAGACATTACCAGCAAATCCAATATCCCACACGTTTTCCATTCCACGAAACGAAGAACAACAAAAGGAAGATTTTCTTCATCCTTTTCTTACAAATTCAGCAGGGAGAGGAAAAGCTATTCCGCGTTTGATTGGACGTGCAAGAAGATCTGGAGCATGAGTTGGGGATTCATCCTCCTCACTGATTCTCTAATTCCATTGCTGTTCTTTCTATCCTAACAGAAGTTAAAAATACTGTCAGTGAGGATTAGTGTTGTGATTTAAGGATTTGGTGCTGGGAGGAGGGAAATGCAGAGCAGAGGCAGCAGTCGTTCATTTGTGACAGGGCTATTAATTTAAAGGCTTACAGGTACATGCAGTTCAAACTGGACAGAAAGGAATCACAGTAAACAACCTCACGTATACCTTCATATCTATGCATTCATTCCAACCTCCATCATTTCACGTTAATACCATTGGATTGCAATTTTATCATGCAGATCAATTCCCCCTTATTTCCACTGGCCTATAGACAGTATTTCTACATTAAAGTAGCAATCTGCTGTTACTACATCCATTTTTGGACCTAATAAATTAATGATATGTACCCATTGTTTCTTGAAGAACATAACTTATAAATGCCTCGGGAGCATAGTTCAACCCCAAAATATAAGCTTGTTTTACTCCAATGTTACTAAACAATGTAAATGCCCTTAACCTTGTTCTGAACACCTCCAAAACAAAGGTCATGTGGTTTGGTAAGAAGAATGCCCCTCTCCGAACCATTGTGATTACTACCTCTGAGGGTTTAGAGCTTGAGGTAGTCACCTCATACAAGTACTTGGGAGTATTGCTAGACGGTACACTGTCCTTCTCTCAGCACATATCAAAGCTGCAGCTAAGGTTAAATCTAGACTTGGTTTCCTCTATCGTAATCACTCCTCTTTCACCCCAGCTGACAAACTAACCCTGATTCAGATGACCATCCTACCCATGCTAGATTATGGAGACGTAATTTATACATCGGCAGGTAAGGGTGCTCTCCAGCGGCTAGATGTTCTTTACCATTCGGCCATCAGTTTTGCCACCAATGCTCCTTATAGGACACATCACTGCACTCTATACTCCTCTGTAAACTGGTCATCTCTGTATACAAGACCCACTGGTTGATGTTTATTTATAAACACTCTTAGGCCTTGCTCCGCCCTATCTGATACCTACTGCAGCCCTCATCCTCCACATACAACACCTGTTCTGCCAGTCACATTTGGTTAAAGGTCCCCAAGGCACACACATCCCTGGGTCGCTACTCTTTTCAGTTCGCTGCAGCTAGCGACTGGAGCGAGCTGCAAAAAAAGACTCAACTGGACAGTTTTACCTCAATCTCTTCATTCAAAGACTCAATCATGGACACGTACTGACAGTTGTGGCTGCTTTGCCTGATGTATTGTTGTCTCTACCTTCTTGCCGTTGTCTTTGCCCAATAGTGTTTGTACCATGTTTTGTGCTGCTACCATGTTGTGTTGCCCCCCATGCTATGTTGTTGTCTTAGGTCTCACTTTATGTAGTGTTGTCTCTCTTGTCGTGATGTGTGTTTTGTCCTATATTTTTATTTTGTATTTTTAATCCCAGCCGCTGTCCCCACAGGAGGCCTTTTGCCTTTTGTTAGGCCTTCATTGTAAATAAGAATTTGTTCATAACTGACTTGCCTAGTTAAAGAAAGGTTCATTTAAAAAATATGTAAATAAAAAAAATACCCTTCAAATTTTCATTGATAGACACATTTTATTGATTGACTATATTTGTAAGTGCCATTACAAGTGCATTTGTTTTGTCTAGTCCTTCGAGATTCAACTTTATATTGGTGTAAGACTCCACACTGCTTAAATTAGTTAATCAGGCTTTGTCTTTGCGATTAAAATATACCTATAAAATAATATATATTTTTATGCAACTATAATTAGAAATCAAAGGCATTATACTGATTATTCATCCCCCCATCCGCCTATTTCTTGGAGTGAATGAACCACAATACCAAACCGGAACCGGAAATGTACATTTATTTTAAATATACTATGTTTTTAATCCAGGGAGATGTATTTTTTAAACGCATATCATACATAATATGAAATAATACAATTATAAAGTGCCTAAATGTGTTAAAAGTTGAAAATATTTTGGATTACAGTTTGAATATATACAGTACTCTCACCACGTGACTTCCTTTCCAGTCAACCTGACAATATGGATGCCAGCCGCGTGCAGCCGATCAAGCTTGCAAGAGTAAGAAAACGCAATCATATTCAAGAGACTTTCAATATATGAATGTGTACATTCGTAAATACTCAGTGTTTCATTTGAGCTCATTTTAATAAAAAAAAAGTTCCTGCCACGTTTATACTTGAACGGAGCCTCATTGCTTGGTGAGCTGCGCGTGCTGGAAGTGCTAAATTACAGCAACCATTAATTTATCTAGCTTAACACTCGCTAGGTAATTTAGCTGAAAAACAGGCACTCATACGTCCCACGTTATCTCAGATGTGTAGTTGGCTAACTAACCGTTTTACGCTTCTTCTCCAGGTCACCAAGGTGCTCGGGAGAACTGGTTCCCAGGGACAGTGTACCCAGGTATGTGTTACTGAAACGCTAGTAGTATTACCTAACTTGATAGCCAATTAGTTCATCAATGTCGATGGTTAGCAATATTAGCTTGCAAATGATGATGTATTGTGCACAAACTAGTAGTCCTTGATTCCACGTCTGTAATTCTGGCTATGCCACATGCTAATGTATAAGAGTATCCTGCATAGCTAGCAAGATTGGTTGTGGCAAAAGGTCACTAAATTAGCCAGCTAACATGTTATGGTAAAACAAAGTAGGTAGTTAATCAATGACATGTGTATCCCAACTGTCACTACATTGAAATGCAATTTATTTATAGAAATGCACTAGTTTAAACGCCTGGTGTGATCAGATGTATTTAGGTCCTTGGTTCTGTGTTATGGAATCTGTAAACAGTGTAGTGTGTGGCTGTTGCATGTTCTAATGTATCATGTCTTGTCTCTTTCAGGTCCGTGTGGAGTTCATGGATGACAGCAACCGGTCGATCATCAGGAATGTGAAGGGGCCAGTCAGAGAGGGTGATGTGCTGACACTTCTGGAGTCTGAAAGGGAAGCCAGAAGGCTGCGATAAAGGTGTGTGCCATACTATTGTCCATGTAAAGCAGGGCTCTCCAACCCTGTTCCTGGAGAGCTATAGTCCTGTAGGTTCACTCAGCCCCAGTTGTAACTCACCTGATTCAGCATATCAACCAGCTAATTATTCAAATCAGGTGGGCTAGGGTTGGAGTGAACATACAGGATGGTAGTTCTCCAGGAACAGGGTTGGAGAGCCCTGATGTATATTAGGTCAGTCATGTGTACTCCTAGACAGCAGTTGGGTGGGCATGTTTTTGCTTCAGCCTGATTCAATTAAGCTTGGTCGTGAAGAGCAGTTTAGAGGAATCAGGTGTGTCGCAGTAGGGCTGGAATTGCAATCCTACAGGATTCCTGAAGTAGCTTTTGGTGTGACAATCCAAGGGAACTATAAACCAGTGTTGCTTTCAATGGCCCTCAAGGGAAGTCAAAACCATTTACCACGACCTCTATAAAAGTATTACTTTAGGGTATAAGGTAAATAATTGTTGGTGGACTGGGAAGTCGTTAGGCTCTACATCCACTTGTATGCCATCCCAGGGATATGTAGGTGTCTGTTAAAATTATGTCCTTGGGTCTGCTATTTTGCTGTTAAAAAATGGTATGTGCATACATTTGATTAATTCCCACATCTTCGTTGCAGTGCCCGGCGAAGTTGAGATGCCAAACCAACGCCTGGGGTGCAGACACCCCATCAGTTCATCTGCAATGGCCCCACATCTCACTTGTGCAGTTTAAGAAAAAAATAAAAATGTGTTGTTCAAGGTGAAGATTTGTGTTTTTCCTATTCAATGACCAATGCGTGTAGACATATTGTGAACCAAAGTTGACTAATGGTAGTTTATTTTATAGTACACTTTGTCCATGAATATGGTATGGATGCCACCTGTCGCATTGATGATCCTATTTTGAACATACAATTCCCACCTACTGCAAAATGTGTGCAGGTGCTGAAGTAAAACCTTAACAGGTTTGATTTGAATGATTGCTCTCCTTTTGTCAGAAGAGCAGCATACAGAAATGTACTGTACAAGGGGACGAAGTAGCAGCAGCGTACTGATTCGGTCATCACTGGAACTAAATGGTGTGCTGCTAATGTACAGTATTTGGAATGCTCACCTACGTTTGCTGAATTTTAAATTCAGCCATGGGACCCCCCTGTGCACTTCTGTAGATTTGAAAGGATTGGCTAGACTGGGTGGGATTTTCACTATATTGCTTACGCCTATCCAATAGTTTCAGATCTATGTGGGTGGGTAGGAGGGCTAAGGGTGGGTTTCAGCCTGTACTTGCCTAAACAATGCCACTAGTGATTTTTTTTTTTTCTTTTTTTTCATTCGATTGAAATATTAAGAGACGGAATGTTTTTCCCTTTTGTTTGGATTGGGTTTTGTAGCCTGATCAACATCTGGCATAATTTGAGAGCACGGGTTCTGTGATACTTATATTATTTTATCAGATCAGGGTTTACTGTAGGTAAGGGAGGCATGAATCAAAGATGGCTAAGTGATGACATCTTTACCACTGGGTGGAATATGGTTAGTCTGCTTAAGGGGTGGTTTTCCCTTAGACCAATGTGACAGTAGTGGGGTCTGGTCTGTTCTTTGATTATATGAACCAGAAAAAGATATTTGAGAGTGGGATGTCTCGCTTCTTCTTACATCTCTGGCTGTATGATGCTGTGTGAACATTGGTCTACAAACATGGATATTCCTGATCCTGCATACTAGTGTAATATGACTATGTATAGTATCGTGCCCAATGTTCCCTACTGTGTTGCTATTGGCGTTCCTCAGATTCGTGTTTTGTTATAGCCTTCTACAGCTAGACCCAAATCTACAGTTTCACTGCTCCAGAATCGTAGGTCAAATATTTCATGCTGAAATCTTATTTCACTCATTTCCACAAAGTTTAGCCTACCCTTTATTGTTCGTTTTACTGTCAAACTTCTCTTTTCAGAAGCTGACTTTTTTTTTTTTTGTCTCAAGGTTGTTGTAGCAACATGAATGGCCAAATAATTGTAATGGAACTACCCTGTTGGGGCTTTTTGTTATGATGCAATATCAAGTTCATGTTGAGTTAGCTAATTTCCAGTAGAGGGAAGCATCGTTCCTAGTTTAACTCATTACTTTTCAGTAGTCCACAGAGAGGGTTGTGACATCTGCCACGGGGTTATTTTTACACCGATGTTCCATGAACAGTCACAGTGATACACTAACTTGAACTCATGAACTCCCTGTCTCCAACATCTTGGGCCAGATTCAAGCAAACTTGCAAAAGGCTGCAAAAATACACCCTTTCATCAAAATGCAAGTGTGTTTCACCCACTAAGCAGTGTAAACATATACTTACTTTTTTTTTTTTTTAAATAGTGTTTTTTTCTGCGGTGCAAGTTTGAGTTCCAGCCTCAATGGGCAAAGTTAAACAAGTCCGTAAATAACTGAAAAGAAAAGCAGGTCAACCCATTGACAGTTTGAGTGAGTATTCCCTTTGCTATGTGCACCTTTTCAACACCTCTGTGTGGTTTGTGGTGAAATTGCTTTCTATTCTGTAACAGCAACACTTACCGTCTACCTATTTCCAACAACTACAGGACATGGACATACTGTTTGTGGTACCTATTCCACTCATCTACACATGTATTTGGACAGTGATGTTAAATGTGGCTCCAGTACATTTGATCTCAAATCCAAAATATCCTGTAGGGTGACAGAGGAGACGGTCACCTTTTATTTGAGGATCTTTTCATGCGTATCGGATTTACTTTTTAGAAATGAAACCACTTGATAGGTCTATGTATGAAAATACCCTCATTTAAAAGGTGACATTCTGTACTGTCACCTCATGAAACATTTTGACATCACTGTCCAAATACATAGTAGTGGAGTATGTATTTTGAGACCAGAATGGTATATGAATGCTATCTAAATTAAGCTTGATTGACATTATCAATATGCCTCTCGATACTGTGACTAATGCCTCACAAATTCCTTTAAACATGGCTTGTGTCTGACCTATCATTGTCTACAATGCTTTTGTATGTCTCGTTCAATTGTGATTTTGTTCTCTTCTGGTAAGTAAGTATGATGATTATGAAAGTAATCCATCAGAATGTGAGCTCGTGTCTTGTTTAAGAGGGAATTTTAAATATGTTGTTAAAAGGAGGACAGAGCAGAGGACTTGACAGCGTAGAGCAGCATTTGCTGCTGTCTAGTAGAGTACTGTGACTGTTCAGTGGATCAACAGCTCGACACAATCAAAATGACCTGTTAGCTACCCTGTGTCCGTCCTGGTGCAACTTTCACTCAGAAAGACGTAAATTGAAACCCAAAGTGATTTACTTCCGAACTATTATGGGCCCCTCTCACTGGCATAAGATTTGCAAATGGACCGGATCAACTTTTGCCAAGCTATTCATGGACTTCGAAGAGTGGGTCCAATGACACATGGTATCGTTTGGCATTATCGTGAGCTGTCATTTCTCAGAAGACAGGTGGATGAAAGACCAAAGGGTAACCATTGTTTTCATTCCTGAAGTAATATTTCAACATACAAAATGACTAAAGTGCGTGAGTTTACCCCACTTTCATGTTTACATATCATGAATAAGGTCTTGAATGAAACCTAACCATGTGACCTGACCCGGGAGAAGAGCCCAAAGTTTCAGGTAAAACTCAGGGTCTTAATAATGACGTTTTGGTCATTGAAACCATCTGCAATTATTGAAACTACATCTATCAATTCTATATTTACCTCAGAGGAAAACATGCCAAGTAGACACTACCATACATATCAATCTCTAAACAACATGTTGTTGGGTTGTCACAGTTTGTAATCAACTCAGTTGACATAAATATAATATCTCTTAGGTAAGCTGATAACCTATGAGCCACATTTAGTCTCAATCACATTTGACACCCTTGGCAAAGTTTCATTGAAAGCGGCCGATGTGAACGACTAGGAAGAGCAGGCTGGCACTTGATAAGAGGGAGAGATTCCAAGCTGAATGCTTATCAGACTTCTTAGTCAACAACAACATCTCCGAAAGGGATGAAAACAACAAAGTGTCAGCTTACTTCTCATCACTCCACAACACTCATATCTGAATCATCTACACGGGCAGCATGTAGCCTAGCGATTAGAGGCTAGCCAGCAATCGGAGGGTTGCCTGTTTGTCTGTGTGTGTGTGCGTGCGTGCGTGTGTGTCTTTCTCTGTGTGTGTGTGTGTGTCTCTATGTGTGTTTGTGTGTACCTTGTAATAAAAGTATAAAGAATAACAAATAATATAAAATGGTAGTAAATAATAATAATATTAAAAACAATAAAATGGTAAACAGTCAATATAGAAATATAATAAATATAAAAAGCTAAACATGGAAACTAACTATGTAATTGCCATCTTCACCATTTCGTCAGTACTACAGCTGTTATTTTACAGATGTACTATAGCTGTTAGCACTACAGGTGTTATTTATTCAGTGTCCCTCAGGCTATGGCAGGCAAATACAAATGTGGCTGCAAGAGGAGCTATTGCTCCTTCGCCCATAAGTATTTTTAGTTTTTCCTCTGGGAAAAAATTTGGAAGAAGTGTAGTAATTTCTGTGAATAATGAATCTCTTGGTGAGGAATATTTATATATTTTTATGTCTGCCGGTTTCTATTGCCAATTGGTGGTCACTCAGCCTGTACTTGGTAAGAATCTGTCTCTGTCTAATCAGCCAATTCATATTCTCTGTTTAGGGCCAGATAGCAATTTAGTTGAAAAGATTTGGACTCAAACTGCAGCCTTGTCTCACACCTCGACGTTGTGAAAGAAATTCTGTTCTTTGGTTTTAGATTTTTATTGCACACTTGTTTTCTCTGTATATACATTTTATTAGGTCATACACCTTACCACCATAGCCCTTCGTGCCAAATATAATCAAATGCTGCTTTTTTTAAAGTCAATAAAGCAAGCAAAGATTTTGCCCTCTTTTTTTAGTGGACGTGTTTATTAATTGTGTGTGTGTGTAAGGTGCATATATGGTCAGTAGTGCAATGGTTGGGGAGAAAGCCAATTTGATATTTACTTATTACAGGACTTAGCACTGAATGTAGTAAACTTTCTCTATAGCCTGAGGGACACTGAGTATCTATGTCTCCACGACACCATGTTTCCAGTAAGATTATGATGTCCTGTCCCTTGATGTTTTTAAGAAATTCTGGATTTGTTTTTTAAAAACCAAAATAGGAAGAGTATAGGCCCTGGATATTCCAAGAGCTGGTAGTATAAATGATCTCATTTATAATAAGTGATATAAACTGGTTTGAGTAAAGTAAAGTTTGAGTAAAGTACATTGAAAATAAATCAATAATGTAAATTTCAATATATAGATATATTTGTAGGAGCTCATTTTTCCAGCAGCTGCTGATCAATTTGGATCTCTCTCTCTCTCTCTCTCTCTCTCTCTCTCTCTCTCTCTCTCTCTCTCTCTCTCTCTCTCTCTCTCTCTCTCTCTCTCTCTCTCTCTCTCTCTCTCTCTCTCTCTCTCTCTCTCTCTCTCTCTCTCTCTCTCTCTCTCTCTCTCTCTCTCTCTCTCTCTCTCTCTCTCTCTCTCTCTCTCTCTCTCTCTCTCTCTCTCTCTCTCTCTCTCTCTCTGGGTGGGGGTGGCTCTCTCTCGCTCTCTCTCTAAATTCAATTCGCATTTTGGCATGACGTAACAATGTACATATTGCCAAAGCTTACTTTGGACATTTCAAATATTAACATAATTAATAATAATAAGTAATGTGTGCTGCCAACCCACAGCTCTCTAAGTCCTCCCCCAACAGGACGGGTAGCCTATCCTCATCAGAGAGGTCTTAGAAACCTTGAATAAGGGTTTCAAATTTGGGGAAATTACACTCCAATTGTTTTATATTTTTGTCATTTTGTCAGGAAATGCAGCTCTGTCTCGGGTTCTGCTGTGGTGCAGTGGTTTCACATTCTTTCCTCTACAGGGAACCATGATTTCCTGTGTCTACCCTTCTCAATGGCAAGGCTGTGCTCACTGAGCCTGTACTTTGTCAAGGTTTTGCTAACGTTTTGATCAGTAACCATGGTCAAATAGTTTGCCACGGTGTACTGTCGATTTAGGGCCAGATAGCACTGCATTTTGCTTTGTGTTTCCCAATAAGTAATGTAGTTTTGTTTTGACTGTGTTGTAATTTGGTTTATTCTGATTGATTGGATGTTCTGGCCCTGAGGCTTCAGTGTGTTAGTAGAACAGGTTTGTGAACTCAGCTCCAGGACCAGCTGGATGAGTGGACTCTTGGTATTGCTGGGCTTGGTAATGATATGAGAGGGGGTCACTGTATTTTAGATGTTTCCAAAACTGAATTGCTCTTTTTTTAGTTTTTATTATTAGTGGATACTGGCCTTATTCTGTACTGCATGCATTGTTTGTAGCTTTCCTCTGGACATGTAGGATACTCTTACAGAACTCTGCATGCAGGGTTTTAATGGGGTGTTTGTCCCACTGGGTGAAATCTAGTTTTGCAAGTGGACCCCAGACCTCGCTGCCATAAAGTAGAATTGGTTCAATGACACATTCAATTCGTTTTATCCAAATCTTTATAGGTATTTCAATTTGAATTTGTTTTTTAATGGCGTAGAATGCCCTGTGTGCTTTCTCTCTCAGTTCATTCACTGCATCATGAAGGTGTCCAGTTGAGCTTATTTTTTAAGTAATTGTAGTGTGTGCAGTACTCTATATATTTTGTACCAATTGAGAACTTGGGTATAATTCCATGAGATCTGGATCTTCTCTGAAAAATAATTATTTTAGTATTTTTGCACTGTACTGCTCTAGCAGGTCCAGGCTCTGCTGTAGGCCATGTGCTGTGGGTGACAGCAGGCATAGGTCATCTGCAAAGAGCAGGCATTTAATCTCTGAATTGTGGAGACTAACACCAGGCGCTGAGGAGTTTTCTAGAATAGTGGCCAATTCGTTGTAAATATTGAAGAGTGCAGGGCTCAGATTGCAACCCTGGCGAAGGCCCCGCCTCTGGTTAAAGAATTCTGTTATTTTCTTGCAAATGTTGATGCTGCACGTATTACCATTATACATTGATTTAATTATGTCATAAGTTTTACCCCCTACACCACTTTCAATAACTTTGTAGAACAGTCCAGTATGTCAAATAGAATCAAAAGCTTTTTGGAAGTCGATAAAGCAAGAATATATTTTGGTATTATTTTGGAGGATATCTACCAGGGTGTGTAGGGTGTACACTTTTGTATTTTTTTATATTTATTATTATTATTTATTATTTTTTAACCTTTATTTAACCAGGTAGGCTAGTTGAGAACAAGTTGTCATTTACAACTGCGACCTGGCCAAGATAAAGCAAAGCAGTGCGACACAAACAACAACACAGAGTTACACATGGAATAAACAAACATACAGTCAATAAAACAATAGAAAAAAAGTATATATACAGTTTGTGCAAATGAGGTAAGATAAGGGAGGCAAGGCAATAAATTGGCCATAGTGGTGAAATAATTTCAATTTAGCAATTAAACACTGGAGTGATAGATGTGCATAAGATGAATGTGCAAGTAGAGACACTGGGGTGCAAAGGAGCAAAAATAAATAACAGTATGGGGATGAGGTAGTTGGATGGGCTATTTACAGATGGGCTATGTACAGGTGCAGTGATCTGTGAGCTGCTCTGACAGCTGGTGCATAAAGTTAGTGAGGGAGATATGAGTCTCCAGCTTCAGTGATTTTTGCAATTCGTTCCAGTCATTGGCAGCAGAGAACTGGAAGGAAAGGCAGCCAAAGGAGGAATTGGCTTGGGGGGTGACCAGTGAAATATACCTTCTGGAGCGCGTGCTACGGTTGGGTGCTGCTATGGTGACCAGTGAGCTGAGATAAGGTGGGGCTTTACCTAGCAAAGACTTATAGACGACCCGGAGCCAGTGGGTTTGGAGACGAATGTGAAGCGAGGGCCAGCCAACGAGAGCATACAGGTCGCAGTGGTGGGTAGTATATGGGGCTTTGGTGACAAAACGTGTGGCAGTGTGATAGACTGCATCCAAATTGCTGAGTAGAGTGTTGGAGGCTATTTTGTAAATGACATCGCCGAAGTCGAGGATCGGCAGGATAGTCAGTTTTACGAGGGTATGATTGGAAGCATGAGTGAAGGATGCTTTGTTGCGAAATAGGAAGCTGATTCTAATTTTAATATTCTCTCTCTCACTCTCTCACTCTCTCACTCTCTCACTCTCTCCCTCCCTTCCTCCCTCTCTCCACAGGCCTTCAGGCCTCTACTTGTACAGAGCAGGGAAAAACAGCAGGGTGACTTGTCTCGAGGGTATATCATAGTCAACAACACCACGCCAAGTTTCCAACCCAACCGCAGGCGGAAAGAAAAACATGAAAACAGAATCTGAGGTACTTGTTGAGACAAGTTCTCATATAGTAATCTTTACTGTGCACTTAGTATATGATGTGTAAAGCAATTTCTATGTATTTCAGAGGTGCAAACCTCCTGTATTGTGCTGGTATTCTATTGTCCTTGGCAATTAATTAGATTTATGGCAGTTCACATAACTGGCTACCCATCTAGCAATCTGATTATTAGGCAGTAACAAACAAAAACAGGCCTACACTCTGGCCCGAGAGAACCAAAGTTATGCACCCTATGCTATATCTAACAATTGTATCACAGACCTTACAGACTTAAAATTCATGATGTACAAATTGAAAGAGATATTTAATGGAGGTTCAATTATGTAAGACTAGCTCCATCAGACCAATAGATCGTTAGTGGTGATTTTGAAAAGGTTCCTTCAGACACTTGGCATGACAAACAGGATGGCTTCAGGACAGCCCACCTAACCTACTCCTCAGGTTTCCTCCAAACATATCGTGATAACCTTGTTTGGAAGCCAAACAGCGGAGTATTAAGCTTCAACAATGCTAAAATTGGATCCTGTGCCAATAACACCCTATCAATGTTAAAATTGGAGTCGGTGTCACTGTTTAAATTATAGCCCCCGTTGCATATAGAGGACATTTGGGAAAAGGCATCTTTGGAACTTGGCAGAGCCTTTGTCACTCTCATGCTGTGTAGTAGGACATGTTGTGGTGGGGTCAGGGAACCTCCTGGGGAAGCGGGGCCTCTGATTTACTGCCCTTGACCCGGACAGTGGCCCCAGTCATGGTGCTCATATTTACTAATGGGGCCCTTAGGACACAGAGGGAGGCCTTCAGACAACCGCCTCTGAGGTAACTAGCGGACATTCACTGGTTCTCTGAACTGCAGTGCAACCTTAAGCACAGAGAATCCATGTCCTGCCATTAATTGCAGCACAACAGGTTTAATTAAGCTCCAAGATGGAGGCCAAGTTCCCACAGCTTGGGGGCATGAAAGCAAAGCACATTAAATAAGTTAAGAGACAAGAGAAACACAAATAAAAAAAGGCACAAATACTCTAATTTGCATTGACGCCATGTCGTTCATTAAGATGTTCTGAACTTATATTATCCCAATAACCAGTAAACAACCTGGCTAAAGCTGCCGACTTCCATCCTGTGCAGTAGATGATCAAGTGTGTGTGACCATGAGAAGGACATGAAGAATGGGGAATTGAGTGTGTATGTTCTCAACATGTGTGTGACCATGTAAGACACAGTGGGAATGAGAAAGAGTGCTAGGGGACTTCAGCCCTAGAAAAAAAAAACATTTCAGACTTTTTGCTTTTCACCAGCCCGTACAAATAGCACTGGGGATTGGTCAATGAAATCTAGAACTATTTATTTTCAAAGGTGCAGTCCCCCACGTTGCATACCGGTTGTTTGTATATCAGTTTACCACAATTCCCACTACTCAGCAAAGTGGCAGTGCAAATAGCAGGTGCAAAGAGCGACTGCATGCTGGAGCCACGAGGCAGGGTCAGGCATGTTGCTGCTGTTAGGCCCGTTTTTGAGTGATATGGGGGGGGTAAAAAAAGAGTTATGACCTCCCTTCTTTAGTAAACACTGATGTGATGAAGCTGATTAACTATGTACTCTGCGCTGCCGAAGCCAGCGCCACTCAATCGCCATAACAGGGAGTTGGGAGCTGAACAACAAGGACTCACTTTGTTTGGCATTCCAGCAACTGGGCCCAGCGCTTTACCCTGTTATCAGTCACATTGCGGTCGTACTTGGTCTGAGAAGAAATGATCATGTTTATCAGAACTTTCAAAATGCTTGTTTTGCTTTCAGTTGTTGTGTTGGCAGTCAAAATGGGTCACTGCAAGATAAAACAAGAGAAAGTGGTTACTGGAAGGAAATGTAATTTTTAAAATGAAATATTAGGTTCAATTATCGAATGATTGTATGTTTGGTCAAATAGCCAAGAGAGTTAATCTAGGGATTGACAAACAATGCTGTAATTTCATGACCGTAAAAAAATATATCAAAATACTACAATTAAACAGCCCACTGACACACTGTCTGTCTGTCTGTCTGTCTGTCTGTCTGTCTGTCTGTCTGTCTGTCTGTCTGTCTGTCTGTCTGTCTGTCTGTGTCTCTGTCTGTGTCTCTGTCTGTCTGTCTGTCTGTCTCTGTCTCTGTCTTTGTCTCTCTGTCTGTCTGTCTGTCTGTCACTCCTAAGTGTCAGTATAGACAGAGAAACAGCTGTTTTGACTGGCCCACCCTAATATAAGATGGTCCGGCCCTTCTGGAATTTGCCAGAATTGCCAGACGGCCAATCCGCCCATGTAAATTTCACTTTAATGACCTTCTGCTTTTGTAATATCAGAATCATAAAACACGGGACGAGATGTTAAAAACTGTCCATTGTGCCAATAGATGGTATGCACTCACATGAGATTTGCCGTGATGTTGACAGAGTGGCATGGGAGGTTTATTTCTTAGACTGGGTTAAGATGTTCATTTTGGGACACATCCTCAGTAGTGTGCCTTCGAATCAGTGGGTATTTTGGCCTTTAATCACTAAACACCCTCATCAAAGGTGGCCAGCTAAAGGGTGATCAAGCCTTAGCTTGTGTCCCATGCCCAATTAATATTTCCCATGGGACTATGCAAGGCAGGGGCGTCCTCTTCCCTGAGCCAGCCCTACAGCTGACCGCATACCTCATATGCCCTCCTCAAGTTGGAGGGATCTGAATTGGGTTCTCAGGTGGGGGTGGGGGGTCATGAAGTTATTGCCCAGCAAGGGTTCTTCCGTTTGATCCAGATCCACTGGCTGCCTCTTTCAGCTGCTTGAGAAACTGCTCTGACGGTCTGCCGCAGAGCCTGTCCATGGATTCCAAGTTCTTTCAGCAACCTGATGGTGGAAGAAGCCACGAATCCTCTGCATCCCACTTCAACTGGCCAGACTTTTGCATTCCAGCCACACTGAGTTGCGTCTGCTGCCAACTCTGTGTAACGCAGTTTCTTACGCTTGTAGGCCTCTTCAACAGAGGTTTCCCACGGGACTGTGAGCTCTGTGACGTACACAGACTTTCGTGAAGGGGACCAGAGTATCATGTCTGGCCTAAGGTTGGTAGAAGCAATCTCAGGTGGAAAAATTAGTTGCTGGTCAATATCGACAAGCATCTTCCAGTCCCGGGCCATGACTAGGAGTCCAATTTCTGGCTTCGTAGGAGGATGCTTGGGCCTTTTCTGTCCCTCCCGGATGAATGTTGTTGTTTTGATGGGATTGCTTGTTTTTGGAGGTAATGAATTGGTTGCACTCCTCTTGGTCTCAAGTGCTGCAGCCAGGCTCTTGAGGACCTGATTGTGCCTCCAGGTTTAGCGGCCTTGTGAGAGGCTGATCTTGCAACCTGTCATTATATGCCTGAGAGTCGCTGGAGCTGGGCAGAGGGGGCAGGTCGGGTCCTCGCCATACCATTGATGTAGGTTTTTTGGTGATGAAAGCACATCATAAACAGCTCTTATGATGAAGCTGATGTTGCTTGCCTCCATTTGCCAAAGCTCACTCCAGTTGATCTTTCTCCTCTCCAGGCCTTCCCACCGTGTCCATTGCCCTTGTTTAGCAAGAGAGACAGCCATTGCACTTCTTGCAGTCTGCTCCTGTCTGCGCACCTCCTCGACCACCAGCTTCCTGCGTTCAAATGTTGTTGCCTTATGGAACGTTGGTTTGCTTGCTGCCAGGCCAAAGCCTCCTCTTCCATGCTGGATATTCCCCACAATGTCTTGGTGTCTCAGGGCTGATGTTGCTTGCTGCACAGCCTTGGATGATGTCCATTTCCGTCCAGTTTGTAGGGGAGGTGCAGCCTTGCTAATGGTCTGGTCTTTGGAGTCCTTCGATGTCATCTGAAGTCTCACTTTAGAGCACTTGCGCTCCTCCGTTAGACTTGTAAGAGGTAGTTCAAGGACCCCTTTGCCATAGAGGCCGATGTTACTCAGACACCCAGCCATTTCTTCACGTATGAGGTAATGGTTCGCTCCATCTTCTCCACTGTTGTTATTGGGACCTCATAGACGGTGAGTGGCCACATTACCCGGGGGAGAAGTCCAAACTGTAGGCACCAAAGCTTGAGCTTCCCAGTCTTGTTGATGTTCTCAAGACCGTCAGCGATGTCCTGCCTTACTTGCTGCACTTGATCTTTATCCCGGAGGCTTTCGTTGGAACCATCTACCCAGGCTCTTGATGGGTTGCTCAGACACCGTTGGTATCGGGTCATCTCCAATGCAGAACCTCACATCTTTAAGCTGTCCCTTGACTATGGAGATGCTTGAGATTTGCTTGACTTGATTTTCATCCGGGCCCACTTGATGTTATCCTGCAGTTTTGCAAGTAGCAGTCTGGTGTATGCTGCAGTGGTGGTCAGTGTAGTCATGTCATCCATGTATGCTCGGATAGGTGGGAGACGGAGCCCTTCCTTAGTTCTCTCACCGCCGACCACCCATCTCGATGCCCTGATGATGACTTCCATGGCCATAGTGAAGGCCAGAGGTGAAATTGTACAGCCTGCCATTATGCCTACTTCCAAGCGCTGCCATGTTGTTGTGAAGTCGGGTGTTGTGAAACACAATTGCAGGTCTTGGAAATAGGCCTTTACCAGGTGTAGTGATGGGTTCTGGTTCGTGGAAAATGTTGAAGGATTATATATATTTCTGGAGTAAGATAAGATATAATTCTGCTGTTGAAATGGTGTTGTTTGAGGGTGAGTTAGCTTTGTCTATCACTCCGTGTGTTGCGAGTAGTGACGGGTTGTTCACAAACGAACGGCTCTTTTTGAACTGCTCTTTTTTCCTGCTTGCAACCAAAGACTTTCGAGATATGTTTGCCCTCTGGTTGGTATTGTCATCGGGAACATCTTAGTCCTTTTTTAATGGACTAAGGGCGGTTTATCTATCTATTTGACAAGCATTCCGCCCAATAGAAATAGAGTATTTCCTTGTTTACCACGGAAAATCTACTGTGGCAATTTACCCGACACTGTATGAATGGAAACTAATGTTGGCCTAATGTTATAAATTGATTCATTTCCTATTTATGCTATCCAAAAGTGTCTGGTATGGTAATTTCTTATCAAGATCGGAGGTAAAATATCTTTGGACTGTCAATATTTGAAATGTGTAACTAAAATCAAGTCAAAACAGGGGGGGATTGAGTTATTTGTGCTAGAAGGGAGTGGGCCAGAATCTAACCCATGGCAACACAGTAGGCCTTTATGTGCGCGCACTGAGGGTAGCAGCCATAAACACTAGACCACCCCAGGCCACGATTGAATAACATTTTGACCGTTAATTTGTCATTTTAGGATACAATCCACACTGGTATGTAGTAGCATAGTAGAGAACAATATATTGTGTTATTAAACTATATAAAACGACGGTTGTTGATGTGTATGGCTGCATTCCAGATAGATTGTTGTACATTTGAATGTTGCAATAATAGGACCTAGTCCTAGCGTTTGAGCGAGCGAGAGAGAAAATGATTTTGATAGCAAGTCCTGACCCCAATGACTCGACTGCCCCTACATGGAGAGAAAGAGAACGGCTCATTTTCATGTAATCACAAGGCTCATTTGAATTTCCTGATGCAACAGGAAAATGATCTGCTACAAAAGAGTGATCATGTTATGTTTTCTTTCCATTAGAGATTAAGGGTCATATCTGGCAGTGCAGAAGGTTGCGCCTGTTATTTACTACAACAACAACAACAAAAAGGTCATCTTTCTTTCACTTTCCATTTTTTGCTTGTTATGTCTTCTTCCATCTGGCAATTATTCCAGGTGCCGACTTTTAACTAATGCAGACCCTTTGCAAATATGGTCAAGGGTCTCACAGTAGAACTGAAGGCATCCAAATACAGACCTTAGACGAAGGCTTTCATATCATCCTAAATAGGTCTTGAGCAGGACAACTCCCTCCAACGTTAACCCCTCATGGGGAACTCTCAGCGCTTGAGGAGCGAGCACAGCTGCTGTGGCGGGGTCAGGTCTCCGGCAAATGAGGAGGAACACTGTGTAACCAATATTATTTTCCCCAGTGTCTCATTGCTAGCACTTAACAGTTAGCCACAGACAGCTAGGCTGCCTGCGTAGAACTGTTGCGATTATGTTTCAAAGGGTAGAGATTTGTCACCATTATGAGATTGCATCTCCATACCGGCATACAATTATAAATATACCGTAGATGCTGGAAAATGGAGCCCAGACAATTAGAACACATGCTCGTTATTTACAGTTAGCTAATGGATTTCGTAGGAGCCCAGTTGAACTCCATCCTTTGACCCTGGATCTGAAGTCAACAAAAGACTTACTGTGGTTGTGGAGCCGTTCATAGAGTAACCCGTACATCATGTTGATGATACTTGAGTCTTTAGTGCATTTATGTGGTGTATCCCCCCGATTTTACATATTTCGATAGTACACAGTGGTAAATTCTTTGCTTTATTTATTTGCTGAAAAGAGGGGCAGGCCAGTCAACACTAAATAGGACAAAAGGGATATGCTGTTGTCAAAAGATGAATGAAGCATAACCTTGTTGGCTATTTCCAATACACCTTGTCAATGAGAGTAACTACAAGCTATCAAATAAACAGCGTATCTACATTACATTCGTCATTGTAGTGCATTAGCCATACGGATCATACACATGGATCCTAGAAGGCTGAATGAATCACATCATTTAGTTAAAGGAATTTGTTTTTGCCAGCTGTGCAACGGTTAAATCGACGTATGGACTCCATTTGGTTGTCTTGAAAAGAATGCACACAGATGTCCACGGCTTCTGAGGTCAAATTAACGTGGAAATATTTCCCAAATTGGGTTGTGTGTACATTCTGTACTTTTCCATTCTTTAACGTTTCCTGCAAGCTGGGACTCTCATTTGAAAAAGCTGTGAGAACTAACCGAATTCCAGAGGCAGCATCTGTGTAAGTTGAGATATCTATTGGTCTTCTCTGTAACCTTACATGACAGAGGTTCGAACCCTACGGTATAGCACTTCTCAGCTGGCAGACAACTTAGAAAACACAAGAGCATACTCGTGCCTATGTCTGTATGTATGAGAGAGAGATATATATGGAGAGAAACAGATACAAACACTAGTAGCAGAACATTTTGAATATCTTAATGGCAGGCCTGGCTGACGCCACTGAAGTGACTCACCGCGCTGTGACCACACTGGTCTGGAAAGGAGGCTGTTTGTTAATGCAATGTTTGCTTCGAAATTGTGTGATGGGTTTTGATTGGTTCTCTAAAGTTTTTTTTCCGTTGTTGTTGTTGTTGTTGTTTTCCCCCTCGAGGGTTGAGACCTCGACTTGTTTTGGATTTGAAAATTCAACCGTTGTAAATGGAAGGGTGGCGGCGCTTGTGGGCTGCGTGCGGCTGTACATGTGGGTGTTTGAATGAGAAGGACACAGAGGAGAGCATACCAGTAAAAGCACAGCCCCCGTCGTGATCCACGCACTGTGCCGACCACATCAAAAGGAGCCATTCTGAAGTCAGTAGGACTATGAGAGCTAGGTGTTAGACAGACTACAGTATCAGGCCCTTTCCTCCTCTCCTCTTTCCAAGAAGCTGACAAACATGAAAAAGACGCCTACTGTATTTGCAGTACTTCTGTTAAAAACACACACACTCACGCTGGTCTACCCTTACTTTATCCAGCGGGCATGTTTTCCAGTAAGCATGCCAGTAAACTCTGGTCATCCTGACACAACTGAGCTGATGAACAGCTGTTGCCCATGCTTACTGGGGGTACCTCGGAGCATGCAGAGTACATGATGCGTTGGCCCCTGTGCCAAGTTCAGGCATGCTCAAGCCGTGTCGTCCCTTCATGAATCAGCCAGTGACATTAGAGGTGATCCTATGACAGTGTGCTGCTGCTGTGCACACAGCAATGCAAACCATTTGGCAGCTAAACATGACCTGAGCAAATAACACAGAGGGTCACAGGGCGGACATCCATCCTCGTGGGCACGTTTGAGGTGAAGTGACGTGAGGTCGAAAAGGGGTGTCAGCTTATTTTCAGAAATTCTTTATTTTATAGACTGGTATTTAGCTGGTATATACACGTAAAAATACATGGTCAAAAACATTTGACATAATAATTACTTTGAGGTATCATTAAATTATTCACAAACAGGCTCCACTATCAGAAAGTTAATTCATTGAAGTACAGTACCAGAAAATGCATTCCTTAAATTCTTTGACCTTTGAGAATCAAAAAGCTGAAGTTCGGGTTGGCTGCCTTTGGTGCTACTACTGTTGATAGTTTGTGAGTCAACATTCAGGAGTCAGAGGTGACTCATGCACTTTTTTGGAATGATTTCAACTTTTTTTACAAAGAGTTGTAATCATTATTATGAATAATCATTATTCTCAGCTAAGGTGAGTGTGAGTGGAAGGTATGTGGACTAATGAGGGTAGGCTGACAGGAACCTTTTCTGATGAGGCACATGGCATAGCAAGCTGTGTGAATGTTGCACGGTTTTGGTATGTGCAATGTTAGAAGAATCGTTGCGTTTCTTTTTACATACAGTTCCTTCAGAAAGTATTCACACTCCTTGACTTTTAACACATTTTGTTGTGTTACAGCCTGAATTCAAATGAATTACATTTAGATTTGTTATCACTGGCCTACACAAAGTGGAATTATGTTTTTAGAATTAAAAAAAAAAAAAAAAAAAAAAAATGAATGCTGAAATGCAGAGTCAATCTATTCCACCCCTTTGTTATGGCAACACTAAATAAGTTCAGTAGTAAAAGTCACATAAGTTGCATGGACTCACATGATTTTTGAATTAACACCTCATCTGTTATCTGTTAGGTCCCTCAGTCGAGCAGTGAATATCAAACACAGATTCAACAACAAAGACCAGGGAGGTTTTCCAATGCCTCGCAAAGAAGGGCACCTATTGGTAGATGGGTAAAAATATATATATTACATTTAAAAAGCAGACACTGAATATCCCTTTGAGCATGGTGAAGTTAATAATTACACTTTGGATGGTGTATCAATACACCCAGTCACTACATAGATATAGGCATCCTTCCTAACTCAGTTGCCGGAGAGGAAGGAAACCGCTCAGGGATTTCACCATGAGGCCAATGGTGACTTTAACTAACAGTTACAGAGTTTAATAGCTGTGATAGGAGAACTGAGGATGGATCCACAACATTGTAGTTACTCCACAATACTAACATAATTGACATAGTGAAAAGAAGGAAGTCTGTGCAGGTTAAAAATATTCCAAAACATGCATCCTGTTTGCAACAAAACACTAAAGTAATACTTCAAAAAATGTCCTGAATATAAAGTGTTATGTTTGGGACAAATCCAACAGAACACATTACTGAGAACCACTCTCCATATTTTCATGCATAGTGTGTGACTGCATCATTTTATGGTAATGCTTGTAATCATTAAGGACTGGTGAGTTTTTCAGGATAAAAAGGAAACGGAATGGAGCTAAGCACATGCAAAATCCTAGAGGAAAAACTGGATCAGTCTGCTTTCCACCAGACACTGGGAGATGAATTCACCTTCCAGCAGGCCAAAAACCCAAAAACACATGTCTACACTGCAGTTGCTTACCAAGAAGACAGTGAATGTTCCTGAGTGGCCTAATTACAGTGTTGGCATAAATCTGCTTGAAAATATATGGCAAGACCTGAAAATGGTTGTCTAGCAATGATCAACAACCAATTTGACAGGGCTTGAAGAATTATGAAAATAATAATGGTCAAATGTTGCACAATCCAGGTGTGGAAAGTTAGAGACCCAGAAAGACTCACAGCTGCAATTGCTCACAAAATGTGATTCTAACATGCACTGACTCAGGGGGTTGAATAGTTATCTAATGAAGATGTGTTTTTTTTTCTCATTATTCTTTATTTTTTATTTTTTACAAATGTTAGAATTTTTCTTCCTTTGACAGAGTATTTTGTGCAGATCGTTGACCAGATCCTTTATTGCAAGCATAAATTTACTATACTCCTCAAATTTCCAATGATAAAAACCGTGGGGAAAAAATCCTATATGGTCTGGATATTCTGTCCTATTCTATATTCTTACGTTGGAATTATTCTGTTACATCGCCCACTCCTAGGCTTTATATTTAAAGAATGTTATATGCATCACATATGAATTTTAAGAATAGGAGGTAATGTAAATGTATACAAAAACAAATGTGAGAGGTTTGGCACAATGGACTCAAAGAAGCAGCAGTCAAACATTGAAGAGCAAGCCTCTGAGGTGGGTTCCTACACACTGGAGACCGTTCCCCTCCAAGATAGACAGCATCTGCTAAGCCCTCACAGGAATCCTCTCTCTCACCACTTCTGCTTGGGAGGTGCTGAGTATGCAGCGGTGAAATGAAATAGTCTCGTCTCTTGTTATGAGAGGGGAAAAAGTCCTGGCTTCGATTTGCTTCGGTGTGGTGTGGTATTTAGACTGAGGACAGATAAGTAGGGATATCGCTGATGGGGCTCCTCTGCCTTTTCCGAATTTGAGCATAAGTTGTCATGCAATTGCACCACAAGAGGGCAGGAGTGAGTTTTTCCATGTATGACTCTCCAACTTGGTTTACACTAAGCATAACACAAATCATCAAATTACCGGTAGTCACATATCCACGTGAATCTGCACGTTTTCAAACACCTTCACATCCGCACGTTTGAGAGAGTGTGTAGGAGATTTTTTAGATTTCTTTTTTACCAGTGATGACTAAATTGTGTTTTTTTGTGTTCCCCACACCACAAAGAGATGCAAGGTCGTCAAGAAATCACATTTTTGTGTCACGTGTTTCCTTAGCAACAGGTGTAGACAAACAGTGAAAGGCTTTACTTACAGGCCCTTATCCAACAACGCAGTTAGAGATCGTTTGTTTAATACCAAATAGAAATAGTGACAGGTGGAATAAATACTCAGTGAATACCAAATAACAATAACATGGCTATATACAGGGAGTACCAGTACTGAGTCGCTGTGCAGGGGTACGAGGTAATTGAGCTATGTAGGGGTAAAGTGACTAGGCAACAGGATAGATGAGACAGAAGCAGCAGCATATGTGGTGAGTGTCAAAGTATACGTGTGTGTGGCAGGTCAAATGACATTTTATTTGTCACGTGTGCCGAATACAACAGTGAAATGCTTACTTACAAGCCCTTAACCAACAATGCTGTTAAGAACAATACCTAAAGAAATAAAAGTAACATAATTAAAGAGCAGCAGTAGCCAAATAACAATAGTGAGGCTATACAGAGTCAAATGTGCGGGGGCACCGGTTAGTCAGGTAATATGTACATGTAGGTAGAGTTATTAAAGTGACTATAGATAGATAATAAACAGAGAGTAGCAGCAGCGTGAAAAAAGGGGGGGGGGGCATTGCAAATAGTCTGGGTAGTCATTTGATTAGATGTTCAGGAGTCTTATGGCTTGGGGTGTAGAAGATGTTTAGAAGCCTCTTGGACCTAGACTTGGCGCTCTGGTACCGCTTGCCATAAGGTAGCAGAGAGAACAGTCTATGACTAGGGTGGCTGGAGTCTGACAATTTTTAGGGCCTTCCTCTGACACCGCCTGTTATAGAGGTCCTGGATGGCAGGAAGCTTGGCCCCAGTGATGTACTGGGCCGTACCCACTATCCTCTGTAGTGCCTTGCGGTCGGAGGCCGAGCAGTTGCCATACCAGGCAGTGATGCAACAAGTCAGGATGCTCTCGATGGTGCAGCTGTAGAACCTTTTGAGGATCTGAGGACCCATGCCAAATTGTTGCAGTCTCCTGAGGGGGAATATGTTTTGTCATGCCCTCTTCACAACTGTGACCATGTTAGTTTGTTGGTGATGTGGACACCAAGGAACTTGAATCTCTCAACCTGTTCCACTACAGCCCGTTAATGAGAATGGTGGCATGCTCAGTCCTCCTTTTCCTGTAGTCCACAATCATTGTCTTGTCTTGATCACGTTGAGGGAGAGGTTGTTGTTCTGGCACCACAAGGCCAGGTCTCTGACCTCCTCCCTATAGGCCGTCTCGCCGTTGTCGGCGATCTGGCCTACCACTGTTGTGTCATCGGCAAACTTAATGATGGTGTTGGAGTTGTGCCTGGCCATGCAGTCATGAGTGAACAGGGAGTATAGGAGGTGGCTGAGCACGCACCACTGAGGGGCCCCCGTGTTGAGGATCAGGGTGGCGGATGTGTTGTTACCTACCCTTACCACCTGGGGGCAGCCCGTCAATTGGTAGTGAGTGGAAATGCAAACCGGATGCTTCAGATTTATACATCCAGTGAAACATCAGGCTCATTGTTCTATCTGTGGTAGTACTAGCTGGCGCTGCTAGCTGCTCGCTAGCCGCTAAGCTACTAGCTAGCTAGTCAGTTTAGCCAATTTATCAAGGTGACAGCTAAAGCACAACAGTGGTTGTTGCTTGGTTGTAGTGATTTTTGGTGTTAACATTGTGTCCAAACATTATCCAAACTAAATTCATCCTGAACACATAGCTAGCTAGCTCTCCCACTTCCCAGTCATTGTTCTCCCAACTTGGACCACTACAATACTAAATGCACTAATATAACATCCTGTAGCAGAGCTAGTGCGCACCACTTGTACGTGCGTAGCACACGGCCGCCCTGGAAGACGTTGCGAGTTCAGCTTGCGTGCACACACAGAACATACCAACTAACACAAGAGATCCACATAGCATAGTACGTTGAGTGTGATGAAACAATGGAAGCCAAGTCATTTTCTATGAAGGAAGCAAAGTGGGCGGGCGACCTTTGGGCGATTCGAGCATGAGGTGAGGGACGCGAACAACTGGGGAAAGCTGAACTTCATGCAAATACTCTGCGACATCATGTTGCTATTGATCAATCGAAGCTCACTGTATTTTACAGCCCCTACTGGATTGGCCAACACCTTTGGCCACCTTTCCTTCCAATTCTCTGCAGCCAATGACTGAAACTAATTGCAAAAATCACTGAAGTTGGAGACTTATATCTCCCTCACTAACTTTAAGCATCAGCTGTCAGAGCAGCTTACCGATCGCTGCAGCTGTAAATAGCCCATCCATCCAACCAACTACCTACCTCGTCCCATATTTGTTTTTGTTTTTCTGCTCTTTTGCGCATCAGTATTTCCACTTGTACATTCTCATCTGCACATCTATCACTCCAGTGTTAACTACTAAATTGTAATTACTTCGCCACTATGGCCTATTTTATTGCCTTACCTCCTTACTTCATTTGCACACACTGTATACAGATTTTTCTATTATGTTATTGACTGTACGTTTGTTTATCCCATGTGTAACTCTGTGTTGATTTTGTCACACTGCTTTGCTTTATCTTGGCCAGGTCGCGTTGTAAATGAGAACTTATTCTCAACTGGCTATCCTGGTTAAATAAGAAGGTGAAATTTAAGAATTTTTTTATTTTTTTTTAAAGTTTCAGACACTTGCAAATTGAAGGAACGTTGACGGTACACTGTTCGGATGCTGGAATAATTGTTGATGAATGTGAGAAGATAACTCTTCAAAAAGCAGGTTTCGTTTGACAAATCAGATGAAAATATCATGACTGGTTGTGTTCATGGCACATTAAAAGGTAATATGTTTTTACAGTTTTATAATAATAACTTTTAACCCATTACAAACTGGCCTCTGCCTGGGGCCGCCAAACCACTAAGTCCTGAGGGGGAAGCAGGCATGGCTATCTGAATTTACACTTTAAAAGGATCTCTGCTGTGAGATGCTAAAATACCATCTGAGGAGCACGCACATGCGTTTTCCGATTAGCAGACCAGGTAGCGTCAGCACACATAATCTGCAGCTGGATGCTTCTCCTTCAGTTGGCTGTACAAACGTTCTGCATTTGGAATCTAGGTTAAAGGTTGTCAAGCTGGGGGAACGTCCATTTTGAAATTGAATAAGCAGCTGTAGTTGTGGTTCCGGTGATCAGTCACAGACGGCTGGAATGCGTCATATTCCCGTAGCCTCCAGCATCCTTGACTTTTCTCAGTTAAAATCCTGTTTAGTCTGTCCTAGGAATGTCCTGCTTATAACTATTGACGGAGAATATTGATTGCTTCCTTCACTGGTTTGTATTTTGTATGCTGGTTCTCTTCCACAATGTAATTAAGACTCAAAATCAAGAGAATCTTGTTTTGTTATGGAGGACCATGTTAAAGAGTATGGTGATTCTTCCTGGAAAGAACTTAAGCATGATAAAGATAAGGCTTGAGGTATTAATCTACTGTACATGTTTATTTGTGGAATGGTAATTACATCCCCTGAGTTATCATTCCTCTCACAATCCCTGCCCAAAATATATTGGACCCATGGGGGACAAACATCCCCAAATAAGAAACCAAATAAATATCGATAATCACCAGCAACACGGGAAAACATCTATACAGTTGAAGTCGGACGTTTACATACACTTTAGCCAAATACATTTCAACTCAGTTTCACAATTCCTAACATTTAATCCTAGTAAAAATTCCATATTATGTCAGTTAGAATCATCACTTTATTTTAAGAATGTGAAATGTCAGAATAATAGTAGAGAGAATGATTTATTTCAGCTTTTATTCTTTCATCACATTCCCAGTGGGTCAGAAGTTTACATGAACCAAATTCTAATTGAGTGTATTGCCTTTAAATTGTTTAACTTGGGTCAAACGTTTTGGGTAGCCTTCCACAAGCTTCCCACAATAAGTTGGGTGAATGTTGGACCATTCCTCCTGACAGAGCTGGTGTAACTGAGTCAGGTTTGTAAGGCCTCCTTGCTCGCACACACTTTTTCAGTTCTGCCCATAAATGTTCTATATGATTGACTTTGTTGTCCTTAAGCCATTTTGCTACAACTTTGGAAGTATGCTTGGGGTCATTGTCCATTTGAAAGACCCATTTCCGACCAAGCTTTAACTTCCTGACTGATGTCTTGAGATGTTGCTTCAATATATCCACGTAATTTTCCATCCTCATTTTGTGAAGTGCACCAGTCCCTCCAGCAGCAAAGCACCCCCACAACATGATGCTGCCACCCCCGTGCTCCACGGTTGGGATGGTGTTCTTCGGCTTGCAAGCCTCCCCCTTTTTCCTCCAAACATAACGATGGTCATGATGGCCAAACAGTTCCATTTTTGTTTCATCAGACCAGAGGACATTTCTCTAAAAAGTACGATATTTGTCCCCATGTGCAGTTGCAAACCGTAGTCTGGCTTTTTGATGGCGGTTTTGGAGCAGTGGCTTCTTCCTTGCTGAGCGGCCTTTCAGGTTATGTCGATATAAGACTTGTTTTACTGTGGATATAGATATTTTTGTACCCGTTTCCTCCAGCATCTTCACAAGGTCCTTTGCTGTTGTTCTGGGATTGATTTGCACTTTGACAGAACGCGTCTCTTTCCTGAGCGGTATTTATTTGACCTTTATTTAACTAGGCAAGTCAGTTTAGAACAAATTCTTATTTTCAATGGCGGCCTAGGAACAGTGCGTAAACTGCTTTGTTCAGGGGCAGAAAGACATATTTTTACCATGTACCTCTGGGATTTGATCTTGCAACCTTTCGGTTACTAGGTACAGGTACACCTCCAATTGACCAGAAGCTACCAGAAGCTTCTAAAGCCATGACATCACTTTCTGGAATTTTCCAAGCTGTTTAAAGGCACAGTTAACAGAGTGTATGTAAACTTCTGACCCACTGGAATTGTGATACAGTGAATTATAAGTGAAATAATCTGTCTGTTAGCAATTGTTAGAAAAATTGCTTGTGTCATGCACAAAGAAGATGTCCTAACAGATTTGCCAAAACTATAGTTTGTTAACAAGAAATTTGGGGAATGGTTGAAAAAATGAGTATTAATGACTCCAACCTAAGTGTATGTAAACCTCCGACTTCAACTGTATAAACATATTTAAAGCCAACTTCTAACACTGACTGAATGACACTTCCGTGGCTAGAACAGTCTGTGGTTCGTGACACAGTCCATCAGTCACATTACCGGTGAAACAACTACTTATATTTGAAATAACCTTTTGACTTGCAGAACCACATTAGCACAGTATGCAGTGGGTCACTTCCTCTGGCTTGTCTCAGACGTCATCAGGCCCAGGCACGACGTGCGGTGCGTGCACCAGCAAAAAGGCAGTAGAAAGCTAGGGGAACCTTCCAGTCCCCAAATGCAGAACTCTGTTCTAGCCCTTTACACCCGTCAATTCCCTTCCCGCCATCTGTAATGAAGCACATGCATATTCTTTCCATATAAAAATCAGTAACCAGTGAGTATTTTTGTTCAATTTGTGTTCGCAACATTATTTCGATATTTCTAGTCTTGAGATAAGGCCACACGTTTGTGGTTAGGCTACAGTGTTATTGCATGTTCCTGCCAGAAACAAAAAATTTCTCAGCTTTTCCGTTTATTGGGTGGGGGGGTTGTGTTAGCTTTTCAAAAGCTTTCAGCAACACAACATCTGTTTCCTTTCAAATAGTCTCTGTCAGTTACTCTGACCTTATAAATCATATTAGATAACTTTTAGCGCATGGGCATAGGCACAACCCACTGGGGAACCAGGCCCACCCAATAAAATAGAGAAGTTATGTTCCAAATAGGACGTTATGTGTTTTCAATTAAACATGCAAACACCATCAGATAGAATTCATAGCAACCAGTGCACTGCGTTAGTCAGAATTGATGAAATATAACATGACACATGAACTTGACAGGAATTCACTAATAAAAACTAACTGAAAGCCACACCCCCAATAAACCACTCCAATATGACTGCATTTAGGCACATGTCACTGCATTCTTCATTTAGCAAACAAGACCGCTCATAATCCAGTGCCTTTATCACAGTCAACAACACACCTATAATTGAAATATAAAACATGTTTCTCTTTGCGGGCAAATTGTGTGTTTGTGTGTGTGTGTGTGTGGGGGGGGGGGGGTGCATCCACATTTCTGCAGGCCCACCCACCAACAAATTTCTGGCTACGCCACTCATTTTGCGTAAGCAAATGATACCAAAGCAAACTGTTTACATTCTTGTTCTTGTTTACAGTAAGTCTATATCCTTCCTAAAAATTGGACAACAAAAGCCTATTTGTTTCGCTGAAACAAAAAGTTATTTGACCGTCTTCATAAAGTCCCTGAGCCTTTATCAAACGAATGGATGTTTGGTCCAGGATGTACAGTTCAGTTGAAGTGAGTTTCACTGCCAAGCACTGTAGGAAGCCTTCCCAGTTACCTTTCACCTACTTAGCCTCCACCACGGACATGAGAGGGTTAACTCCTTTTCTTTGTGGTCTGGCCCCAGCTCATGAATTGCCTACTTTCTCCCCAGCAGTTAAATCTGGGCCTTGGGAATTACCATATAATGTAGGCATTCTCTGTGGTGAACTTTCCCCTAATTCTCACACTGCTCCTGCCTCACGGCAGGCCTAAAGAGGAGCACTCCAGGCCAAATTCTGCAGCACGTTCCCCCTGACTTCCAACACATTGCCAATGACTTCACACAACCGCAATCGGCTTCATTCTATCCCAGCCACATGATTAAGCCGACAAGTAACACTGTCGCAGAAAAAAAAGCTCTCGCTGTACTTTGATGGATGCGTTTTCTAATAAGCGCTAATATCTACAATCGACACGGAGTGTGTTAAGAAGTGCTTCAGTAAATGAAGTACAATCAGTTATTTTTCGTTATGGAGGAGGCAAGACAATGTTTATTCCCAAACGGCATATATTCAGCCAAATTCTTAACTCTGCAAATGAATATGCAATGTAACATTGAGTTGTTTAAAACCACTGATTTATCTATATCCCTTTTCTTATCGTATGGGAAATAATGGTAACTTGTGTCATTGCTATATTACGGTCAAGTCACCCCGTAACACATGATCAACAACAAAGAAATCGATGTCAGTGTCAATCACAGGTGACAGGTTTAATACTCATCGATGCATCCTTTAATAGAAGGTCGGCTAGACCTCTTAATTCCCGTGGATCACGTCACTTCTCCCTTTTTGTTGACAAAGCTCTTGTGCACAAACTTGCAACATTATCTCACTTCTCTGTTAAAGTAGAAAAATACTGGGCACCAAACCCGTTCACAGTGTTGGTTAACTCGGGGTCCCTCGTGTCTCTATCAACCTAGGTAGAACAGCCTTTAGTTAAGGCGAACCATTCAATCTTGAATCCTTGGTGGCGTGGTGGCAGTATAGAACACTGAAGGGGTTGAATTCCCTGAGGTTTTGCTTAAAATTGTGGTGTTTTATTTGTTTTGTTGAGATGTGGTGTGTCGGTATCTGCTGTGTCCTGTAGTTCATTTTTTTGCTGTTTTATATTGTAAGTTGTTTGTCTCAATTGGTTCCCCTGAATACACATTGAAAAAAAAAAAAAAAAACTCAACATGTTATGTTTTGGTCCCATGAGCGGAAATTAAAAAAAAATCCCAGAAATGTTCCATTTGCACAAATAGCATCTCTTAAATGTTGTGCACAAATTTGTTTACATCCCGGTTAGTGAGCATTTCTCCTTTGCCAAAAATAATCCATCTACCTGACATGTGTGGCATATCAAGAAGCTGATTAAACAGCATGGTCCCTACGCAGGTGCACATTGTGCTGGGGACAAGAAAATACCACTTTAAAATGTGCAATTTTGTCACACAACACAGTGCCACAGATGTCCTGAAATTGGCATGCTGACTGGAGCTGCCTCCAATGTCATTTTAGAGAACTTGGCAGTACATCCAACCGGCCTGATAACAGAAGACGTGTAACCATGCTAGCCCAGGACCTTCACATTCACCTTCTTCACCTGCGGGGTCATCTGAGGGTGTGTGTGTGGGGGGGAGGGGGGGATTCAAACTCATTGTGAGGAACAAACTCATTGTGATTAGCTGGGCCTGGCTGCCAAGTGGGTGGGCCGATGCCCTCCAAGGCCCACCCATGGCTGCACCAGTGCCCAGTCATGTGAAATTAATAGATTTGGGCCTAATAAATGTATTTCAATTCACTGATTTCCTTATATGAACTGTAACTCAGGCAAATCTGAAATTGTTGCATTTATATTTTTGTTTAGTATACATATATTTTTTAATCAGCCTGTATGGCTTTCCTATCTTGTTTGATGTGAACCACATTCTTTGTTACATCATGATGTGTTCAAAGTGCGTCAATCTATCCCTTGTCATACAGCTGTCTGATTGTCAATTTCTAGTGTACTGACAAGTCTGAACCCCTTTCTGGGTACGGAATGATAGAAACATTATAGAGACAGTAGCTTTCTGTTTAACATCCTTATGATCATCAATACATCCTAATGTGTTTAAACAAAAAGCTGTCTTTATCATACAGCTGTGCATGGCAATGTGCAAGGGTTTGCCCAAAAATCTCTTTCTTTACTGTATTCTAAGGGTACTGATGGAAACCAGCTTCATTGTTACATCATGTGCTCCCCTCCCAGTCCTCCTCTAGACAAGAGTGGGGGAGAAACCAGAGAGCAGATCTCCCCCCTCTGCTCAGCCAGCCAATCAGATCAGCCAGCTGGCTGGAGTTGAAGGGCTCTGAAAGTATAAAACTGAAGTGCTCCTCACAGAGAAGTAGGAGCCTGAGATCTAGTAACCAACTGGAAAGGGAAGGGTGCACACTTTGCAAACCACCGGAGGATAAAAACCAACCAAAGAAACCGAGTCAACGAACGAACAAACAAACAAAGGAAAGCAAGCGACAATGAAGACAACACTAGTAACTGTGACTCTGTGTCTGGCCATTCTGATGGCCACCGGCAACCCCTTCGAGAGGAGAGGAGGCTTGGCCGCTGGCGGGAAGGAGAAGAGGGTGCAATATGCGGCGTGGGACGATGTGAACGTGATCGCCCACGGCCTGCTCCAGCTGGGTCAGGGGCTCAAGGAGCATGTGGACAAGACCAAGGGCCAGATGAGGGATATCACTGCCAAGCTGAAGGCCTTCAACGGTACCGTGGCCGACCTGGGCCAGGAGGGTCAGAGGCTGCAGGCGGAGGGCGACGCACTGAAGGCCCGGGCCCGGGGGCTGGAGGACAGGGAAGTCCAGGTGCTCAACTTGACGGCCGAGCTGAGGGAGAGGACAGAGGAGATGCAGCAGGAGAGGAAGAGGGTGGATGAGCGGATGAACAAGCTGGAGGAGAAGGTGGATGGCATGCTGCAGGGAGAGGGGCTGCCCGACATGAATGCAGGCAACTACAGCGATGCCCGCATCATTCAGGTAAGGTGGGAATCTAAGACTATTTGGGGATACTTTGTTTTTCTGTCTGAAAAAGCTATAATACAAATTGCGCATTTGATGTGAAAGGAGAGCAAACGACCTGAGAAAGTTACTACTGACAAGACAGACTGAGCTGATTTGCTGCATGTCTCCCCCTTTTGTAAGCTTACTTCTCTGCAGTTGCCATTGTATCCAATCATTTCAATTGTATGAAGGCATTACCAATTATAATTTTTTACAGTAAACAGCCTGGCCTATTCATTCACTGTGCTACATGACAAAACATCACAGAAAATAGATTAATCGATTAACATCAAGTCATGCTTAATACAGTAGGTTACTAGTATTATACATCAGTCCTGCATAATAGTTTGACAAATTGCCTATTCGCTACCACTACCCATCTTCAGAAAAACAAGTGGAGGGGGCCTTGTGATGCACTTTGATGGACAAGAACATATGGTCTGGCGTTATTTCCATTGACCCAAAGATATTCAGATTACAGTAAAGAAAGATCTCCAGCAAACCCTTGAGTCACTGGGACTGTACAGAAGGCACGCCAGTGGGTGTGTTACTATTGTGCTGAAGAGCTTGGACTACGTCTAGAGAGAACGCAAAATCTTGCCAGACAAAAAGGAACTGCACGCCTAATTTTTAAACCGTGATATTTGGAACATGGTCCAATTTAGGAAAAGGTCACGCTTGATTTTATAAATGTTTTACAGCTGCAATAGCACCTGAACTCGAAAGAATGTATTGTTATGGCCATTTTGGGGGTGGAAAACCCCGCGTTATGTAACCAAACCACCCGGTTGGAAAATACAAATGCCAGCGTTGATTTTGGACATGTGCTCCGAAGGATATGAGTTGTGTTTTCTGGATATAGTCTAGCAGTTCAATGTGGGCTAGTCATGTTATAAGTAACCTAGGCTACTTACAATTACGTCACAGGAGAAAGACTTACAGGGTACCCTTTCTGTTTTCTTTCAGTGGATGCTGGAAGCTCAGAATAAACGTATTGATGACCTGGTCAACAGTGTCCGACTCCAGCAAGATAAACTTGACAAGCAGAACGTGCGCATCAGAACCCTGCAAAACCAGGTGTGGAACACAGTCCATTTGAACATTTATCATGATTTATGCGATTGTTTTGTATGAATTATTTAAAGCTTTGTTTTCTTGCTTCCTCAGATTCAGCTGGCAAAAGAGAGACCAGCATTCAGGCGGAAACCAGAGGAGGCCGTTCACAATGGTAGCATTGAGCAGCGCGACTCACCCATCGGCAAGTAAAACCAAGCTTCATGTCGAATCCGTTGACTCAATTGACTTTTAAGACACCCAGACAAGTACTGACCTCCCGTCCCATGCCATCTGCTTAGGGACAGTAAGATGCTTAAAACTTTAACTGGAGTTGTCCCTACATTACTTGAAGTATAGGCGTATTAGCTTTAATCATCAGATTATTGTATGCACGCATTTTACTGCCCAAAACTCACGAGAAATTGTGCACAGATGATGGAATCCCAATCTGATGAATCCCAGTCGGAGCTTGTTTTTTCACAAGTTCCAGTTGTCTTGAACGCACTGAAGACATAATTCGGAGATGTCTGATTTCCCAGTTGTTTTGAACGCGACATTAGGGACATTTTTCCATGTAAATTCAACAACAAAAAATGTGATGTGATAACATTGAATCAATGTGGAAAACTGATTGGATTTGCAAAAAGTCATCAACATAGGGACATTTTGTATTTTTTTCACCCAACTTTTAACTTAAATCCGATGACATTATTTGGTTGATTTCACGTTGAATTCATGTCAGTTCATTTGTTTTGAGTCGTCAACTGACATCTGTGCCCATGGGTGTTTTTCATTGGGTTCACAGAAAATAGCATGTATTCACAGTATGAAGAAAAAGATCACATCAGGAAGTGTACATTAAGTGAGGCTACTCCCAGTCTTACTCAATACTGCAGTGCAGTAATTGTAAAGGTGATCATGAGCTCCTCCACCTACAGTACACCCTACGTCAGGCAGCTGTTCCCATCTGAAACGTACTACAGCGGCCCACTCATCACGTGGGCTTTCATCAGGGCGGTATAGAGTTGGCTCATGGTTTCTGGCAATGGAACAAGGATTAGGGCTAACTCATGGCAAGTTCCTGTTTAGTCCTCAGAGGGGTGGTCACACTAAAAATCCAGCATGAAGGGATATGAATAAATCAATATGACTATACAGGAAATTAGAAGACGTTTATATATCCCTCTGAATGTGACCTATGCAAACCATGCCACTTCATGGATGTTGGTCAGATCTGTGATTGACCGACTCAAGAGTTCATTGAAGAAGAAAGTACCATTGTTATACCATTTCAATATATTCCCTGTTAAAAACAAGTAATGTATCGCTCTCTCTCAATCCCAAGCAACATCATTCGTGGTTATATCAAAATATTTCCCGCTGTCTGATAGCCACTAAATGAAGTAGTTGAAAAGTGAACCCGGAGCTTGGAGATGCAGTCGCTCAGGCGAACACAATGAGTCCTCTCACAGCAAGTTCTGACAGCAGGATTTTTAGGAATGTTATAAAAGAAACAAGTCCTCTGGCTGCACTTCCATTGAGGGAGAGTTCAGCAGTCTCGGACAGTGTTATCTCAGGGTCACAATAGACCCCGATCACTGAGGGATTACAAATCTGACAGAGCTCGGGGAGGGGGGAGGGGTGAATTTCCAAGTCTAGTATGCTATGTTCTTCAGATTAGGTCCTCTGGGCCAGAGCCAGAAAAAAAGTCATAACAGAAAATGGAGGTGGTCTAATTTTGTCTGGTGAACTTTGCACACACATCCTTTGTTGTTTTTGATGACACGGACTGCCTTCCTTCCAGCTCTCCACTTTGTACTCCTTCCCATAAAACAAATAATCAACCATCCCTCAGGAATGTCCAACCGTTCCCCCAGATCTGTCAGAGAAGCCAGCTGTCCACCTTCTCCCCTCCTCCATCCCCATAGACCCCCGCCTCTTCAGGCCTAGATGAATGCAACTGTGCCAAAGTTGAGGAGAACCCCTGAACGCAAGGCAAACTACCCATCGCTAACCAATAGAGCTCATGCCTCGCCTAGAAGGGTCATTCCAGAAGAGGGATGTGTTGCGGTCCCGTGGTCGGTGCTCATGTTTGTACTTGAAAACAAATATAAACCAAGTCAAACCGATATTAATTGATTGGTCCCAATTTAAATCTTGAATCATAGTTTAGGCGATTGGTGCAGACAAAGAGCATCATAGCGGATAAACATACGCAGTATCTCTCAAGTCAGCATCATATAAACGTGAACTATTTTCTGGAAAACACTTAAGGTTGTGCTGTGCACCAACTCATGCCTTATCAGGCACATTACATCCAATGGGCTCCCCAGGCCTTTTGTTGACGCTGTCTCTATCCCATATAGCGACAGCATGCTCCTAGCACTCTCTGAGCATTCCCTTTGCATGCAGTGGCCATGCACTTCTGTCACTGACTGGCTGCTGTGCATGTGAGGGAGGTGTGACAAACAGGAGGGGAGGGGGAGATGGAGGACAGAAAGGGGTAGAGGAATGCGAGTTGCCAGGCAGCTGAGGTGAAAGTTTGCTTGGGAACTGGGAGAAAGGTCATGTTTACTACTCAGCAAGGAGCTGTCCCCCCCAGTTCGGGCTAGGGCACAACACATTAACTCTTTCTGTGTTAGGGTATCTTGATTGATTAACACACTTCACGATAAGGCCCCTTCTTTTTCGCAAGCATTCATAGACCCAGAGAGCTACAATGGAGAAGTCAATGATAGGGATCCCAGCAGTGGAGGCTGGTGGGAGGACCTATAGGAGGAGGGGCTCATTGTAATGGTTGAAATGGCATAAATGAAACGGTATCAAACGGTATGGAAACCACATGTTTGATTCCAATGACGGCCTACATGTGTAGGCTGTCATTGTAAATAAGAATGTGTTCTTAACTGACTTGCCTAGTAGCATACTAAAATAAAAAAAAATGGACTCTGTTCCTTTAACTCCATTTCAGCCATTACAATGCGCCCGTCCTCTTTAAGCTCCTCCACTGGATCCCAGATAGGGAAACCAGGTGGATCCTGATTCCTGAACATCTGACCTAGTTATTAAGTGAAAGGTAGACCATGTTCTCCAATAATGTCCCTACAAGTGTGAAGTCTCTCAGTAGAAAACAGTGCCCAGAGTTTTTATTTTCTAGTTGAATTAATCATTTAGAATGTATTTTTATGTTTATTTATATTTGTTCCAGTGTAGAGGAAAGGACAAAGTACTGTTAGGACACGGACATTGACGACGTGCACTGATACTAACTATTTGAGATACGGTGTGGACAAACTGTGAACCATGTTGTATTTTTGTTCTTTCAGAGATGGCCTCCGATTGCCATGAGCTGTTCCTGAAAGGTGAGACGGCCAGCGGCGTGTACACCATTCAGCCATTAAACTACCAATCCTTTGAAGTCTGCTGCGAAATGACAGCCGGTAAGTGGCGTTAGCCAGGGTTATACCCTTGTGTTCTAGTTACAGGGCTTAACTAACAATCGTTAACTAGTACAACAACCAATCTTTAGCTTCAGGCAAAAGGATAGCTCAGAAGCCCCTATAGGGGACAAGTCACCGTATAAGGTTTCCCTGTAGCGTAGTTTTTAAACACATTGTATCACTACATGTATGACAATTGGCTTTGGTAAATTGCTCATGGTCAAGACTAATCCAACTACTCTTCCTCGTTCCTCTCTGCAGAAGGTGGCTGGACTGTGATCCAGAGGCGCCAGAATGGCTCAGTTGACTTTGACCAGCTATGGCTGGCCTACCAGAGCGGCTTTGGCAGTCTGAGTGGTAAATAAATCCTCTTATCTTTTCTCATCTCCCTCACTAAATTCCACTGGCGCTAGCTAGCGAGGTCACGCTGAGGTTCAGACAGTACCACCTGTAGCCACAGCATAGAACAGTACAGCGCAGCGCTCTTGACCCGAAAACCTCCCAGTTCAGTTTGATTAACAAGTATTGATACTAACACTAATGCAGGATTGTAGATGTCAAGATCGAGGGATCAGGTGGATCTTGATATGGCAGGTTTGGCACAAACAACCATCTAATCTGCAGCTTTAATGACACTGGTGGCTTTAGGTGCCCGAAGTGACCAAATCGCATGTTCTATTCCTTTTTAAATTCCATTAAGTGATTACCGGCCTCATTACGATCAGATCTTTTAAATTAACGAAGACACTGAGATAGCTGGACACATGTATGCAGACTTTGCACACGCTGCCACAGCCACTGCTTAGGTCTGAACCCTTTCTTTTTTAATCTCTCTCTCACTAGGTGAGTTCTGGCTTGGTCTTGAGAAGATGCACGCCGTGGCCAAAGACACGGACTACACCCTCAAGGTCAAGTTTTCCGACTGGATGGACGATTCTGAGACGGTCCAGTACCCCATCCGTCTGGGCGGGGAGGAGAGCCACTACGCCCTCCACATCCAGGAGACCTCCATCGGCAACCTGGAGAGCTCCCTGGCCACCGAAGCCTCCGGCCTGCCCTTCTCCACCCGCGACCAAGACAATGACCAGAAGAGCGACACCAACTGCGCCAAACACCTCTCTGGTACGCTCCTCTTTATCCAAGTTCAAAGTACCTTTTTGTCCGAATTTGATCTTGAAGTCTCAAGATGTATCTCTCAGTAACTCAAATTTGGAATGTAGCACCAATGCCAATCTAACTAGATGTTTGCGCTCTTTCCCCAGGTGGCTGGTGGTTCAGCAACTGCGGACGCTCCAACCTGAACGGGCGCTACTTCATGAGCCCTCCTCCCAAGCAGAGGCATCAGAGGAAGCAGGGGGTTTTCTGGAAGACCTGGCGTGGCCGATACTATCCCCTGAAGACCACCGTCATGATGATCGCACCCATCGCGATCGAGAACAAGTCGTAGAGGAGAGACCCAGCAGTCTTCCGACTTTTCTCTTCTTAAACTGAAACACCTTTAGAGGCGGTTGGCCGACGAGTTAGGTTAGCGACCTGCTCATCCCAGGCCTCGCCCACTTAGGCTTCCAACAGAGCCAAGGCCATCATAAAAGCCAAAACGAACACATAGTTGAATGGGCTCCGTGTTTCCAAAGCTTTGTTTTTCGAAAGTCTTCAAGTCTCTCGGCTACAGACACAACCGAACAATGCAGAAATGTCTGTTTTAAGAAGTGAAGAAGTGCATGTGCATCAATCAGCCTTAGTGGAAATGAATGGCACAGAATGAGGCGAGTGCCAACGTGTGTTCTGTGTTCCAAGAAACAACGCATTTTCTACATGTGGAGACCCATCTGACAGATGTTTTTAAATGCAAGCGCTCTACCCAGATGTTGAGCAGTGACATACGGTGTTGTCAGCATGAACACTGCCCTCCACTGCAGTTGTACAAGTGGGGCAACTGTGGAGTTTATTAATCCGATTGTATGGACCAAAATGGTGACTGAAACAATTAGTTGTTTTCCACATGAACGTAATGGCATTAGCTATTCAAAGGCATTATGTAAATAAATAATCAATGTAAACTAGAATTACAGAAAGTGTGTTAAGAATTTTTAAACAATGGTGGTTTCTTTGTCTACATTTCCCGGTTCCTCTATGGAGCAAAGCACAATTCCAGCCTTTTGTACAAAGTCACTTTTTGATTTATTTTCCTTGCAGTTTTATTTTGAATCAAAGTAAGCTCCTGCTCCACTGTTGCGTTCTCGTGGAGACGTTTTATTCCTCAGTCATATTGACTGCATTTAAAATGACCAGAGTCGTTTCTTTCTGTATGATGAAACTTCACTGCAACCCGTTGTCACATTCTCTAGTGTTCTTTGTCGATTACTTTTAGTTTTTTTTTTTTCCTTTTATTTAAAAGCTTTAAAGAATCTATATATATTTCTGGTATTGTCTGTTTGTAATTTATATAGTCTATTTTATGTTTTTCAGTTGTAAAATTGTTGTTTTTCTTTTAAAGAAAATAAACTGATTTTTGGCTTCAATAGGAGTCAATAAAAATGATTTAAAGAACGAATACTGTTGTCTGAGCTCGGATCAAAACACACTGATGCAGCTGTAAATACAAAAGCAGAAGTGAGCCAATGGTCAGAATGAAGTAATATGTCAGACAACTCCAAAACATTCAAATGAACATCCGTAGCTAACCCAAAAACAGTCAAATGAACATTGTAGCCCAGGGGTTTTCAAACTTTTCTTGCCCAGGGACCCCATCATATGTTAGCAAAAAATAAAAAGTCATGTCTTGACTTCTCATCAGGTGAATGATAAATATCAAGTAGAAGTAAAACATTTTGAAATTAAAAGATTTGGAAGATACTTTTCTAGTTTATAAAAAGTATGAAAACTATCTTGGCAGGGGAGAGATTTTGCTGTTGTAAAGCACATTTTCTGCAATTCTAGACATATTTCCACTGAGCTGAGAGAAAATGTTGCTGATTTCCTGCAATTTATGCCTTTCTAACGCTGTGAGCCTCTGCTCAAACATATCAAAATCAATGGGCATGCTCGATTCTCCCTTTTAATTTGTTAGTTCTCAAAGATGGTATTATTTAAATATGTATAGTTCAATATCTTTTCTGCATGCTTTCTATCTGGTTGTTTAAGTTGACACTGAATTTGCCCACATAAGACTTTTCTATAAAGGAAAAGAACCCAGTAATCAGCTCCAATGACTGCAAGTTCCTCCATATTAAAGGATTTCGAGATGTTGGCAATGACGCCATTTAAATGGGCTCCCGAGTGGTGCAGCGATCTAAGTCACTGCGTCTCAGTGGTAGAGGCGTCTCTACAGACCCTGGTTTGATCCCAGGCTGTATCACAACTGGCTGTGATCGGGAGTCCCATAGGGTGCCGCACAATTGGCCCGTCGTCGTCCGGGTTAGGGGAGGGTTAGGCCGGGGTAGGCCGTCAATAAGAATTTGTTCTTATCTGACTTGCCTAGTTAAAGGTTAAATAAATGTTAAAAATCTAGACGGATGAACAGGAACAGCTAGCGTGCTAAACTGTTCCTTTAGACTTCCAATTGTGCCAATGCTAGTTAAAACAACCCCTAAATTCCTTCAAACATGGTATCCACAATGGTATTCTACTGTAGCTAGCGGAATTCATAAAAATGATCATTTTTCACATAAATTCCCCAAAATATTTTTCTCAAAGAAATAAGATCGTGGACCCGCTGCGGTACCTCCCGCAGACTAGGGTAGCCAACTCGAAAACAGTCAAGTGAACGTAGTCTTAAACCTCCATCCAACACAGATGGTAGGTTAGCATGAGATACTTGATTGGAAAATGGATAAGCAGACTAGCTAACTAATCCATCCCATTCACACACAGAGGGTTAATCAGATCTTGGCATACTGCCAGGCAGGTGATAGAGGAATGTCCTGGCCGTGCTTAAGCTTGCCTTGCGCTGCGCCCCACAGCCGAGAGACAGGCCCTAACTCTCCCAGCTGCATCCCCCATCTCTACTAGCAAATGGTTCCCAATGTGAAGATTCCCCACAAACAAACTACAGAGACAAACGTGTCAGAGTGCTGAACAGGGACGGGCTGCTGTGTCAAGGTATGTTTGCTTTTACAAAGTGAGGCTGAGTAAGGGTTCCTCCAATTAGCGGTATTGATTGAAATTGAGCTGACACAGAGCCGAGTTGTTTTTGTTTTTTTTTTGCCTCAATTTCAATGATTTATTTGCATATTACCGGGCTTGATAATATTGCATTTGATCAAGACTGCAGTACTGAAGCCATTCCATCATCGTAAAAGCAGTGAAGCTCTTGGCTTGCAACTCCCATTTTTCCACCACAGTGAGGAAACATAATATTTCACCAATTCGCCTTAAATTGCAGCCACTCATAAAATCTGGATGGAATACCTGAGGGAAAGAAAACAACTTTCCCTAGGCAGGCTAGGGTTGAGACAGAGACACGTGTTAACAGTATCCGTGCATAGTGTCTTAGAAGCACCATGCACGTGGACCTCTTGTATTCCCCAGAATTAACAGCTAAGTCATCTTAAAACAAGCTATGTCCAGAGGCTTCCTTCCGTCAACTTCAATGTCTCACACCTCTGATAAATCTGGTCAGGTGTCAGGCTTTACGGCTAATGCGCGTTCTAACACCTTCAGAGAGAGTGAGTGACAGGAAGGGGCATCCAATGCCCAATGTCCCGCTGTTCGTGATTGACCTCGATCAAATGCTAGCTCAGGTGGAGTTTTCCTTACTCAATCTTGTTCTGAGGGCAAACGGCATTCTGCCTGGGTGCCGATGTGACTCTAGCCAATTGGTCATTTTCTTGCTGTGACAATCAGGCTATTATTCTGACTTTCAAGGGTCAAAATTCACTGTCTGGTAGGGATCATGCACACATGGAAAAGAAGAACTCTTGAGATGCATTTTTCATAGAGGATGACAAATCAAATATGTTGTCGTTGTCATCAATAAAAAGGTAGCCAAAGGGTAAACCGTTACATTGACTATCCATTTGCAATAAAATAAAAAAAAAGAATACAATTCAACTTCACTCATAAACTATTTCGAGCTGCAGTTGAACGTCTCACCCTCTGAAACAGGTGCTCAAAATGGCTACCAAAGCTTCATGCGGTGGTCCACATGGACTGCAGTCTACTCAGTAACATCAAGGCATCTGCAGCGTCAATCACGTTCAAGCGCTCTCGCTCCCAGCAAGCTCAGCTACGAAACCACAAGCGTCGATCCCTGGCGGCCATGGCAACTGTCCCCCTCCCAAAGGGAAGGTGGATGCATGAGTACTCAATGATTAAAAGGTGCTTTGCTGTTCCAAAGGGAGAAGAGATGTCTTTCCCGCTCTGCAACAAACTGGGAGGGTCAAAGAGGAGAATACCTGCTCACGTGGAAAGATGAATAGCCCTGAGATGGAGCGTAGTTTCACTGTGTTTAAGATATCTATCACATCTTAGTTGACCATTGACCATTGTTATCATGTACAATATGACACATTGAAACAGAAGCGTGTCTATATATATATATATATATCTATCCATCCATCTATCTTTGTTCATGTTCATCTGTGACAAATGAAATAACAACAAAGGGCGGAGATTTCATTATACATTTATTCATCGTCATGTATAAATTTGATTCGGGTGGTAAAAAGCTGTTTAAGACTCGGCTGCTCACACTTGCATCGTTATTGCAGTAAAAAAAAGAAAATAACAGCATGATCAGAAGTCAGAAGTACTTTGGCAAATATTGTATCTTCAGAGGGCAAGCCGACACCTTGAGCAATGTAATGCGAGGCGGGATTAGAGAAAGGGCGCAAAAATGACTTTATATCAATGAGGGACTTCGTTTGACGCTCATTATAAAATAATAAGAATCCATACAAATATTTTATTTGAACAATACACACTTAAAATAGTTAATGAATGCAAGTAGAGGCAGGGTCTCTTCCTCTAGCCATTACACACCACCTCCAAGGCTTAAACTCACAGTAAGTATTATAGCTATATTCTTTCTGTCTGCCTGTCTAGATTCCTGTCTAGATTTCCTGTTTGAGGAACCCCACTCCTACTACTGACTCGAGTGAATAAAATGTAGGAAAAAGAAAAACATTTGGCAAAACAATCATGGCTCCAGTGAAGAGGAAAACAAGGGAGAGTGATTGCGGCTCAGCCTCCAGATAATGTTGTCCTCCTTTCATTCCACAGTGAAACTTGATAACACTGCCTTGGATCACCTTAGGTAACCTAACCATATCCCCCACCCTAATGTAGGGGCGAGAGAAAGGGAGAATGGGAGAGAGAGAGAGAGCAGGCAACAGAGAAAGAGAGAAGGAGAGAGCTAGCAACAGAGAAAGAGAGAGGGAGAGAGGTGGAGGCATAATGGAGTGAGATCTCCAGTTCACGGTAAATGTGGGGTGGATGGGTGTGGCTGCAGAGTGCGAGGTCTCTATGCCAAGGTTGAGGGGTTATCGGGGGGGGGGGGGGGGGTTCACCCCGTTTTCAGAGGTATTGTTGTAGAAAGTGCAGCAGCATGATCTCATAGTGTTCTCCTGACTCTGGGCAGCGAATACTGTGTCGCTCGTTGGGGTAGACCTGCAAAACAACAGAGGAAAATCAACCACTAATTCCTGCTTCAGTACATACTGTACAGCACATGTGACTCCAGCTACCTACAATCTGCAATGTTCTGAAAACCCAATATTCCCTGAAACCCATTCATACCAATAAGCTGTACAGTAATAAAGAGGCCCAAATTTCTGGTCTGCTGGCTTTCATTTTTAAGTGACAGTTTAGTCATAAATTAAGACATTGGCTTCATGCTATATAGGCGCATACCAGTGTATGCTTCTGGGCCCCACTTTGACAGCACATGGAAGAGACTGTAGCAGTATTTTCTCTAATTGTGCAACAACGTTAGGGAGAAAATAATATGGGTAGCGTAGAGATAGTTGATGCACAGTAGTTACCCAACTGTTGCATTCCAACACTGAGGCCCTACAGTATTTTAAGCAAAGCTGTCCAATTTGACAGCTGCACTGTGTTATCGCACTGTCATTACGTCAACCCAAGTGATTAAGATTATATCCAGCAGAAGCTGCTATGCCTATGGCCCAGTGTCTATACGTTATCCATAACCTGCCATTAACGCTGATTCTAGAAAATGTGAAAAACGCATTAATACATTGTAGAAAAAGTAAAATACTAGCCTGTAGCTGATATGGCTTCCCAGCGCGGATTATTTGTGACACCAGGAAGTTGGTGTGGAAAAAGTGCACATTCTCGTCGAGGAATCCGTGTAGAATCAGCAAGCGGTTTGGCCTGTTAGGACAAAGAGAGGATTTCAAAGGGATGGAAATGGACATAAAATTAGGTTCAATTATCATGTTTAAATGTATACTATACAATAGTAAGTATATCCTGGGTTTTTAAAATGTATACAGATGTATACAGGGTGTGCAACTTTCACTGGGCACGAGGGGGACATGCCCCCCCACATTCTGAAATTGCATTTTTGTTCCCCGCAGTTTTATCATTGGAATGCGATTGTTTTTTAAACAATGAGGCAATTGTGGGCTTTAGGACCATGCGGACGCCTCCGAGCAGTCGGGGAGGCTGTTTGGAGTGTTTATCCGAATGGATAAAAAAATAAACAAATATGTGTGCCCCCCCCCACTTCTAAAACCAAAGTTGCACCCCTGTAGAAATGTCAATGGTGAAACTCAATAACATCCCATCTGTCCTTGAAATTTGAGCCGAGACATTTTTCGCTCAAAACCCATGCCCGTTTTTAACCAACAATGATGAACAAAATGGAAAGTAAAACAGAATTGTGTGATCATGTTACAACACCTACATCTGACCTCGAGGGCCTACCATTATACCCAGACTACAAAAGTGTTATCTACAGTATATATGTAGGCTATTCTTATTTCTTAGATTCGTTGAATTGTAGAGTGCAGTAAATGGACTGACTCGCTGGGCAGTTTGTCCACGTGCAGAGCCACAGAGCCCTCCTCGTAGCCCTGCGGGTTGTTCTCAGGAGTATCCATGTAGCGCTCCGTGTAGCCCGTGTCGTACGCCATCCACACGGTCACCGGGGCACCCGCTATGGCCACCTGAAAGGAACAACAACATTGCCATTTTTTTCTCTCATTGATTTGACTTGTTTATTTATTTGCAGTTAGGGACAGCACAGAAACTCCCCAGATACAGGTGTGCCAAGCTTGTAGCGTCACACCCAAGAAGACTTGAGGCTGTAAATCACTGCCAAAAGGTGCTTCAACAAAGTACAGAGTAAAGGGTCTGAATACTTATGTAAATGTCATATTTCTGCATCTTTTCTTTTTATACATTTGCAAACACATTTTAAAACCCGTTTTTTTATGTGTCATTATGGGGTATTGTGTAGATTGATGAAGGGGAAAATATTATTTCATCCATTTTAGAATGGGGCTGTAACGTAACAACATGTGGAAAAAGTCAAGGGTTTTCTTTGTCATTATAGGATAGTGTGTAGATTGATGAAGAGGATTTTTTTTATTTTTAGAATAGCCTGTCCTGCTATTTCTCCCTCCACAGCCTCCATTGGGAAAGACACAATTAAGACATTGACACAACAAAACGTCACACTTCAGTTTGCGCTAATTTCCAGCATTAGTGGTTAGCGCAACACGACAGGTCGAAGCCCGATTTCTGTCAAGCAGTAATGTACATATTGACAAGAACCTGAATAGGCCCCCTATTACCCCTGAAGTGGTGGTGAGAGAGATATACTCTTGTTGATCTTCGCCACCGTGATGTGTAGAGCAGTACCACTAAGAACAGGCACCGTGAGCTAAGACTACTGATGAGAACTGCAGTGTGGAATGATGTGTAACCCACAGCGACACCATGAGGACAAACAGGGAAACTACATCTATCCAGAACAGGTATCAAATCAAAACTATCCCATCTATAGTTCAATCAATCCATAATCAATCCAGCCCACTCTGATTTTAAGGAGAAGGAAATAGTAGAGGGAAGGTAATGACACTTTGTGGAATGAACCTCGGCCCAGTCGAGATCTAGAGATTCTAGTATTCTATTGTCTCGGGAGTGGTGCCTTTAACTGTGGCGCGTCTCACCTTGAAGACGTTGGGCCTCTGGATGAGGCCCATGAGGGAGAGGAAGCCGCCGTAGGACCAGCCGTGGATGGCCACGCGGCTCAGGTCCACAAAGTTGAACCTCTCCGACACGTACTGCAGCCCCTCCACCTGGTCCTCGATCTCCACCTGGCCCTGGTAACACACAGAGCGAGAGCGAGAGCGAGAGAGAGAAAGAGAAGGGCATTAGTCACACCGATAGATCCACATGCCCAGATGGCTTGGGTAGAATGAACATGGTTCTAAAATTCACAAAAGGATTCATAGTCTGGATGAAAGTTGTGTGAGAGATATGGAGAGCACATTCCAAATAGTCACGCTGGCGCTGCCCAATGAATAAATAGTATGAAGTAATATGAATAAATAAAGGAAGCCAGCATACGGTATATGCTGCACACATGTGCTTTAATGAACACGCACAGCCGGAACAGCCTTGGTTGGCAAGGTGCAAATTTGCCATTCCTATGTCTAAAGTTGAACACGGGCGCCTTAACGCTTAACTACAAAAAGACGGAACCATTTGTATTGAAACCATTTATAAACAAAAAGCAAGATATGGGTTGGAAGGGAAATAGTTGTTTTCGAAAACCAATCCTACCATTTTGTTTTTCAGAGCCCCTTCAAACTCCAGGCCCCTCTGACAGGAGCCCCTCCCGTCGATGACCACCACGGCGTATCCCAGGGAGGCCAGGGTGTTGAGGCGCAGGTATTTCATCCCCTTGAATGAGTTATTCACCAATTGGACCTGTGGATACACACAGATACCATTTTCACACCACTGAGACAAACCTAGCAGAGCCGAGCCTCACTACGGCCGGCCTGATTCTGCATCCATCGTAGATGCTGAAACCATGCTGGAAAAGATCACTCGAAAATAAAATATATCTTAGCAAGCGCAGTGAGGTTTGGGTCAGCCCTATCGTGAACACAGGACTTCAGCCTTGTACACGTCTTGCTACTGTATGTGAAAAGCAAGGTGACAGAGCTTGGAATGGCTATTTCCTGGGTTAAACAGGAAAGCATTCACTATTATTGCTAGTTTCAAACAAGTCATAAAGGACCAGTTCCATTTGAGTCCCTGGCTCCTTTCCTAGTTCCTACCTCGTCGGTGCTCACAGGTCTGACTGGATTTCTATCAGGAATCAGACATACAAGAAAAATGGTATGTCTAAGAGAAGCCACAAACCTGCGGGCCACCATAGACAAAGAGGACTGTGGGATGCTTCTTGCCAGGCTGGAGGTTGTGAGGCTTGTACACCATTCCGTAGAGCTGGAAGCCCGACTTTCCTGGGAAGTCAAAGATCTCCGGAGATTTGTAGTCTCCTGGGCAACCTGAAATACACACAGCGAAATAAGTACTGATGACATCAATAATTGACGGACATAAAATTGCCCACCTAGTTTAAAAACTGCAATCCGGGATTAGTTTTGCAGCAAAACGACAGCCCTGCTACTCGTTTTAGTATATAGCTGAGGGATGGGGCTGGGGAAATGTATCCACTCTCAAATTCACGAATATATATAAATAACTGAATTGAACATCAAACAGATCCCAGATTGTAGCTTTAATAAATCTGTGGCCTTATGGCATCACCACTCCCCCCAACACAGCAACCAAGCTACTACCCCTTAGCTACCCTAGTGAAAGATTCCTGGTGATGCCACTGCCTTGAAATAATCACCGCTCGGCCTCAACTCTACTCTAAATATTTATATATTGATTGTATTTTAGGAACAAAAAAAAAAAGAAGACAGCCGACCTTCACATTTCCTCTTAATTATGCAACATGTACTACGCACAAAGTATTACTCCAAAATAGACCAATGGGATTATTTAATAAAGATCTGGATTTAGCTTGTTTTTACCTATGGTGCAAAGGTCACTATGAAACACCCATGACCTCGTTGTAATGACGTAGTAAGATATGTTGCTTTAAAGCAATGAAATAGTGGAGTATTAGTGAGTCATACATACGGGTTGGGCCAATCAGAAGTGACTAAGTAAAGGGCAGTCTAAATTCAAAGCATACTTTCTTCTTCTTTTTTTTTTTACGCCATCCCTCCGCACTTCATTGAAGTAATCCCAGATCTAACACAACTGGATAGGAGCAACTCAGAATCCCTTGGTAGAGTTTACCCCTATCCAGTTAGATCAGTGAATGCCTCAAGGAACGAGGAAGGAAGTCTTTGAAAGGGGTAATCTGCAATCGCTACATACATTTTTGGACTTTTAAAAGGAATGATATATACCCATTGATTCTTGAAGAGTATACAGTGCATTCTGATTCAGAGCCCTTGACTTTTTTCACATTTTGTTACATTACAGCCATATTTTTTCCCCCTCATCAATCTACACAATACCTCAAAATGACAAGGTGAAAACAGGTTCAGACATTTTTGCAAATGTATTGAAAATAAAAACTGAAATACTTTATTCACATCAGTATTTAGACCCTTTGCTATGAGACATCAAAAGTGAGCTCAGGTGCATCCTGTTTCCATTGATCATCTTTGAGATGTGGACTCAAATCAAGTTGTAGAAACCTGTGGGAAATTCAATTGAATGGACATGATTTGGAAAAGGCACACACCTGTCTATATAAAGGTCCCACGGTTGACAGTGCATGTCAGAGCAAAAACCAAGCCATGAGGTCAAAGGAATTGTCCGTAGAGCTCCGAGACAGGATTGTGTCAAGGCACAGATCTGGGGAAGGGTAGCAAAAACATGCAACCCACAGTGGTCTCCATCATTCTTAAATTATTCTTAGAGCTGAAGATTCTTCTTAGAGCTGAAGATTCTTCTTAGAGCTGGCCAAACTGAGCAATCAGGGGAGAAGAGCCTTGGTCAAAGAGGTGACCAAGAACCCGATGGTCAGTCTGACAGTGCTCCAGAGTTCCTCTGTGGAGATTGGATAACATTCCAGAAGGGCAACCATCTCTGCAGCACTCCACCAATCAGGCCTTTATAGTAGAGTGGCTAGACGGAAGCCACTCCTCAGTAAAAGGCACATGACAGCTCGCTTGGAGTTTGCCAAAAGGCACTTAAAGGACTCTTGAGAAACAAAATTCTCTGATCTGATGAAACCAAGATTGAACTCTTTGGCCTGAATGCCAAGCGTCACGTCTGGAAAAAACCTGGCACCATCCCTATGGTGAAGCATGGTGGTGGCAGCATCATGCTATGGGGATGTTTTCAGTGGCAGGGACTGGGAGACTAGTCAGGATCGAGGTAAAGATTAACTAAGCAAAGTACAGAGAGATCCTTGCTGAAAACCTGCTCCAGAGCACTCAGGACCTCAGACTGGAGCGAAGGTTCACCTCTAACAGGACAACGACCCTAAGCACACAGCCAAGACAATGCAGGAGCGGCTTTGGGACAAGTCTCAAAGTCCTTTAGTGGCCCAGCCCAGACTTGAACCCGATCGAACATCTCTGGAGAGACCTGAAAATAGCTGTGCAGCAATGCTCCCCATCTAACCTGACAGAGCTTGGGAAGATCTGCAGAGGAGAATGAGATCAACTCCCTAAATACAGGTGTGCCAAGCTTGTAGCGTCATACCCAAGAAGACTCGAGGCTGTAATCGCTGCCAAAGGTGCTTCAACAAAGTACTGAGTAAAGGTTCTGAATACTTATGTAAATGTGATATTTCCAGGTTTTTTTTTATACATTTGCAAACAAATTTTAAAACCTGTTTTATCTTTGTCATTATAGGGTAGTGTGTAGATTGATGAATGGGAAAAAATATTTAATTCATTTTAGAATTGGGCTGTAACATAACAACGTGGAAAAAGTCAAGAGGTCTGAATACCTTCCCGAATGCACTATAACATAAATGCATGATGAGGTAATGGAATGAGGCCTAACCCCTCTCATCCAGTCACCCTTACCTGGGGCTTCCATCATGCTGGCCCAGCACCCAGGAAGGAATGATGTTGATTAAACATTATTGGAACGAGGCCTAAACCCTCTCATCCGGTCACCCTTACCTGGGGCTTCCATCATGCTGGCCCAGCACCCAGGAAGGAATGATGTTGATTAAACATTATTGGAACGAGGCCTAAACCCTCTCATCCGGTCACCCTTACCTGGGGCTTCCATCATGCTGGCCCAGCACTCAGGAAGAATGTTGATTAAACAGTATTGGAACGAGGCCTAAACCCTCTCATCCGGTCACCCTTACCTGGGGCTTCCATCATGCTGGCCCAGAACTCAGGCACCATGTGGAGAGGGTCTCCCTCTGAGGCGGTCAGCTTGTAGACGTGGACACAGGGGGGAGTGCTTACGTTACTGTAGTGGCTGACAAACATGTCAAAGTTCTGCCGAGAGAAGAGAGAGAAAGCGGGATGGGAGCGAGCGAGAGAGAGAGAGAAAGACAGAAGAAGAGGGGAGATACAGTGATAAGAAGGAGAGAGAGAAGGAGACAGAAGAGATGAGTGGCAGTGAATGAATCTTCTTATCGTCACATCGGAGACAGAACGTCACTGGGCCCTGATTTCAAGCCAGCTTTGCTGCTCATCTCATAAAGTCAGAGGCACACCTGAAACAAATCACACAACTGATCTGAGACTAGCAGCTTCAGAACCAACTCCCTGTATATTTCAACATGGGTCCAGATGCCCACACAACAGGCCACACCCCACGACACAGCATTGTCTACTCGGCCCAATCTGTTCACAGCCAGGGCAAATCCCTTACATCGTAGCAATGTCCATCAATATCCTCTCAATGTCTCTCTATGACACACACACACACAGAGAATGACCAGATGGTTACACCGTATGACATGGGCAGTTTCACAACACTCCCTGATGTAACCAGGCTTCTCATAGGGAAGGGATCACAGCTGTCCCTCCCTAAGGTTCTTGTGCGGCATGATCTGATGAAGCGTGGGTAGAGGATGATTAAGTGCAGTGTGTCAGAGGTCAGGGTTGTTGCCGTGTTTTGACGGTACTACCTACTGCAGCAGTGTTGTTTGGCAAGATGGCTAGTGAATGCAATGCCAGGCGACAGAGGGCTCTATTCCACCAAAACCTGTAGCTCGGTTTCAAGAATGCATTTTGCGGTGAGAGTTGTAATTACAGGGGTGCCGGAGGGGGGGGGCTAGGCACACAAAGGTTTCCAAATAGCACCGAAAGCCAGGCAGCCCATAAGCGTTACAAAAATCTAAATGCTGACCTAGCCTACTACTGTTAGCTCAGTCCCAAAACAGTAAACGTATACTCCCTACCTTGCGTTATTAGGGAAAGGGCTAAGGGTAATGCTAACGTTAGCTAAATCATATTTTGTCGCGTCCGTACCTTACTTATGGAGCAGCTGTGGGAGAAGCCAGGCTTGGTGAGTCTGACCACGTCGCCAGGGGACTGATAGCTGACCACATAGAGGTGGTGCTCCAGGGGAGTGTCTCTAGTGCCCTGGAAGTACACCAGCTTAGAGGCCTCATTCACCCAGATCTACAGGGACAGAGGGAGGCAGAGAGATACAGAGTGAAAGAGAGAGAGAGATACAGAGTGAGAGAGAGAAGAGAAGAGAAGAGAGAGAGAGGAGAGAGAAGAAAGTATGAGCGAAGAGAGCGATGAGAGAGAAGAGAAAGAGAGAGAAGAAGAGAGCGACAGGAGAGAAGGAGAGAGAGAGAGAGAGAAATAATTATTTTGACGTCAGAAAGTACATTATAACTGTACAATAGCGTGGGCACACACATACACACACACACAAATCCATTAAAAACATATTCAACACATCAGATTATAAAAACACAGCGACAAGAAGGGCTTTAATCTAATGAACTGAAGTTACTACCTTGGAGCCATGCCTGGCCAACACCTCCCACTCTCCACTGGTCAGAGTCACCTCCTCCTTGATTGCACATTTAAAGTCTCCTGCAGAGGAGGAAGAGACCATCGAGATTTGAGATGCTGTTTTGACGTCTTTCATTAGCATTACTTGACCGACAGTGCGGCAATCTGACGCCCCCCTGGATGGCGACCGCAGATATTTCGAGGTTCCATCCTATTTGCCTTCAAGATCTCGCCATTCAACTTAAACCGGCGACACATACAGATCGGTGATTAGCCCGAGGAAGGAAGGACTAAGCCCGAGTCCTGGATCTGTTTGTGCTGTGACATGGTGATGACAGCAATGACATTGGCAAGACGGCACAAACCGATCTGAGACTCAAGGCAATTTGACGTTGTTAAAGGTTCTTCGTTCTAATGACTCACCCTCTGTATGTGTGTAGTTTCCTGACCATTGGTAGCAGCCTGGTCGCAAAGTTGACGTGATTTTGTACAGATGGCTGAAGCTCGTTTTGGATTCATTCACCCATATGAAGGAGAAGTCGTCCTCGGACGTTTGAACGAACGGATAGAAAATATCATGAACCTGGAGGCAACAGAAAATCATGGCTGTTATTCGTTTGTCGTGGCCCAACTCTTCCATGCAAATATACACCGAGTGTACAAAACATTAGAGACACCCGCTCTTTCCATGACACAAACTGACCAGGTGAATCCAAGTGAAAGCTCTGATGCCTTATTGATGTCACTTGTTAAATCCACTTCAAATCAGTGTAGGTGAAGGGGAGGAGACAGGTTAAAGAAGGATTTTTAAGCCTTGAGACAATTGAGAAATGAACTGTGTTTGTGTGACATTCAGAGGGTGAATGGGCAAGACAAACTATTTAAGTGCCTTTGAACGTGGTATGGTAGTAGGTACCAGGCGCACCGGTTTGAGTGTGTCAAGAACTGCAACGCTGCTGGGTTTTTCACGCTCAACAGTTTCCTGTGTTAATGAAAAATGGTCCACCACCTAAAGGACATCCAGCCAACTTGACACAACTGTGGGAAGTATTGGAGTCAACATGGGCCAGCATCCCTGTGGAATGCTTTCGACACCTTGTAGAGTCCATGCCCTGACGAATTGAGACTGTTCTGAGAGCAAAAGGGGGTGTTCCTAATGCTTTGTACAATCAGTGTATATGTCAACATACACCCTCAATATATAGTGACTGTTTTACATGTAACGTTTAAGTCATTTTAACAGACACTCTTATCCAGAGCGACTTACAGGAGCAATTAGGAGTTAAGTGCTTTGCTCAAGGGCACACTGACAGATTTTTCACCAAGTCTGATTGGGATTCGAACCATCGACCTTTCGGTTACTGGCCCAATGCTTTTAACCACTAGGCTACCTGCCAACTGTCAATTCAATAATCAAACTCAATAGGCAAATGTTCCAAGAGTAGTTCCCAACAAGCGTCAAACCTTTATTTTTGAAAGAGCACGGATAACCAAATCTAGAGTCTTATGATTCATGGTACACATAATACTAACCACATAATCTGGTAGCTACAATTGTCTCATATAGTACAAAACGGGTTAAATTGAGGGGCCCCTCCATTACCAAACCTTATTCACGTTCCATCATAACAAAATGTTTACTTTCCCTGTTCATGCTCAAAACAACAACTGAGATGTGCCCAGCCTCTTAAGAAGTGCCATCCCCAGAAACTCTCTCTCACATTGATCCAGATGTCGGTGGTCTCCTCGTAGACAATGTAAGGGTGGACGTCCTCGGGCACGGCCTCCAGGCTCTCCTGTCTCTGGGCCGGGTCGTCTGTGATGGGGATGAAGAGGGCCGGGGGAAGCAGGACCAGCTGGAGCCTCTTCTGACTGCGGTCCAGCAGCACGGCCCAACCACTGAAGAGGGAGACAGAGAGACACTTTACCTCACTGACTGGATCCTATACAGTACACCAGGCAAATGCAAATTTGAGCCATGCGTCCTCCGGGATCGAACCCGGGTCTGTAGTGACTCTAGCCTCTAGCACTTAGACCACGGCGCCCATTCGGGAGCCCCCCCAAAAAGTTGTCTGAACAAAAAATAAATATGGAACTGGGAACTAAGGGGCCTAGTCCAAACCATGAAAATCAGCCCCAGATCATTATTCCTCCTCCACCAAACTTTACACTATTGGGGAAGCTAGAGTTCTCGTCCGTTGGACTGACAGATGGTGAAGCATGATTCATCACTACAGAGAATATGTTTCCACTGCTCCAGAGTCCAATGGCGGTGAGCTTTACACCACTCCTGCCAACGCTTGGCATTGTGCATGGTGATCTTAGGCTTGCGTGCGGCTGCTCGGCCATGGAAACCCATTTCATGAAGCTCCCGACGAACAGTTCTTGTACTGACGTTGCTTCCAGAACCAGTTTGAAACTCGGTAGTGAGTGGTGCAACCGAGAACTGATGATTTTTATGCTCTATGCGCTTCAGCAGTCGGCGGTCTCATTCTGTGAGCTTGTGTGGCCTACCACTTGCGGCTGAGCCGTTGTTGCTCCTAGACGGTTCAACTTCACAATAACAGCACTTACAGTTGACCGGGGCAGCTCTAGCAGGGCAGAAATTTGACGAACTGACTTGTTGGAAATGTGGCACCCTATGATGGTGCCACGTTGAAAGTCACTGAGCTCTTCATTAAGGCCATTCTACTCTCAATGCTTGTCTATGGAGATTGCATGGCGGTGTGCTCAATTTTATACACCTGTCAGCAAGGGGTGTGGCTGAAATAGCCAAATCTACTCATTTGAAGGGGTGTCCACATACTTTTGTATATATAGTCTATATGTCTACTGGAACAATGCGGTCATATCCTGCATAAGAGTAATAGTAGTAGGCACCTCCATTAGCACAGCTGATTGATGGAGAGAAAATAATTATATATTCACAGGAAATTACTTTACATACCCAACTTATCAATCGCCAAATTTCTTTCATGATACATCATGTACAAATATAATGTATATTTCTTTATTTTTTACTAAATGTTTTATTGTTGGACATAAAAGACTGTAAAAAAACACCAGCAAATAAGATCCAAGTTATTTCAATTTTGGAAATCTTTTCCCATGCATAATAGAGAGAGAAAAAACCTGAGGAACACCTTCCTATTATCGAGTTGCACCCCCTTTTGCCCTCAGAACAGCCTCAAATCTTCGGGGCACGGACTCTATAAGGCAGGGGTGTCAAAGTCAAATGGACGGAGGGCCAAATAAAAAAATCAGCTACAAGACGAGGGCCGGACTGTTCGAATGTTCATTGAAACATTTTTAAATGACGCATATAGTCTAGTGAACCTAATTGAACCTACTGAAAACCTAACAAATATATTACAATATGATCAGATAAATAAAGCAATATTTTCTTATGGCTCTGTCAGTAATCTTTAATTTTCAACAGACACAAAAGACAAATTTCCTTTATATAAATATCCCCATAACATGAACATTAAATGAAAGAAACCGGTATTCAAGGCACCATCAGTAGACTATATTTTCTATTTTAGCAAAAGTGGGCTAAATTTACTTCAAAGAAAAAACAATAATAGCAATTTTCTATCATCCACTCAACTGAAATATTTTTAAAATATAATTGGATTGAAATACAAAAAAATAAAGTGCAAAAATCTATTAATCAAAAACAACACTTTGTTTAAGGAGAAGTAACATGCAGTGAAAACAAATATTAAATTTTAACTTTTAAACTTGAACTGAGTAAAAACTCTAAATATGTGATTGCACAGTAATGTTCACTTGTTTGAGGTTGAGGGTGATACTTGGTGGTGTCCCATCTTTTCCACAAGTTCATCAATGTTCGGGGTAAGGCTCTGAGCTGAAGAAATCCTCAGAATTGAGTGGAGGTGTTCAGCAGTAAGTCGACTTCTGTGTGATGTTTTGTTCAGGTTCATCAAAGAAAACAGTTGTTCACACAGGTATGTGCTGCCAAACATAGACAACGTTTGAGCAGCCTGGATGCGCAGCTGGGGCATTGTGCCGGGGAGGAAACGGGCGAACTCCGCAGCACCCACTGCCGCATATTTTGCCCTCAGTGCATCATTGCATTGGAGGTCAATCAACTCCATTTGGAGGTTTGGTGGTGAGCTTTCCACGTCAACAGCAAATGGGTTACCGAGCAGTTCCAACCTGCTTTTTTGTGCTTCAAAGTCAGCAAATCGGCGTCGAAAGTCAGCGGCAAGCATACCTATTTTATCAGCCAACTGTGTGCTCGGGAACGCACTGGTAGAGAGCTTCTCTTTCATGGTCTGGCAGCTGGGAAAGTGGCTCAAATTTTCTTTCCGCATCTGCGTCTCCCACAGAGTCAGTTTGGTTTTAAATGCCTTCACTGTACTGTACATATCAGAGATGACACGATCCCGACCCTGCAGCTGCAAGTTTATTGCATTCAGATGACTCGTAATGTCACACAGAAAAGCCATTTCACACAGAAACATTTCGTCTCGGAGTTGTGTTGTGTCTTTCCCTTTGCTGTCCAAGAACAGACAAATCTCCTCACGAAGCTCGAAACATCTTTGAAGCACCTTTCCCTGGCTTAGCCATCGCACCTCTGTGTGATAAGGCAAATCACCATGCTCCGTTTCTAACTCCGTCAGAAATGCCTTGAACTGGCGGTGATTCAAACCTTTGGCTCTGATAAAGTTAACTGTGCGCGTGATGATGCTCATTACATGCTCCATTTTCAAGGCTTTACCGCACAACGCTTCCTGGTGTATGATACAATGATAAGCTGTCAGCTCACCTGTCGCGTTTTCCTCTTGCATCTTTTCCCGTATCTTCGCCACCAGTCCGCTCCTGTGTCCACACATCGCAGGTGCTCCGTCGGTTGTCAAACCCACGAGTTTTTCCCAAGGCAGCTCCATCTCATTTACACATCTTGACACCTCTTCATACAAATCATGCCCCGTAGTTGTGCCATGCATAGGACGTAAAGCCAAAAACTCCTCTGTCACGCTTAGGTTGGAGTCCACTCCGCGGATGAAAATTGACAACTGGGCAATGTCAGAAATGTCGGTGCTCTCATCCACAGCCAAGGAATATGCAATAAAATCTTTTCCCTTTTTCACAAGCTGCTCTTTTAGATTGATGGACAACTGGTCTACTCTCTCGGCAATGGTGTTTCTGCTCAGACTCACATTTAAAAAGAGTTGCCTTTTTTCTGGGCAAACTTCGTCACAAACTTTAATCATGCAGTTTTTGATGAAATCCCCCTCCGTAAATGGCCGGGCTGATTTAGCGATCTCTTCTGCCAAAATAAAACTGGCCTTGACAGCAGCCTGGCCTTGTGATTTGGCTTTTTTGAACAGAGCCTGTCGAGATTTGAGGCCTCGTTTTAATTCCTCTGCCTTTTGTAGCCTTTGTTCCATGTCCATATTCTTGTTTTTGTCCGCGTGTTTCGTTTCATAATGTCGTCTCAGATTATACTCTTTCAGTACCGCCACACTTTCTCCACACAGAAGACACACAGGTTTTCCAGCTACCTTCGTGAACATATACTCCGACTCCCACCTTGTTTGAAACCCCCGGTTCTCAGTATCCACCTTCCGTTTTGCCATTTTTGATGGGTATCTGAAAGTTAATTTTACTGTGATGCTGACGACTGCTGTGCCAATAAATATTGAAATGAAGCAGCCTACTGCTCGGTGCGTCACCTTTGCATTGTGGGAAATGTAGTATTGGTGCGTGTAAAAGATCTGCGGGCTGCCGGCTTGCTGCGGGCCGGTTCTAATAATAAATCAAGATCATCCCAGGGGCCGTAAAAAACCTTCTTGCGGGCCGGATGTGGCCCGCGGGCCTTGACTCTGACATATGTGCTATAAGGTGTCGAAAGTTCGAGCTCAACACTAACACAACTGATTAAACTAGTCAACTAACACCTACACAACTCTAGTAGCTTTCCTCCAGTTGGGAATCAGTTGCACATCCCGCATCTCTAACCAATATAAGCCAACAAAGAAACAGAGAGAGGTCAAGACTAATGCGTTCCCTGGGGAAACATTATGCCGTAACACTCACTATTTGCCGTCACTCGTCCATCCTGCCCGGGCGATGTACTCCGCCCCGGGGAACAGGGTGGTGAAGGGGAGAACCAGCTCCTTGTCTTGGATGCTCATGATCTGGAGACAGACAGAAAGACAGAGACAGGGGAAGACAGGAACAGAGAAGGACGGAGAGACGGACAGACAGAGGCGTAATTAGTCTGCTCATAAACAATGCAGGGAGCAGAGAGAGAAATAAGAGAATGAAAGAGAGAAGTTGAAAGTAGGCAACTTACTTTGCCTTGGTTGTTAGTCTTTATCTCTGCCAGTTTGAGGGTGGTTTGTGGATTTTTACTGCCTAGAAAAATAGAAACATTCAGATTATAGATAGAGAGAAAAGAAAACTCAGGAGCTCTACTCTTGAAATTATTTGATTAGGTCATTATTAATGTGTGTTACTACATACACACAATGTACAATCCTACATGAGTAGGCCTCAACCTGCGCCGGGGGGCTCAACCTGCTCCAGGGGGGGAGGGGCTCAACCTGCTCCGGGGGGGAGGGGCTCAACCTGCTCCAGGGGGTGAGGGGCTCAACCTGCTCCAGGGGGTGAGGGGCTCAACCTGCTCCAGGGGGTGAGGGGCTCAACCTGCTCCAGGGGGGAGGGGCTCAACCTGCTCCAGGGGGGGAGGGGCTCAACCTGCTCCAGGGGGGGAGGGGCTCAACCTGCGCCGGGGGGGGAGGGGCTCAACCTGCGCCGGGGGGGGAGGGGCTCAACCTGCGCCGGGGGGGGAGGGGCTCAACCTGCGCCGGGGGGGGAGGGGCTCAACCTGCGCCGGGGGGGCCTCACCTGTGCGGGGGTATCTGTAGGCATCGGCCTTCCGCTCCTCCAGGGCTGGAGAGGGAACATGAATGATCTCTACCTCCGTCTCATCCACCTCTTCATACAGCAGATGCAGGGTTTTCCCCCCATCTGAGTCTAACAGAAGGGAAAAGCAGGCTGAAAATGCATACAAATACAGCTGGAGTTTATATGACAGACATCTTCATGACGACAGTGTCTGGGGCAGGTTGAAGCCTGTACAATGTTCATCAAAGCATCACTGATTGACTGACTGACAAGACTACTTAATTACAAAAGAGCCCAATTTCTCTTGCATGAAAGTGAGTGGTGCTCTACTCGTATGGAAGGAGTGGTAGATGGTGACCCTACTCACCATCTACGGCAGATGGACTCCACCAGTAGCCAGTGAAGCGATCAAACTCCTCCTGGATCACAAACGTGGCCACGCCCGCAGACTTGGGGTCCTCCTTCACATTATCCAGACCTGACCCAGGGAGAGGGGATTCATTCATTTGATTAAATCTATGCAGCGTCAGCAGCATGGCATAGAGAACGTTTACAATGCCATACGACTACATTCCATCAAATGTCCAAAAGTTGCTGGCCCCCCCCTGACCTTTGTGACAGAAGGTGAGTCTCCTCTCCTCCCCAGACTTGATGTTAGCCAGCCACAGGTCATTGTTGTTGATAAATGCAATGAAGTTGGGCTCTCCTGGGGAGATCTTGGGGTCCATGCGGGTCCCTGAGCACTGTGTCTTAATCTCCACCGGCTTCATTGGGGCAGACTGCTTTTAAACCAGGAAACACATTGTCAGTGTACAGGGTCGTATTCATTAGGCACCAAACGGCACAAAACAGACTGAAACAGGGAAGACCTGGACTTGTCCAATACAATGGCTTGTTTTTGTTTTCCATTGAAAAACGTTTTTTTTGTTCTACAATGTGCACTAATGAATACAACCCTGAAGACAACCATATATACAGCACATACATATCGTACACTAATGCTTATCTCAACTACAGGATTTTAAAATTCCACTTATATTACGCAGATATCAATCCCAGGATGGTCATAATTGAACCACAACAGGAAATAATCAGACTGCTTGCAATGATAGATTCAGTCTTAGACAGATATGTTGACAAGTGTGAACACCGAGGCAGGCCATGTATAGAAAACAACATAACGATAGGTATGGTGTCAAATCGAGCCCATATAGCCAACCTATTCTCTAGAATCTATAAACTAACCACAACCTGAGAGAACTAAGGGAAGAAGTGAGTGTAACGCGCTAGAAAGCACTATAAAAAAGATACCAGGCACTGTAAGTGTGCTAGTGTAAAAGTAAATCAGACCCCTTGGATTTCTACACATTTTATTGTGTTACAAAGTGGGGTAAAAATGTAATTTAATTGTTGTTTTTTGCCAACAATCTACACAAAATACTGTAATGTCAAAGTGGAAGATTTATTTTTAAAGATATATATTTTTTAAAGGAATAACTCAAATATAATTGTTGCTTAAGTATTCAGTCCCTTTGCTTAGGCAAGCCTAAATTAGTTCATGGGTAAAATGTGGCATAATAAATCACATAATAATAATAATAATAATAATAATAATAATAGGGGTTGACTACACCTTCCTCTGTCCCTCATACATAGAACTATCTATATGTAAGGGAATACCCCCCTGATTTGGACAAAAATTAATGGAGGTATGTAAGGTCCCACAGTCAAGTATTCAATATCAAGCAAAGATTAAACTACAAAGACCAGGGAGCTTTCCTTAAGGAAAGAAGGACAGTGATTGATAGATGGGTAACAATAACACATCAGATATTGAATATCTCCTTAAGCATGGTCAGGATAATAATTATGCTGTGGGTTATGTATTAAACCACCCAGAAACATCAAAGACACAGTCATCCTTCTGAACTGAGCCGCAGGACACAGGTGACTTTAAAATAGCTACCATGTTCAATAGCTGTGATGGGAGAAAGCTGAGGATGGATCAACAATATTGTAGTGACTGCAAAATAATTACCTAAATGAGAGTGAAAAGATGAATACAAATATGCAGAATAAAAATATTCCAAAACATGCATCAAGCCACTAAAGTAACACTGCAACAAAAACACAGCAAAGGAATACACTTTTTGGCCTAAATGCAAAGCTTTATGTTTGGGGCAAATCCAACACAACATCATTGAGTAACGGTCTCCTTAATTTCAAGCATGGTGGTGGCTGCATCATGGTATGGGTATGCTTGACATTGGCAAATACTGGGGAGTTTTTCAGGATAAAATAAACTAGATGGAGCTAAGCACAGGCAAAATCCTAGAGGAAAACCTGTTTTAGTCTGCTTTACACCATATACTGGGAGAGGAATTCACCTTTCAGCAGGACAATAACCTACAACACAAGGCCAAATCTACACTGGAGCTGCTGACCAAGAAGACAGTGAATGTTCCTGCAGTTTTGACTTAAATCTGCTTGAAAATCTATGGCAAGTCTTGAAAATGGATGTCGAGCCCATGATCCCCAACATCTTGACAGAGCTTGAATAAGTTTTTAAATAATAAAATGGGCAAATATTGCACAATCCAGGTGTGCAAAGCTCTTAGACTGACCCAAGAAGACTCACAGCTGTAATCGATCTTAAAGTTAGAATTTTACTTCCACTTTGACAGAGTATTTGGTGATAGATTGTTTACAACAAAAAAATGACAAATCAATTAAATCAATTTAAATCCCACATCAATTTGAATCCTCGAGGGCATTTGAATACTTATGCAAAGTACCTTTCATTCCAAGACGTTTTTCTGACAACTTGACCAAGCGGCAACAACGCCTGTACTTTTATTTCCATCAACCGACCTAGTCAGGATTGCTGCAATGTATTTAAAAGTCCCACCAACTTACCATCTTGGGCACGCATTAAATCATTAACATTATGTTGTCGTCCAACATTAAACTTGCCCTTGTTAAGTTTGGGGCGACAGGTGGTTAGAGCGTTGGACTAGTAACCGAAAGGTTGCAAGTTTGAATCCCCGAGCTGACAAGGTAAAAAAAAAAAAAATCTGTCATTCTGCCCCTGAACAAGGCAGTTAACCCACTGTTCCTAGGCTGTCATTGTAAATAAGAATTTGTTCTCAAGTGACTTCCCTGGTTAAACAAAAGGTAAAATAAATATAATAATTTTAATGCATTTATTTTCTCCATTTAAAATGTATGTAGTTCTGTACTTGAGCGGTTCTTGTCTGTTGTCACAGTAAACAGGATTGTCACAGTAATGCTTTGGCATTTAGCCTGGGGGAATGCACACTGACATTTCATTTGTTTTTTGATTGATTTGACAGGTAAATATTTAACGGCCCTTATAATTAGTTCATAAATGATAGAAACGTGTGCATATTAACCAAACTTAAACAACAAAATCTCTGTCTACAGACAAAATAAACATTGGGGCATTTGAAATCAGAGAAAGTGCACGATGATGTGATCACATCCAAAGTGGATCAAAAGAAACAACTTTCTGAAATCACCCTACAGAAGTCAGATCGTTTTAAACGTATCTTATATGACAGTGGTTCCACACGTTACTGTGGGAAAAATATGATTTATTCTGTTATATTCCATTATATTAATTCTTACTATAAAATATGTGTGTTGATTGATCAGGGCAGGGGAATGTAAGCTAAGTATGTCTCTTGAATGAACAAAATGAAATAATGATTTGCACAGACAAGTAATATAATTAAACTCTGTTTTAGATGTATGTTTCTTAGGACCTACATAAAATAAATAATAATGGATTTCTTTGTCTAGCCAGCGCACACACAGTTGAAGTCAGAAGTTAACAGACACTTAGGTTGGAGTCATTAAAACTCGTTTTTCAACCACTCCATACATTTCTTGTCAAAACTATAGTTTGTTAACAAGTCGGTTAGGACATCTACTATGTGCATGACACAAGTCATTTTTCCAACAATTGTTTACACACAGATTATTTAACTTATAATTCACTGTATCACAATTCCAGACGTTTACATACACTAAGTTGACTGTGCCTTTAAACAACTTGGAAAAATCCAGAAAATGATATCTTGGCTTTAAAAGCTTCTGATAGGCTAATTGCCATAATTTGAGTGAATTGAAGGTGTACCTGTGGATGTATTTCAAGGCCTACCTTCAAACTCAGTGCCTCTTTGCTTGACATCGTGGGAAAATCAAAATAAATCAGTCAAGACCTCAGAAAATAAATTGTAGACCTCCACAAGTCTGGTTCATCTTTGGGAGCAATTTCCAAATGCCTGAAGGTACCATGTTCATCTGTACAAACAATGGCACGCAAGCATAAACAACATGGGACCACACAGCCATTATACCGCTCAGGAAGGAGACGTGTTCTGTCTCCTAGAGATGAACGTACTTTGGTGCGAAAAGTGCAAATCAATCCCAGAACAACAGCAAAGGACCTTGTGAAGATGCTGGAGGAAACGGGTACAAAAGTATCTATATCCAGAGTAATACGAGTCCTATATCGACAAAACCAGAAAGGCCGCTCAGCAAGGAAGAAGCCACTGCTCCAAAACCGCCATAAAAAAGCCAGACTACGGTTTGCAACAGCACATGGGGACAAAGATCGTACTTTTTGGAGAAATGTCCTCTGGTCTGATGAAACAAAAATAGAACTGTTTGGCCATAATGACCATCGTTAGGTTTGGAGGAAAAAGGGGGAGGCTTGCAAGCCAAAGAACACCATCCCAACCGTTACGCACAGGGGTGGCAGCATCATGTTGTGGGAGTGTGTTGCTGCAGGAGGGACTGGTGTACTTCACAAAATAGATGTCATCATGAGGATGGAAAATTATGTGGATATATTGAAGCAACATCTCAAGACATCAGTCAGGAAGTTAAAGCTTGGTTGCAAATGGGTCTTCCAAATGGACACTGACCCCAAGCATACTTCCAAAGTTGTGGCAAAATGGCTTAAGGACAACAAAGTCAAGCTATTGGAATGGCCAACACAAAGCCCTGACCTCAATCCTATTGAAAATCTGTGGGCAGAACTAAAAAGGCTTGTGTGAGCAAGGAGGCCTACAAACCTGACTCAGTTACACAGGCTCTGTCAGGTGGAATGGGCCAAAATTCACCCAACTTATTGTGGGAAGCATGTGGAAGGCTACCCGAAATGTTTGACCCAAGTTAAACAATTTAAAGGCAACGCTACCAAATACTAATTGAGTGTATGTAAACGTCTGACCCACTGGGAATGTGATGAAAAAAACAAAAGCTGGACATAAATCATTCTCTCTACTATTATTCTGACATTTCACATTCTTAAAATAAAGTGGTGACCCTAACTGACTTAAAACAGGGAATTTGTACTAGGATTAAATGTCGGGAATTGTGAAAAACTGAGTTTAAATGTATTTGGCTAAGGTGTATGTAAATGTCTGACTTCAACTGTAAGTGCCAGAACATATCTGACAATGTTTTGAGTTGCCAACTTTTTACATACAGGAAAATGGCTATGATGGCTATGATGGCTATGATGGCAAGCTGCTGTTGTGAATGTGAAGAAATGAAAGCAGCAGATGGTCTAAATTTAAACGGAGGAATTAAGAACCGCTGATGTAGAAAGGGCTTTATAAATAGACTTGATTGATAATAAAAAGGGGGTAAAACTCACAATGAAGCCGTTGTTTCCCCCGTCCTGACAATAGAAGAGGCTGTTGCTGGCCTGGAAGAGGAACAGGCCGGTCTGGGAGTGGTAGTCGTAGGAGGTGATCCCAAACGCTCCCAGACGCTTACGCTCCCGAAGCAGCTCCTCCTCCCGGGAATAGGCCCCCTGGTGCGGGGTGGCCTGGAAGTGTTGGAAAGAGGGGAAAGTCATTTGTATGAGTGTTTGTGTATGTATGTATCCCACAACTGTTGCTAGTGAGTAAAGATGTAAGGGACAATATAGGATGGAATACAATAATTGTTTGCTAAAATAATAATTGCTTGCCAAAAATGTAATTTCTGTAATGGCAATCCTGGTTAGAGATAACAATCCTGGTTCGAGGTAACAATCCTGGTTCGAGGTAACAATCCTGGTTAGAGGTAACAATCCTGGTTAGAGGTAACAATCCTTTGCATGAACTGCCTACATTATTACTAATATTATTTGCTAATTGTGGAAACTAAGATAAGCAGGATGTTATATATATATATATATATATTCAGAAAGTATTCAGAACTCTTGACTTTTTACACATTTTGTTACGTTCCGGCCTTATTCAAAAATGTATTAAATATGTTTATTTCTCATCAATCTACACACAATACCACATAATGACATTTTTGCAAATGTATATATTTATTTATATAAGTATTCAGACCCTTTGCTATGAGAATCAAAACTGAGCTCAGGTGCACCCTGTTTCCATTGATCATTCTTGAGATGTTGCTACGACTTGACTGGAGCCCACCTGTGGTAAATTAAATTGATTGGTCATGATTTGAAAAAGCACACACCTGTCTGTCTATTTTAGGTCACACAGTACTGAGAGATTCTTGATGAAAACCTGCTTCACAGTGCTCAGGACCTCAGACTGGGGCGAAGGTTCAACGACCCTAAGCACACAGCCAAGACAATGCAGGAGTGGCTTTGGGACAAGTCTCTGAATGTCCTTGAGTGGCCCAGCCAGAGCCCGGACTTGAGCCCGATGGAACATCTCTGGAGAGACCTGAAAATAGCTGTGCAGCGACACTCCCCATCCAACCTGACAGAGCTTGGGAGGATCTGCAGAGCAAAATGGTATAAACTCCCCAAATACAGGTGCCAAAGTTGCTTCAACAAAGTACTGAGTAAAAGGTATGAATACTTATGTAAATGTAATATTCCAGGTTTATTTTTTTAAATAAATTTGTTAACATTTCTAAAAGCCAGTTGTTGCTCTGTCTTTATGGCGTATTGTCTGTAGATTGATGAGGGAAAAATCCATTGAATACATTTTAGAATAAGGCTGTAACGTAACAAAATGTGGAAGAGGTCAAGGGGTCTGAATACTTTCCGAATGCACTTTATATTTTTTAATAGCTATATATAACGCAAAAAGAGGTGAGGGCGATGGAAATGCTTTTGACGGTTGATTTGCTTCCGTTCGAAGGGTGGCACTATGTGCTCTTTTCAAAGGATGGGTCCCGGTCTCTCTCGGGCCCTGGGATCGGGGGTGGTCTGCCGATCACGGGATGACAACCCAACTTGGGAAGGGGAGGGGTTTTAGCGGGTGGAAGAGTGGGGAACAATTGGAGGTTTACTTCGTAGCAATGCAAATATAGTACAGCTATATGGACACTCAATCATTATTGTACTTTTTAATGGTAAGTTTACAAACATATATTATGGTAAATAGATTTGAAACTTGTATCTCATTATGGTAAATGGTGAAATAAGTGTAGCCAGTTATAACTAATGGCTTAGCAGATAATAAGAAAAAGACAATCAGTATTTACCTGGCTAAAAGAGAAGGAATATAATATCCATTGTTTACAGGAAACTCATTTAACATTTTTTTTAGATAGATAAGATAGATAGATAGATAGATAGGAGAGACTTGAGTGACCAGCCGGAGGAAGATGACACGACAGCACCCTTCTCAGGGGACAGGTACTCAGTGTAAAGCCAATTATTACACAGCTGGGCCCACTAATTGCTTTGTGTCTTCCTCTAGATAGGTGTGCCAGGAGAGGAGCTAGGGGAGGATTGGGAGTAGAGACGGGGACCTGTGAGGACGTTGGTTTTTCCTACCTCCAGAGAAAGTTCTGTGACCGGGCACCTTGTCTCTCTGTTAACCTAGGCAGGCTTTAGGTAGACAGAAGCGTTCCTCCTTGTAACTGTTATGTGTAGACGATAGTCTAAGACAGGAGTAGCCATTTGCGGTTTTGCTTTCAATTTTTGCCCACGGCCTTTTGATTCTCGGCTTAGTTTATGTTGTTTTTGTTATGCTGGTGTTACAGCATTGGAAGTTCCCTGTACTGGAGTTATCTTGTCGGGCGAAAGAAGACCCGTTTAGTAAACAATTCGACAACAAAAAAGGAACCACAACCACTGCCTCTCGTCTGTTCATTTTATGCCTCCTGTGTTAGGGTGTTTCAGACAAGCTGATCCGTTCTAAACAGGTGGAGAATACAGGCACTTTGAGGCAAGATCACAACCTTTCCCCTTTCCGGTGGCTGTGATTTATAATATACATTCCCCCCCACCCCCCCGGAAGCCCACTACACCGGCTGATGTAGAAATTCTTTGCTCATGCCTGTCAGCTAACGGCCTGCGCCATCGCCCAACAGGAGACCATAGACCTCCTCCGGTCCGAAATAGCAGACCGCCTGTCTCCCGGGGACCGTAGGATGCCTTCCACCCCCAAGCCATAAGACTGCTACTCGCTGCTTATTATCTATGCATAGTCACTTTACCCCTACCTACATGTACATAATACCTCAACTACCTCATACCCCTGCACATTGGCCCTGTATATATCCTCGTTATTTTATTGTTGTTATTTTTTCTTTGTTTATTTAGTCAACATTTTTCTTAACTCTTTTTCTTAAACTGCATTGTTGGTTAAGGGCTTGTAAGTATTTCACGTTAAGGCCTACACCCGTTTTATTTAGCACAGGTGACAAATACAATTTGATAAATGTAGCTGTGTGGCACTAGCAGAGGCTCTAAAATGTCAACTGCGGCACTCACTGCTACTAAACTATACCGAAATTAAATGACCACATTATAGACGTACCCTAAAACCAAATTGAAATCTGATAGGTGACAATATTAATTGTCAAATTGTGAATGACGAGACTAATGAACAGTGCAGCGTTTGTAGGCTCATTGACACAGAAGCAGGGAATGGAGCAAATGCTTATTCTTACCAACAAGTGACTTTTTGAAATCCTCCTAGTGAGACGCATGCAAGAGAGCACGGGCCACAGACTATATGGCACAGGCTTGACTAGTTAGATTTGCCGTTTTAAATGATCAACCGCGGCGCTATCCATGGTGCTGAATCTCCGCTTTTTGCTGCTGTTGCGTGTCTGTTTCTTTAGCGCAGCATCGGATATGCCACGATCAGTAGGTAGGCTAAAACAAACGTCATTTTCAGTAGGCTGTAATAACCTCATCATTACCAGTTGGCAAACAGGCAACGAAATAGCCTAGTGTGGTGACAGAGAACTTTGAGTTGATTCAATTGCAGCAAATACCACAAGAAACCTGTGTTCCTCTGTATATTTACCAATTTACAGTGGTATAATCACGTCAGATTTTTTAGGGTGGTATTATACGCTTTATAACATTTCCGGTTTGAATGGGAATACCGGGATGCACGGTGGGGCTTGCAATTTTCTCGGGAAGGAAAAAGTGTTGATTTTGGGAAAATATTCAGCCCTTGTTTGGATGTCATTAGGTTTCAGTGGAACAAATTAGATAAGTGATATTCACCTGGAAGTGATCCAGCATCTGTTTCCACGACAACACCAAGAGGGCCTCTTTCCGGATCTTCTTGGGGATTTCGGAGTAGAGCAGTGAGTTCTCTCTACTTCCGTAAGACATCCCTGGTAGAGAGATACATTGGAATTGAAAACGAGTTAGGTGACCAAGGTACAACTTGCAACACGGTGCAGTTAATTGTAAAAACACAAGTGGTACTCAATGAACCACTGATTGAGCAATAGCGTGACAGTCTTCAGTGGCAGGTGGTTTTGAGCTCACCGAGGTAGTACAGGCGATGGGAGTGGGGGCCTGACTCATCGTTTTTCTGCACAAACTGGAAGTCATGGGGCGCTTTGTTGGCGATCATTCCCGAGTACTTCCTGCTGCTGTGGATGATGTCACGCAGGCCATCCCACGAGTGCTTTTCCACGTAGAACTGAGACGGGACGTCCTCCATCTCCACCACCTCTGTGCTCTCTGTTAGCCCGTCCACCGCCGTCATATTAACTTCTAAACAACTGAAGGGGGGGGGGGGGGACAACCATAGAGACAACCCACTGGTCATTTACATGCTCACAAACAAATGACACTTGCATCTGGCATGGAAACGCACACAGACAGAGACTCACACATATGTCTCGGCCAACACAATGGGTTATCTAGCACAGCGTTTCCCAACCCTGGTCCTCCAGTACCCCCAACAGTTGCGTTGTGGCCCTTGACAAACACCTCACTCAACTCATTGAGGGCTCGATGATTAGTTGACAAGATGAATCTGGTGTGCTTGTCCAGAGTAACAATAGAATGTGTGCTGTTGGGGGGGGGTACTGGAGGACCAGGGTTTTGAAAAATACTGATCTAGCACTCCTATTCACACATGTCATTTGAACACACAAGGACACCATACCTTTTCCAGTAACCTTCTGTTTTGTTCCCACGCTTCACTTTCTTCACTCTGTGCATTCACCGGCCAACCAGCCTCGACCAGACTCTGCAACCTAAAGTTAACCATTCAAATAAACAGGGGGAAATCTTATAATATAATGTCTTATAGACATTGAGCAACACCTACCTATAGAATGGCTCTCCCTCATTCTAAATCCAGGTGTCATAATCAACGTGACAATCAGGCATGCAGTAAAGGTTTGGCATCTCGGGAGTGGTAGAAGGTAGCAGCAGCATAAGGAATGTCCCACATTCCATTGCTGGTATAGTTGGATGTTACAGGAATACATGACACTTTAGCTAACATACTGTATAGTGAAAATAAAAACAAAGTCAATCAAAACGTTTTTAATAAAAAAAAAAGCTTTACTTGGCTCATCGCCAAAAGGGGGTAGAATTATATATATATACATATATATATATATTTTTTTTTTTTTTTAAGTATGAATTTCATCACCCCACCCCTGCATTTGTACAGGGACAAACACACAAGTATGTTTTCTAGAATTTTAATTTTTTACAAGTATCGACTGATTGTGACTCAATGTTGTAGCCAGAAAATCGCGCAACCAGTTATCAATGCTCAACTCCTCGATATAAGAGAACGAAGATGAGCGCTCCTCGGCTATACTGCCATGAGGATGATAAGCGCAACATCGTTCACGAATTGCAGCACTCCAGCGATTCGTTCTCGAGTTAAGTTTGTTGAGCAGACGCTGTGTATGTTTTGGTTCTACAAAGCTGTGTCCATCATAGCATTCGATAATCAATTAATTGCATTCATTCTTGCACCATGCGATCATTTACCACTTCTTAACATGTATTTTTCTTATTTATGATGCCTGCGCGCATAGGCCTAAATGTATGACAGAAAGTTGTTTGGTCGGAGCACGTATCTTGGGTCACCGGAGGAGCGCGTATTAATCCTGATGTAGAATTCATTGCGTCCAGCAGCTCAAACGAACCGCTAAAATTAACGAGTCAATCAGGAAAAACTCATCATGACTCTTGAGTCAGTAAAAAGAGTGGTTCAAAAGAACGAATTGATCGCAAACTGAACTACTAATTTTGAGACAAATATAGATGTTGAATTGGCGGCTTTTCCTAGTGGGTTGTGTTGATGGGATTTTCAGAGTACTTGTTATTCATCTGTCATTCCCTTTCAGATGATGTAAAAGAGAAAACATTCAAGTACTGGATGTAAAGGGAACCTGAACACCAATTGCTATAGAATGCTCGGTGTCAATTACACAAACCTACCCGCCTGGCCTGTACAATTTCACATTGAAGGTCCAGAAGGAGCTGATGGGTGTGTAAACAATATGACAATCGCTCAAAATAGCCATCAGGTAGGTTAGGGTATAGATGCACAAATTGGTCCTAGATCCGCAAGGGAAAACCAAGGGGAAAGGAAAATATGGGCAGGCTCGTGGAGTTGGATTAGGAATGGGTGACCTAAACTGCACCTTACAGAAGAGGTACAAAGAAGTATCACTTTTGCATTTGGAAAGCAGGAAGTGATAGCTGACAAGTTGTCATCCACACATCACCTGTCTTGGAGCCTCATATTTGGAGCATAGACCATGTACACTGAGTATGCCAAACATTAGGAACACCTGCAGGGCCTGGCCTCTACAAGGTGTTGAAGGCGTTCCACAGGGATGCTGGACCATGTTGACTCCAATGCTTTCTGCAGTTGTGTCAAGTTGTCTTTACGTCCTTTGGGCAGCGGACCATTCTTGATACACAGGAAACTGTTGCGTGAAAAACCCAGCAGCGTTGCAGTTCTTGAAACAAACTGGTGCGCCCGGCAACTACTACCATACCATGTCCAAAGGCACTTCAATATTTTCTTGCCCATTCACCCTCTGAATGGCACACATACACAATCCATGTCTCAATTGTCTCAAGACTTAAAAATCCTTCTTGAACCTGTCTCCTCCCCTTCATCTACATTGTCTGTGATGGAAAGAGCAGGTGTTCTTTTGTATACTAATTTGTATATAAATGGAGTGATGACTACACAAATCTGAGTCACTGTGATTTCCTCTCCCGTTCATAACCCTTTGTTAAAGGAGATTCCAGATTTGAACTCAAATGTCTACCGTTCTAAATATCAGATAGGTTTGGCAGCTAAAATGGGGAAAGGAAAACAGGGAGGGGGAAATAATTTAATGACCAGCACGACATAGCCTAGTTAGAAGCTATCTTTGTTCTCATCAAGAGCCGAGGTCACACAAAAACGAACTGTTTACTGCTGCTAGCTATAGTACAAGTTGGCAACAATCTCGTGATTAGCTACATTGTATATCTAATAGAACATACGTGTTACAGCAAAACCGCTAGCTAGCTACATAATACCGCAACGTTTCCTAGCTAGGCAGGAAACATTGTAACATGACAGCTCTCTCATGACAGTTCTCGGGTTTACCAGCTATGAGTTAGCTGGTTCCATAGCAAGCCTGTCACTCTAGCTACATCCTCCTGTCGGAAACGAGTTTAGAAGCGAATACTTACCAATCCGGCTACTACTTATTTCCCCAACTATCCTTGGCTTTATTAGCTAGCTATTAAAAAACAAATATTACTAGTGCTAAAGGTTGCGTCCATGGCCCAGAATGTGTAATAAAGTGAATAGCGTCTCATCAGCAACACTAATGAAGTACTTCCGGGTTACGGAATTTCGAAAATGTTCAAATATAAAAGTCCACATGTAAAAGTAGAATAACCTAAATAAGTGTCATAAATTGTATTTATTCATGATATATGAAAAATAATTGTCTAAACATTAACAATGATTCAGATTTGTTCATATTTAAGTGACATTTGCATTAAATTTGGGTTTTAAATGCCCCCAATGAGAATCACTGTATATGGAATACATATTGGCTTATAGAGCAAAAACTATTCTGGGGGCAGCAGTAAAATTATTGTAGGGAATACTCAGTAAGGTCTGTGGAGTGTATATACGGTGTCATTTCATAGGGCTCTGAATAATACGGAGTGTTGCTGGCCTTTAACTGTGGTCAAACAGATTCAAATTGGGTGCCTGGACACTATACGGTACAAATATAACACTACAGAAAAACTATTATTTGTGCTGATGTAAAGTGGGGTGGGGAGAACATAGTAGCATCTGTAGAATCTGTATATGGTGTTTTTTCATGGGGGACTGAGGTCTTTATGCCCAGCAACACTTTCTACTCCACCCATTCTATTGGTCTCAATGCAATACACTGTAGGCCTATAAATTACACATTGGCTTATAAAGAAATAAAGTATTCTATGTGCAGAGGTAAAAGTGTGGTTGGGAGTACTCAGTACGGTCTGTAGAAAAGCACCTTCGAATTACCCGGTGGTATTCATGTTCCTGAAGTAATTGCCTCTATACATACTAAACTATCAATACTCAAAAAACAATCACAATAAGGTAAACTTTTCAGTCAAAACAAAAAACGAATTTATTCACAATTTTAACATAATGAATATCAACCATGCTATAGTCACTACTGTCACCAATTTAATACAATGTGTCCAATTAAAATTAATGGTCAAACACACTCTAGGATACATTCATTTGTTTCAGTGGAGTCTAGACAACTGCTTGTGGATTGCCCATTGGGCCAGCTGTGTTCTGGTGGTATAAACCTACTTAACCAGTATAATAGAATGGGAAGCCCATCCACAATTGATCAGCAGGCAATTAAGTACAGCCTGTTTCTGTTTTGATGTTTGTTTTTTTAAACTATGCTAAGCAGCCTGTTAGAAGGTCTGTGAGAGAGCTTTGTGCGTGCAGGAACAGTCGGGTATGCTTTTTTTTTTACAGAATAGTGTAGGTTAACAGGAAGAATAAACCAATATCACGACATGCCCTGCTCATCATATTGATATCAAATGGTATCGATATCATATCAAATTATCGATATTGGTGCCAACCACTATATCAAATAAATAACATATTTATATTTAAATATAGTGCAATTATTAAGCATATATAGTGTACTCATACTCCTTGATCTATTCCATATTTTGTAGTATTACAGCCTGAATTGAAAATGGATTAAATGGATTTTGTTTTCACACCCATCTAAACACAATAACCCATAATCACAAAGTGAAAACATGTTTTTAAGACATTTTTTGCAGAATTTATTACAGAAATATCTCATTAACGTAAGTATTCACACCCCTGAGTCAATACATGTTAGAATCACCATTGGCATCAATTACAGCTGTGAGTCTGTCTGCGGAAAGTCTCTTAGAGCTTTGCACACCTGTATTGAACAATATTTGCAACAGTATTCTTTTTAAAATTCTTCAAGCTCTGTCAAGTCTTGCCATAGATTTTTAAGCCAACTTAAGTCAAAACTGTAACTAGGTCACTCAGGAACATTCAATGTCGTCTTGGTAAGCAACTCAGGTGTATATTTGGCATTGTGTTTTAGGTTATTGTCCTGCTGAAAGGTACATTTGTCAACCAGTGTCTGTTGTATGGCCTACATACTTAGCAGACATGTCACCCATTGGACATGTTTGGGATGCTCTGGATTGACGTGTACGACAGCATGTTCTAGTTCCTGCCAATATCCAGCAACTTCGCACAGCCATTGAATACGAGTGGGACAACATTCCACAGGCCACAATCAACAGCCGGATCAACTCTACGTGAAGGAGATGTGTCGTGCAGAATTAGGTAAATGGTGTTCACACCAGATACTGACTGGTTTTCTGATCCACACCCCTACCTTTTTTAATGTATCTTTGACTCCCAGTCATGTGAAATCCATAGATTTCCATAGTTATTTAGGGCCTATTGAATTTATTTCAATTGATTGATTTCCTTATATGAACTGTAAATCTAAAAAAAACTTTGCAGTTGTAGGCAACTACCCATGAGACCTACAGGCCTATGCCCTCGAAATGGCTTGTGCGCATTTCGCTGACGTGCTGCTCCATATCTGAAAGGCCTATCAAATATCTTGGTTGTAAAATAGTTGCAACTGAGCTGAATGTTGAGAGTTAAGAAATATGAATTATACCTACAGAAAGCTGAGACCCTCCTCTCTTCGACAGGGACGAGTGGATGAAGCTTCCAAAGCTGTGTTTCTCCTGCAATTGCATTTTGAAATGTTATATGATCAGAACACCTTTTTCTCTTGAGTGCTTGGGGGAGAGAGGAGAGTGCCTCGCTCATCACAGCAGAAGGCCCCAGCAATGCCACAGGGTCTGGGCAGAAACTTTCATTACACAAATCATGAGGATAGGCCTTCTGAGTGGCACTGCATCGCAGTGCTTGAGGTGTCACTATGGAACCGGGTTCGATCCCAGGCTGTGTCACAACTGGCCGTGACCGGGTGTCCCATAGGGCGGCGTACAATTGGCCCAGCGTCGTCAAGGTTAGGGGAGGGTTTGGTCAGGAGGGCTTTACTTGGCTCATTGCGCTCTAGTGACTCCTTGTGGCGAGCCTGGTGCCTGTAGGTAGACTTCGGTTGTCAGTTGAACGGTGTTTCCTCCAACGACACATTGGTGCAGCTGGCTTCCGGGTTAAGCGGGCGGGAGTTAAGAACGCCCGGTTTGGCATTTCATGTTTCGGAGGACGCATGACTTGACCTTCTCCTGAGCCCGTTGAGGAGTTGCAGAGATGAGACAAGAACACAATTGGGAAGAAAAAGGGGGCAAAAAAAAAAATCATGAGGATAATAATGCACTTTACTGTTTGACCAAATCATGATTTTAGCCGCCCAAAAAATAGGACATTTTGAGTGAGGTGAAAATGTAGAATGTGCTCTTTCTACATGTGTGCTCTTTCTGTTTTTTACAATCCATGATCTTGGCTGTCTAATGACAGACACAGAGCAGGTCTTGTTGCTGATGCCGGGTATGACTTTGAATGTGAGTTTGCGTGACCTAAGCTGAGCCTATCAGAATTCCCAACTAGCCCATCTTGGTAGGGGGACCAGCCGTTGTCAACTGATCAGCCAAAGGCTCATTATAGATGAGTAAAGTCAGCAAAAAAAGAAACGTCCCTTTTTCAGGACCCTGTTTTCAAAGATAATTCATAAAAATCCAAATAACTTCACCAATCTCTAAAACCCTTTACAAGAGCGAGCTGCTCTTGTAAAGGGTTTAAACACTGTTTCCCAGGCTTGTTCAATGAACCATAAACAATTAATGAACATGCACCTGTGGAACGGTCGTTAAGACACTAACAGCTTACATACGGTAAGCAATTAAGGTCACAGTCCTGAAAACTTAGGACACTAAAAGAGGCCTTTCTATTGACTGTGAAAAACACCAAAAGAAAGATGCCCAGGGTCCCTGCTCACCTGCGTGAACATGCCTTAGGCATGCTGCAAGGAGGCATGAGGACTGCAGATGTGGCCAGGGCAATAAATTGCAATGTCCATACTGTGAGACGCCTAAGACAGTGCTACAGGGAGACAGGATGGACAGCTGATCATCCTCGCAGTGACAGACCATGTGTAACAACACCTGCACAGGATCGGTACATCTGAAAATCACACCTGCAGGACAGGTACAGGATGGCTAGAACAACTGCCTGAGTTACACCAGGAACGCACAATCCCTCCATAAGTGCTCAGACTGTCCGCAATAGGCTGAGAGAGGCTGGACTGAGGGCTTGTAGGCCTGTTGTAAGGCAGGTCCTCACCAGACATCACCGGCAACAACGTCGACTATGGAAATAAACACACCGTCGCTGGACCAGACAGAACTGGCAAAAAGTGTTCTTCACTGACGAGTCGCGGTTTTGTTTCACCAGGGGTGATGGTCGGATTCGCGTTTATCGTTGAAGGAATGAGCGTTACACCGAGGCCTGTACTCTGGAGCAGGATCATTTTGGAGGTCTAGGGTCCGTCATGGTCTGGGGCAGTGTGTCACAACATAATTGGACTGAGCTTGTTGTCATTGCAGGCAATCTCAACGCTGTGTGTTACAGGGAAGACATCCTCCTCCCTCATGTAGTACCCTTCCTGCAGGCTCATCCTGACATGACCTTCCAGCATGACAATGCTACCAGCCAAACTGCTCATTCTGTGAGTGACTTCCTGCATGTCAGTGTTCTGCCATGGCCAGCGAAGAGCCCGGATCCCAATCCCTTTGAGCACGTCTGGGACCTGTTGGATCGGAGGGTGAGTACAAGGGCCATTCCCCCCAGAAATGTCCGGGAACTTGCAGGTGCCTTGGTGGAAGAGTGGGTAACATCTCACAGCAAAAACTGGCAAATTTGGTGCAGTCCATGAGGAGATGCACTGCAGTAATTAATGCAGCTGGTGGCCACACCAGATACTGACTGTTACTTTTGATTTTGACCCCCCTTTGTTCAAGGACACATTATTCCATTTCTGTTAGTCACATGTCTGTGGAACGTATTCAGTTTGTCTCATTTGCTGAATCTGATGTTCATACAAATATTTACATATGTTAAGTTTGCTGAAAATAAACACAGTTGACAGTGAGAGGACATTTATTTTTTTGCTGAGCTTCTAACAGAAAAATTGCACAAAAAGCTTTACAAAAAAAATCTTAACAGGTTCATGGAATGCCGGCCATGGCACCTTTTTTTTTCTTACATATTTTTTTATTTAATTTGTGTGAATTTCGACCAGCCCACCCACCGAAAACATGGTCCAGCCCATCTGTCATTGCCAGATGGCCAATCCGCCCCTATTATACACTATGAAAAGCGGCAAGAATGATTTCGCATCATACACATTGCGTTAAAATGCCGACTTTTATTTTGAAGGCAATATTAGGAAAAACGGAAATCTTAATGTTGCTGCCATGACGCTAATCACAATGCGGCTAGACGCAAACGTAGATAACGAAGAACACCCAGCAACCTTTAACCTGGGCTCCTCTTCGGCAGTAGAGGATGCTACGCGATCGAAGCCTAACCAGACATCTTGATTTGGTTGGATATGAGACAAGAATTACTACTTGTTATAAATAAATTCTATGCACTCCAATAGGTATTGACATGAGTTTCCCCAAGCAGTAAACGACAAGATTGCATTGGAAAAAGTAGATGCAGATGTGTGAAGGCCCATTTTGCCTTTATACAATTCAGTTTGCTAGGGGGTTGTTGATTACGCATGTGAATGTTTGGCAGTCATGTTCTTTGAACAAAATACAATATAGAAAATACATCTAACAGACCACCCCATTTTACCCATTTACAGTGGTAGTCATTTTTATGCAAATTCAGCAAACCGGTGTTGATGCACAGGCACCAACAGTTCAGCGCTGCCCATTAAACAAACCGGATCCAATTAATTTGACACAAGCACCAAGAGTTTAAAAATCATCTTTGGGCAGTTAAGTCCATATATTTCATGCATTTGCTAAACTCAAGTACGGCAATTTACAACCAAATTCCTTTAGGGTAATTCAAACCATGTCCAATGGAGAGAGAAATTCTCATGTCACAATTCAAGCAAACATTTTTTAATTGAAAGCCAACAGACAAGTGTGTGGGGACTCAAATTTTATTTATACAAAGACCACAGCCATTCTACTTCAGTGGGATGAAACGGGAAGAATGTGTCGCTCCGATACCGGGACGACCGTGCTTGACTGGCTTGTAGGTGATGGAGAACTCCCCCAGGTAGTGGCCACACATCTCAGGCTGGAGAGAGAAATGTACAAAGTTAAGTGTTGAGCAGGACAATCAGAACACTTGACATTTCAGCTAGAATACAACCTTGACTAAATAGTAACAACATTCTCTAGTGGGTTGACACTATACAATACCTGAAGAATAAGTGTTACATGACAAATCAGGGGTTGTCTCAAAAGGTGTGAAATGTAGATTCATCACGTGCACTTGAGGGGCAAGAGTGAGGAAACCAGCTAAAAGCAAACCATTTTTTACAATTACAATCTCAGGGGAGGCCGGCCATGCTAGGTGTATTTAAAAAAATATATATATATATTAAAACCTTTAAACTAGTCAAGTCAGTTAAGAACAAATTCTTATTTACAATGTCAGCCTAACGAAAGGCCTCCTGTGGGGATGGGATTAAAAATATAGGACAAAACACACATCACGACAAGAGACAACACAACATAGAGAACCGAGACAACATGGCAGGACAAAACATGACTAAAACATTGGGCACAGACAACATAACAAAGGGCAAGGTAAAGGGGAAGGTAGAGACAAGACATCACACAAAGCAGCCACAACTGCCAGTAAGTGTCCATGATTGAGTATGTGAGTCCAGCGATCTCCCCCAAACCTCACCTTGATTTCAACCTGGTTGAAGGTCTTGCCGTTGTACACTCCAACCATGGAGCCAACCATCTCAGGCAGGATGACCATGTCCCTGAGGTGAGTCTTCACCACCTCAGGCTTCTCCATGGGGGGAGCCTCCTTCTTGGCCTTACGCAGACGCTTCAGGAGGGACTGCTGCTTGCGGCGAAGGCCACGGTTGAGCCTCCTCCTCTGGCGGGCGCAGTACAACTGCATTAACTGCTCACTGGAAGGGGGGGGGGGGGGGGGGGTGTATGGTCATAATTCCATCCGGGACATTTTCAGATGCACATTAAAACATCAGCTTCAAATAGCAGACTGAAGACTTACAGGGGAGTTTAATGAAAAATTACAATGAATCCTGACTGCCAGTCAGTGTTACTTCACTAATTGTACTACATGTTAACCCCAAACTGGTTGGCCTTAAGTGAACATATTTAGTCAAAGCCCAATTCATTACATAATGATTTGTATGAAATGCAAAATGTAGAAAACAAATGACGGAACACAGCACATTCATAAATGTACCCAACTTTCGAAAGAGTGCCACTGCCACAGACTTTCACCCTTCTGCAAGATGGGGTTCATTTAGCATTGGTATGTTGGATACACTCACGGTAAAAGCTGAGCTTTCACCGACATACCACAATGCAACCACCAATTTGGACAAATATAGTGGTGGAGTAGTGAAATGGTTGGTTTACTCACTAGGACATGTCAAGAAGCTGGTCCAGGTCCACACCTCTGTAGGTGAACTTCCTGAAGGTACGCTTCTTCTTGATCTCAACTTCCGCCTAGGAAGCAACGCAAATTACTTCAACGCAGTGGATATCGTGGTCCAACGACCTCAGCTATATGTTGAACAAGGCATTTGCTGTGAAATACTAAAGAACATTCCTAGCGACTGTGTTAGTCGGGATTTCGTGCCGAACTCATGTCTCTAAAAGAGAACGTGACTCGGTGAAAAGCATTGGCGCTGCAGGCTACCCTGTGTCATTAGCATACATCCCAAGCTTTATGGTGCGCCAATCTTGTTCCATCCTAAAATTTAGCAATGTACCGATTGATAAATGGTGATGAACCGAAATATATGATTTATTAAATAGAAGGTTTTATCATTTTGCTGAGATGGAGATAGATTGTCATATTCGGGTACTTGTAAATTTGGTCACCTACCATCTTGCCTGATGTTCCGGGGAAAAGAACATTCCGAATTCTCGCTGGTCCCAATATCGCGCGACTCACAGAGACATCCGGTTATCTATTTCCGGCCATACAAAATAGTTGTATTTTTCACTGAACCGATAGGTGGTGGTACTGCACTCAATACTGCAACTCGATCTGGATTAGAGCGTCTGCTAAATGACAAATGTAAAATGCCACCCATTTCCATAAAAGTCCTCACAGAAAAATACATTGACATGCAATAGCACATAGGCAGGAGATAAAATAAATTAGCATTTTATTATTTACCAACAAAGGCAGGTAGCCTAGCGGTTAGAGCGTTGGGATAGTATCTGAAAGGTCACTGGTTCAAATACCCGAGCCGACAAGGCTCATTTGTTGACGTGCCCTTGAGCAAGGCACTTAACCCTAATTTGCTCCAGCATATTTCACTGCACCATATAATGTCAATCATCAGCTGTAAATACACCATGTAGAAACAGGTCCTCATTTGCGGTACCGGATCTGCTTGATCTTCTTCCGTTACCCGCAATGAGCCTTACATCAGAGCTTCTGCTGTGGCAGGATAGCCTAGCAACAAGAACAAGACAGTCAATACCTGTATCAACTCTCTGTACCTGATGCATACAATACATGAGCAAAAGTATGTGAACACCTGCTCGTCGAACTTCTCATTCCAAATCATGGGCATCAATATGGAGCTGGTCCCCCCTTTGCTGATACAACAGCCTTCACTCTTCTGGGAAGGCTAGATCTTCGAACGTTGTTGTGGGGACTTGCATCCATTCCGCCACAAGAGCATTAGTGAGGTTGGGCACTGATGTTTGGCAATTAGGCCTGGCTCGCAGTCGGCGTTCCAATTCATACCAAAGATGTTCGATGGTGTTGAGGTCAGGGCTCTGTGCAGGCCAGTCAAGTTCTTCCACACCGATCTCGACAAACTATTTCTGTATGGACCTCGCTTTGTACCCAGATTTGTCCGTCAGACTGCCAGATGGTGAATCGTGATTCATCACTCCAGAGAACGTGTTTCCACTGCTCCAGAGTCCAATGGCGGTGAGCTTTACACCACTCCAGCCGACACTTGGAATTGCACATGGTGATCTTAGGCTTGTGTGCGGCTGCTCGGCCATGAAAACCCATTTCATGAAGCTCCCGACGAACAGTTATTGTGCAGATGTTGCTTCCAGAGGCAATTTGGAACTCGGTAGTGAGTGTTGCAACCGTGGACAGAAGATTTTTATTCGCTGTGATTTTCCATTTGGCGGTCTCGTTCTGTGAGCTTGTGTGTCCTACCACTTTGGGGTTGAGTCATTGTTGCTCCTAGACATTTCCACTTCACTATAACCGTACTTATAGGGGACCGGGGTAGCTCTAGCAAGGTTGAAATGTTTCGAACTGACTAGTTAAACGGTGCCACATTAAAAGTCACAGAGCTCTTCAGTAAGGCCATTCTACTTCCAATGTTTGTCTATGGAGATTGCATGGCTATGTGCTCGATATTATACACCTGTCATTAACGGGTGTGGCTGAAATAGCCGAATCCACTAATTTGAAGGGGTGTCCACATACTTTTATATATACAGTGCCTTGCGAAAGTATTCGGCCCCCTTGAACTTTGCGACCTTTTGCCACATTTCAGGCTTCAAACATAAAGATATAAAACTGTATTTTTTTTGTGAAGAATCAACAACAAGTGGGACACAATCATGAAGTGGAACGACATTTATTGGATATTTCAAACTTTTTTAACAAATCAAAAACTGAAAAATTGGGCGTGCAAAATTATTCAGCCCCTTTACTTTCAGTGCAGCAAACTCTCTCCAGAAGTTCAGTGAGGATCTCTGAATGATCCAATGTTGACCTAAATGACTAATGATGATAAATACAATCCACCTGTGTGTAATCAAGTCTCCGTATAAATGCACCTGCACTGTGATAGTCTCAGAGGTCCGTTAAAAGCGCAGAGAGCATCATGAAGAACAAGGAACACACCAGGCAGGTCCGAGATACTGTTGTGAAGAAGTTTAAAGCCGGATTTGGATACAAAAAGATTTCCCAAGCTTTAAACATCACAAGGAGCACTGTGCAAGCGATAATATTGAAATCGAAGGAGTATCAGACCACTGCAAATCTACCAAGACCTGGCCGTCCCTCTAAACTTTCAGCTCATACAAGGAGAAGACTGATCAGAGATGCAGCCAAGAGGCCCATGATCACTCTGGATGAACTGCAGAGATCTACAGCTGAGGTGGGAGACTCTGTCCATAGGACAACAATCAGTCGTATATTGCACAAATCTGGCCTTTATGGAAGAGTGGCAAGACGAAAGCCATTTCTTAAAGATTTCCATAAAAAGTGTCGTTTAAAGTTTGCCACAAGCCACCTGGGAGACACACCAAACACATGGAAGAAGGTGCTCTGGTCAGATGAAACCAAAATTGAACTTTTTGGCAACAATGCAAAACGTTATGTTTGGCGTAAAAGCAACACAGCTGAACACACCATCCCCACTGTCAAACATGGTGGTGGCAGCATCATGGTTTGGGCCTGCTTTTCTTCAGCAGGGACAGGGAAGATGGTTAAAATTGATGGGAAGATGGATGGAGCCAAATAAGGGACCATTCTGGAAGAAAACCTGATGGAGTCTGCAAAATACTTGAGACTGGGACAGAGATTTGTCTTCCAACAAGACAATGATCCAAAACATAAAGCAAAATCTACAATGGAATGGTTCAAAAATAAACATATCCAGGTGTTAGAATGGCCAAGTCAAAGTCCAGACCTGAATCCAATCGAGAATCTGTGGAAAGAACTGAAAACTGCTGTTCACAAATGCTCTCCATCCAACCTCACTGAGCTCGAGCTGTTTTGCAAGAAGGAATGGGAAAAAAATTCAGTCTCTCGATGTGCAAAACTGATAGAGACATACCCCAAGCGACTTACAGCTGTAATCGCAGCAAAAGGTGGCGCTACAAAATATTAACTTAAGGGGGCTGAATAATTTTGCACGCCCAATTTTTCAGTTTTTGATTTGTTAAAAAAGTTTGAAATATCCAATAAATGTCGTTCCACTTCATGATTGTGTCCCACTTGTTGTTGATTCTTCACCAAAAAATACAGTTTTATATCTTTATGGTTGAAGCCTGAAATGTGGCAAAAGGTCGCAAAGTTCAAGGGGGCCGAATACTTTCGCAAGGCACTGTATAGTGTAAATGTCTACTGGAACAATGCGGTCATATCCTGCATAAGAGTAATCAGTCAGTGCTGATTTGAACAACAGTAGCTTTCCCTTTCTTGGTTTTGTACTGGGTCAGCACCGAAGTTGTGGTAACTTTCACAGGATCGAATGTTACAGAAAATCTCAACCATGACAACTGAGCAACACATGACCTTCTGCAGTGGTGCAGCATCATGCTTAAAGAGAACGTCACAACTCAAACCGAGAGAGGAACACTTACTATGTGGTCAGAACATACTGAACTATGGTTTATATTTAGTGGAATGCAAGGACAAGGTTAGTGCTAACAAACCACAAGCTTCTGTGAGATACTAAACGTAATGTTTAACACGGAAGTGTGACCGTCAGACATGATGCATGTGAGAAGAAGAAAAACACATATGATGGGTTTAATCAAACATTGAAATCACATATCTAGGTTCTAGCATTTAGCCATATACCTGTTCGAAAAGGAAAGAGAGAGAATACAGGCCACTCAGAACAAGGACAACACAAGGAACTGATATTGTGGTCAAGACATCCACAAGGAATGAATCCAAATATGCTCACAGTTTCCATTCAACCCTTTGGAGGAGGACATTTTTTGTTACATAGAATTATCAGGTGCCATTTTGTTAGTGAGGGTCCCAGCTACTATAATGACGTCTGCTTGTCTTGGGCTGGCTCTGAACAACACCCTGAACCTGTCCATGTCGTAACGAAGTGCTGTGTGCATCATCTCCACCACACAGCACGTCAGCCCAAAGGTCCTAGGCCACAGCGAGCTCTGTGGGACAAACAGGCACACACTCAAAGCCCATGTACAATAACAGTAAATATTCCCGACTGTGCTTGGATCAGGTTTCCAATCAAGTTTAGTATGACTTTGGGTGATTATCCGAGTGAGATGTTGAAGAGAGAGGGAAGTGACAAGATGTGGTCAGGTGCCATTCAAGTCAAATGTTTAAAAAGCGGATCAGCTATTTTAGAAAATTAAACATCCACAAGGGGGCCCTCTCTCAATATGGTACTCTATTGCACAGTTATAACACTACCACAGGGACATGACTACTCTTGTGGGGTACGTTTCAGTAGAGGAGTCCTTACCCTGCTGCTTGGCACTGCCGACACCAAGGCCCTGGGTGCCAAAGCTGTGCTCTTCTCCCTGACCAGAACCAAGGGGCCTTACGTAAGCGGATTACAGCTCTAGGCACAATAGGCAGTGAGTGCGTTTACCGAAAACGTACTGCACTTGAAACCGGTTTAGTTAATCCTACCTGCTTTGTTGTTGTAAAACCTACAGGTGACCTAATGCATGATGAACTGGGTCTGAGGAAATAGACACGCCATCCGTCTCTGCTCATCCTAACAACCTATTAACAAGAATATGGATTATGTTTAGTTGCGTTTAAAAAAAATTGATTTACTTATGTTTTATGTGTATGAGATTATAACCTGTGCATTATTTTACATAATGATAAAAGACCCAAACCTGGATAAGGAACTACAGACATGCAGAAGACAAAAGTGATTGTCAGTTCTTATATTCAATAAAAAGACAGATACTGCTGCTAGATATTCATATAAGGGGCAGTCCAAAAGGATTGTACAGCTGGCAACAAGGTCACATGCTTTGAACCAGCCAATGTCATTTAAAGTTGTTGAGAATAACTTCAGTCATATATCTTGATATTTTCATTGGCCCACCACCTGGAAAGTATTCTAGTGCTCCCAGTTGCTGCGGTGTCAACACATGTGCAGCTTCAACTGATTTGTAAATCTGCACCAACTGCTAGTCAAGCAGAGCAAGGGCTACCAACGCAGTGCATTTGTCAATCAGATATCTAGCAGCACTAGGGTTGTTCGAGGGCGCTGTGTTTTAGCTCACACATACTTCTCTATTCCCTTAGGAGACCCAAATGACTGAAACCCCACAGCACTGCATTTTTCACATACCATGAAATTAGTATGTCCGGCTATGGTACGCAGACATGGTTTAGACAATATTGCTTATGCTAGATAATGCCCTAACTAAAGCCACATGAACTAATGAGCCTAGCACAAGTTATGCTAAACATGTAACTAATGAGACACTCTTTAATTGTAACAGTCTGGTTGGTATTCAATGTCCATCTTTATTTCACTTTAGTCATGCACACACTTCCAAACGTTAGATGTTTTCATTTATATTGAAAAGATGGACTCGAAGCAGAGCACAAGAAATGTATATAATACCAAAGGTAGTAAAAGCTCATTTTCCTTCAGTCTAGGTAAAAAAAAAACTTTAAAAAAAAAAAACATTTTTAAACAGAAATATAAAAATAATCACTTTGAATGTTAGAGTTCAAAATAAGTCTGGTCCTCTTTTCAGTCATCAGTGAATCCAGTAAAACATTAAACAATGAAGACACCTGACAAAATGAATCCAGTATCCAGCTTGGAATGTTGAAAGCCTGAAAGTTTTTTTTTTTTCTCCAAAATACTCTAACGGTACCCAAAGAAAACAACCTTGGCTCCAGTTCTGATTATGCAAACAAAATAAATATTTCCTCCTAAAAAAAAAAATATTTTAATTATATGATCAGTACTCAGCATACATAAAAAGTTAACAGAATGGGAGATGTGTGAACAAACCACTGTCTCATTAAAGACGTTATTTTTTCATTCTCAACAGATACCACAAAACATCTTGTCTTTTATATTACCAAGTAAAAGTACTGAATGGATACAAACAGTTAAACAAATTCACATTATTATTCGCATCAGTTAAGGAAATGTAAATAGTTTACATTAACAATATGACTTTTAGCCATATAAATACAAGGATGGGTAAATTCCAACTATGGAACAATACATTTTTTGAACTGAAATATTATATATATATATATTTTTTTTTTAAATCTACATTTCGATGAAAGTTTAAGAGCTTTCTTTTTCCGTCTCAACACAGATGATTTTTAATCCCATTTTAGATGGATTCTAGGCAATATTTGTATATGAAAATCCTTGGCATAAATGCCATCCCTTTGAAATCTACCTACTTACATTAAGATAGGGGAAACTGGCAAGGGGGCTTTGGCACTTTACAAAATTCCCTGTGAGGAAAAAAAAGCTAATCACAGCTCAGACAAGCACTGGCTTTAGCAGTTGCACTTTAAAAACACATAAGTATAGCCATTTCAACATATATATATATATATATATATAAACATACTAATATATAGTACATGTGAGATATGTGTATATTGCTCCTAACCAGTAATTCATGAGGGTAACAGGGAACTATTGTCCAATACCAGAAGGAGATCACCCAAAAGGTGGAAAATCCTATGTAATGAATAACTGATAACACCTTCATTGAGGTTTCTACTATCTTCAACAAGCACAACCCACTTTTAATAATCCGTCCCCTCTTCTTGGTACACCGGCACCGTGTCATCTTTGTATTCTTGGTAACCCTCGTCTTGGTAGTCGGCCCCGGCCCCGTTCTGCTCCTCCTCATTCTTGGGGCAGTACTTGGCGTCGTAGATCTGACGACCCAGGCCAAAGTTCTGCCCGCTCTGGTTGGCGCCTGCGTTGGAGCCCATCTGCAGCGACATGGTGCTGTTGTCACACTTGTCTGTGCCCAGCTTCTGGTCATAGATGGCGCGGCGGGTTCCTGGAGCGGTCATGCCAGCCTGAAGAGTAGAGGAAGGGAAAGTTGAATTAGTTAGCCATGAATTAAAATATTTGTACTCATCTGAATAAACAATAATCCATTAGAAATAGCCAAAGTCTACTGAAGCAGTTAGTTCCCCCATTGACAATATTGATACCTTGATTCAGTTAAGACATGGTGAGATGGAGTGAGAACTTTTATTTTACCTGACTGGCCCCCTTGTTGGTGCCCATTTGCAGACTGATGGTAGAGTTGTCCATGGGGGGCAGGATGTGAGCCTTGGGGTCGTAAAGGTGCCTCCTGGTGCCGTATGCATTCATGCCCGCCTGGCTGGCACACTTATTCGTCCCCATCTGCAGAATGAGACATATCGGTTATTAAAGGGAAAACGGCAAAGAATGAGTAGAAAACTACAATCGCCCCCCCCCCCCCCCCCTTAGATGGAGAGACTTGAGTAGATAGCATTAAAATCAACAATATTATTATTATTCTTGGAGCTCTCAGCACCCCCTCCCCATTGACATTTTTTTTTAAACAATTATTATTAATTATTTATTTTTTTAATCTGCAGCAGCACCCCCCCCCCCCCCCCCCCCAAAAAAAAATAAGTTCTGTACACCCAGCCCTAAATATCTTCCCACGACCATGCCCTCAGACCTGCAGTCCAATGACACAATGTCCGGCCTTCATCTTCTCCTCGTCGAATAGTCTCTCCTGTTTGTCTGCGTACTTCACCCCAATGTCCACTCGGGACTGGCAGCCCTTGGTCTTGGCCTGCAGGGGAAAGTGTACAGAAATCACGACACTGTTGGATGCGTCAAGATACTACTGGACACAATATTAGGGGCTTGTTGTATTCGGATCCCACTTCCTACACCATATGTTGATAAAGACGGGACACCATTATGTTCGCTTCAGGAACATCTTTATGAAGATAAAACCGTATGGTACAGAGCATTACTGCAAGGTCAGCCATTTAATCTGTACAATATTAAACGATTCATGCAAGTGGAAATTACCAAAGCGTCGGCTAAAATAAAATACAGAAGTTGTTATTCTCATTAGGGGTGCAAGCTAAAAAATAATTTAAAAAAATAGAGTTTCAAAAGTTTTTAATAGTGAAAGTCGTACCGTGCCAGCGAGAGACAACAGGGTGCTCTGGACCTGGGTCATGTTCCCACTCTCAAAGAGGTCATTGGCCTCAAAGATATCATGGGGCTTCAGGCCGTACGTTTGGATGGATTTGATGAAGTTGGTGATGTTCTCCAGCTTGAAACAGAAAAGCGCATAAGAGGACAAGATGAGTAAAGAGCTTCTCAATAACTTTGGAACGTCATAGCCATAAAGTGGTTATCATAACTACATTTCTTAATTCTTTGCTAGACGGATATCTCTTGCACACAGAGTTCTCACTGTATTCCACATTATAAACTGGGTGGTTCAAACACTGAATGCTGATTGGCTGACAGACGAGGTATATCAGACCGTATTCCAAAGGTATGACAAAACGTTTATTTTTACTGCTCTAATTACATTGGTAATCAGTTTCATAATAGCAATAACGCACCTCGGGGGGTTGTGGTATATGGCCAATATACCCCGGTCCTACATAAGAACAGCCCTTAGCCGTGGTATTGGCCAAACACCAGCTCCTCCCCGGACCTTATTCCTTCATTCTAACCCATGTCCTACTTCAGTACAGTCTCTGGTCCAGAGAGAGTTGCACCTCTAATAATAGTAATCTACCTCTGCTTTTATGTTAGTTAAAAAACAGGCTTGGTCAGCACAACAGCTCAGATTTATTCTCTAACTGTAAAACCACCTGGCAAAGTACAGTACAAGTCTGTTGATGTACTGGCAAGTCTAATGTAGAGAGAACAATCCAAGCTGCTCACCTGATGCCAATTCATGGTGGACGAGTTGATCTTTTTCACAGAGCCAGGTTGAAGTTTGTTGATCAGTCTAGAGGAGGAAGAGAGAGCTTGCTGACTTAGACTTCAGTACCTCATAGGCAACCGAAGGAATCAAAGGATAAAAATAGTCTGTAGAGGATAATCATTACTGTGTACAGTACAATAAAGCCGACAACTATCAGGACAGTCAGGACATTCATGGATTGTAATCATTTGGTTAATTATGCTGTAGCTAGCTGAATGTTTATGATTTGTGTTGTCTTCGGTTAACTGCACTGGCAGAACAATACAACGTGAATCAATAAAGCCTTATCTTACATATTATGGTTAGGGTGACATTACAAATAAAATGATGATGATGATGGATGCTGGCCCCATTTATAAGCTTACTCGCACAGGATGACACCATTTTTCAGGCCTTTCTGGAAGTCCTCCCCAATAACACATCCCGTCACATCCTCGATCCAGACCCTTAGCTCATCCTCTCTCTGGGGGTCATACTTTCCGGCAATCTGGAAGGGGGGGGGGGGGGTTAAACGTTCATTATAGGAAGCCTTTAAGTTTCACCGAAAGTCTTGGAAAAGGATGGCACAACCAAAACATGTGTAGGTAACATGTTGGTTACACTTTATTTTACATGACTGTTTCCACTGGTATTTATGAGAAAATTATCTGCAATGCATACTTCAAATAATTACACACAATTGGTGGCCAGCGGTGCTTGTTTGGTCTGGGTTAACCAAAACTAATTGAATAACACATTGAATCAATGGCGGAAAAGATTTACATCCACTTGGCTACCAGTACATTGTGTTCCAATGGCCAATGGTAAACTGGAGGAATGGGATCCCTCACCCAGGACAGAGACTATAATGCATGTACAGTGTACAAAATATTAAGAAAAATGGTTCTTTCTGTGACAGATTGACCAGGTGAAAGATATGATCTCTTATTGATGTCGTCACTTGTTCAATTCAGTTCAAATCAGTGTAGATGAAGGGGGAAGAGACAGGATAGAGAGGGATTGTGTATGTGTGCCATTTAGACGGTGAATGGGCAAGATAAAATATTTAAGTGCCTTTGAAAGGGTATGGTAGTAGGTGCAACAAATTGTATCAAGAACTGCAACACTGCTGGGTTTAATCACGCTCAAGTCTCCCATGTGTATCAAGAATGGTCCACCACCCAAAGCACATCCAAACAACGTGACACAAATGTGGCAAGCATTGGAGTCAACATGGGCCAGCATCCCTGTGGAACGCATTCGACACCTTGTAGAGTCCAAGGTGGATTATGGTAGCAGTGTGGGGACCTGAGTATTCTTTTGTACAACATAACTTGGAACATGATGGGTGAAGTTAGTTGTTTATGAAAGACAAAGGAGAAATTTGTATTATATTAGTCTTCTCCATTGACACAATATATATTTTTTAAATAGCCAGATCTTGGGGCTTTTGCAGAGTTTAAAAAAATATATTTATCCTATTACACTGCAAAAGTATAACAATATTAGGCCTACACAATAAAATAAAAATGGACAGGAACAAAGGTTGCACCAATTGTTTTTTTTACAGTACATGTGGGATAGAACAGTTATATTTGGCTTGAGGGGGGCGTAGGTTACCTCCTGGTTGTGATATTGATGTTCTGGATGGAGGACACAGGCACTGTCTGTTAAAGTTAACTTTTGAATATGCATATGTTATGAATGAGAATATATTTCTATTTGGACTGTTTTGTGGAGTAATTTGTCTAAGCACGCATCGCGTCCGCGCAGAGCGCAAAACAATTGCCGTTCACCAAGGCCCCAATCCACCGCAGCGCAGGAGTTGCAATCACGATAGGACAGTGTGACCTCTGGATGGGTCATATCAAACTCAGGGACATGGATGAATGAAAGACATACAACTCTATAGAGTACTGACCAGTTTCACTATGTAAGCTAATGGGATCGCATATTTCAACTTGCCACATTGCCAATATCATGGGAAACGCCCATGCCTTTTTAAGCGCTTCCCAAAACTAAACCAACTTATAGAGATGTGTGTATTATCATTCTATCATATCAATGAACAATATTTTCCAGAAGTATATGCATAGCGCGGAGTTTGTAAAACTTGTGTAATTGTTGATAAGACCTGCGCTTTATTTAGGTCACTCCAAAAAGTCATTGCCCGTTCCATGTCAATACCTTTTCAAATCATAGTCTATGTAGCCTAAAATACCTAGGCATACATATTTTTTCTATAAATAAAACAATTATTCCATAATATACCTCACTATATCAGTATAACACAAGGCAAGTGATTCATTCGCACTTAACTCGACTCCGTGAACACTTACCTTGCTTTTGACTTCCGCAGAAAACCCATAGGCAGGACCTCTGTTAAATGATGAGCCAGACATTATTATAAAAGGAGTACTTTGTTTTTCGTATGGATACTTTTGTATCAGTTTCCTTTCCTTTCTCTTCCAGTTAACTCCAGAGTAAACTAAATACTTCCTTTTAAGAAATTCTCTTGCAACCAATAAAAAACGTTTATACGATTTTTTAGGCTCCACCTTTTCCTTTCTCTAGATTATGATTGACATCAAAAAGTCCTTATATGGAAGGAAAGTCCCAAATTCCTAGATGGTGGGAGTATCCTATGGGCCCAGAATGCCAGCGGCGCAGTAATCGTTTAAGTCTTTTGTCGGGAAAAGTTTCAGGAACTACCAAAGTACAACGAGCTACTGAATGACGCAATGCTACTATTCTTGAGCCAAATTTCAGAGTGCAAAGGACCCCGTTTGCTCATTCAAGGGTTTTTACCCTTTTTGGAATACTGAGAATGTTAATAGCGCTATGAGAACATGGTTAAAAATATCCACTCGAGCGTCAAACAATTAACGTAATATTTTAGTTCAGCCCACCTAAGACAAATGATCATGACTCGAGTTAACTGTTATAAACCACAGTCTACAATAACATCAAATACAGATTAAAAAAATAGTAACATCAATTCATTATCAAGTGTCCATTTGTATCACTTCAGTGACTGTTTGTGTGGTTGTCAATTCAATTAGGTTCAATAGTCTGTAATATTGTCTTGATGTTCCATGACATTACACTTAGTCTCAACTGAAAATGGCATACTGAACACATTTTGCTACTTACCAACAACTTTTTTCACACATGTACATACTGGGTCGCATTTTGTTTGCCACCTGAGAGTACTTGGCACCTCTGGTTGCAACACAATCTCACACTCAATTCATGCAAATATGTACAACATGTATTTCAGTAGGGCCTCCCAAGTTGCACAACGGTCTAAGGCACTGCTTATTGTCACAGTCATACCCTGGATCTAGTTTTGTCCTATTAAATAAATATTGTGGATCTAAATGTTTTTTTCTCATAATCCTGGACTATCGGATCTGTCACACCCTGATCTGTTTCACCTGTCCTCGTTATTGTCTCCACCCTCTCCAGGTGTCGCTTGTTTTCGCCAGTGTATTTATCCATGTGTTTCCTGTCTCTCTGTGCCAGTTTGTCTTGTATGTTCCAAGTCAACCAGTGGTTTTTCCCTTGTTCTCATGCCTTTGCGGTTCTCCTTTTTCTAGTCCTCCTGGTTTTGACCCCTACCTGTTCTGGACTCTGTACCTGCCTGCCTTGACCTTGAGCCCATCTGCCACTCTGTACCTCCTGGACTCTGAACTGGTTTTGACCTTTTGCCTTTCCACAACCATTCTCTGCCTACTCCTTTTTAAATGATTAACATCTTAAACTTGTGTCATGATAGGACCACCATCTTATGTTTGCAATTGCGACAAATAAACTGCTCATACCCCAACCAAAGATCATCAAAAGCAGTGCTATAAATTCTAGGGCAACCAAAGATTCCTAGATGCCCTTCCAGACTCCCTCCACCCACCTAAGGACGTCAGAGTACAAAAATTGGTTAACCACCTAAGGATCTAAATTTAACCTTGCACAATACCCTAGATGCAGTCGCAACCCTAAAAACAAAACACATTTGCTCCCTGGTATTTAGAAAATACTCTCGCTCTGAAGCAAGCTTCCAGAAAATTGGAACGGAAATGGCGCGGCACCAAACTGGAAGTCTTCTGATATCTGCAATATCGAGGAGTCCTCACTGCTGCTCGATAATCAACATTTTCCAACTTAATTTTTACCTTTATTTTACTAGGCAAGTCAGTTAAGAACAAATTCTTATTTTCAATGACGGCCTAGGAACAGTGGGTTAACTGCCTGTTCAGGGGCAGAACGACAGATTTTGTACCTTGTCAGCTTGGGGATTTGAACTTGCAACCTTTCGGTTACTAGTTCAATGAGAGGATAGCTTTCATGACAGCAGTGATAAATTCATGAACTTCATGGTCATTAGAAAACAAATGACGGACTCTTTGAGTCTGCGTATTTCTCCAAAGCTGTTGTCCTGAGTCTGCACAGAACTGCCAGGACCTAAAATCAATAAAGATACTCAAGGTTTTTAATCCAGTATCTCTTGACACATTCATGAAAATAGTCATGGCCTCTAAACCATTAAGCTGCATATCGGACCCTATTCCAACTAAACTACTGAAAGAGCTACTTCCTGTGCTTGGGCCTCCTATGTTGAACATAATAAATTGATCCCCATCCACTGGATGTGTACCAAACTCACTAAAAGTGGCAGTAATAAAGCCTATCTTGAAAAAGCCAAACTTTCACCTGGGAAAATTTAAAAAACGAATCGGCCTATATCGAATCTCCCATTCCTCAAAAAGAAAAATGTAAAAAGCTGTTGTACACGTAATGTTTCAGCCTGGTTTTAGACCCCATCATAGCACTGAGACTGCCTCCGTGAAGGTGGTAAATTACCTTTTAATGGCGTCAGACCAAGGCTCTGCATCTGTCCTCGTGCTCATAGACCTTAGTGCTGCTTTTGACACCATCGATCACCATTCTTTTGGAGAGATTAGAAACCCTAATTGGTCTACACGGACAAGTTCTTGCCTGGTTTAGATCTTATCTGTCGGAATGATATCAGTTTGTCTCTGTGGATGGTATGTTCTCTGACAAATCAATTGTACGTTTAGGCGTTCCTAAAGGTTCCGTTTTAGTACCACTATTGTTTTCACTATATATTCTATCTCTTGGTGATGTCATTCGGAAACACAATGTTAACTGTCACTGCTATGCGGAATATTTCAAGGACAGCTTTTTCCTATCTTCGTAACATTCCAAAAATCTAAAACTTAATCAAAAAATTACGCAGAAAAACTAATCCATGCTTTTGTCACTTCTAGATTAGACTACTGCAATGCTCTGCTCTCCGGCTACCCGGATAAAGCACTAAATACATTTCAGTTAGTGATAAACACGGCTACTAGAATCCTGACTAAAACCCCCACATGTAATCATATTACTCCAGTGCTAGCCTCTCTACATTGGCTTCTTTTTAAGAATAGGGCTGATTTCCAAGATGGCGTAGCAGTCAGGCGTCTCTGTCTTCGTCTTGTCGTGTCTCGTGTGTGTAAATATATATTTTCTTTGCATGTATTTTGTAAAAAAAAAATAACCTCAACTCCAACATACTCTCCTGCAACCCGCCTCACCCAATGTGGTATGGATCTGCTATTTTCTTTACTTTAGAACCGGAACCCCCAACAGAAGCTAGCCAGCTAACTAGCTAGTAGTTAGCTAAACACTGCGAGCGGTCATCAGCTAACCTTTAGCCCGGACAACTCCTGCCTTTCTGCACAGCGCGATTCAACCCAGAGCTTACCGGACTAATTTTCCCCACATCTCCGGATTCCTACTGCAAGCTCTGAACCTTTTCACCTGGATTATCACAGCTAGCTAGCTGGTATCCGAGTGGCTACTCCTGGCTAATGTCTCTGTCCCGAAGCAAGCACCATTTAGCCTGGAGCTAGCCTATGCTAGGCCCATCTTCCGGCTAGCTGAAGAGGTCCATCAGCCACTCCTTGAGCTACAATACCTATTTTGCAAATTGGCCTGGACCCCTTTTACTGCTGATATGGAGCCCTCTGATCCTTCACGGCTGGTCTACCAACATAATCCACCCGATGGGGTTCTCAACAGGCTCCTCCATCGGGACATCCCCTGAATGCCCATCTGTTAGCCACGGCCCGCTAGCTGTCTAGAGCATATCGGACTGTTAGCTGAAGAGGTCCATCAGCCAATTTTCTTTGGCTACAATACCTATTTTGCCAATTGGCCTGGACCCTTTTACTAAACGGAGCCCTGCTGATCCATCACGACTGGTCTGCCGATGTAACCGACCGAGGGGGCTACAACTGACTCTTCCGTCGCGACATCCCCCTACGGCCCTTCTGCTAGCCTGCTATGCCCGGCCCGCAAGCTGTCTCAATATGCCTTGTCCATTGCTGTTTTGGTTAGTGATGGTCTTATTTAACTGTAGAGCCTCCAGCCGTGCTCAATTTTCCTTAGCTAACCCTTTTGTTCCATCTCCCACACATGCGGTGACCTCACCTGGTTTAAATGGTGTCGCTAGAGACAATACCTCTCATCATCACTCAATGCCTAGGTTTACCTCCACTGTATTCACATCCTACCATACCCTTATCTGTACGTTATGCCTTGAATCTATTCTTCTGTGCCCAGAAACCTGCTCCTTTTACTCTGTTCCGAACGCACTAGACGACCAGGTCTTATAGCCTTTAGTCGTACCCTTATCCTACTCCTCCTCTGTTCCTCTGGTGATGTAAAGGTTAATCCTGGCCCTGCAGTGCCTAGCTCCACACCCATTTCCCAGGCACTCTCTTTTGTTGACTTCTGTAACCGTAAAAGCCTTGGTTTTATGCATGTTAACATTAGAAGCCCCCTCCCTAAGTTTGTTTTATTCACTGCTTTAGCACACTCTGCCAACACAGATGTCTTAGCCGTGTCTGAATCATGGCTTAGGAAGGCCACCAAAATCCCTGAAATTTCCATCCCTAACTATAACATTTTCTGACAAGATAGAACTGCCAAAGGCGGTGGAGTTGCCTGCAGAGTTCTGTCATACTATCCAGGTCTGTGCCCAAACAATTTTAGCTTCTACTTTTAAAAATCCACCTTCCCAGAAACAAGTCTCTCACCATTGCCGCTTGCTATAGAGCACCTTCTGCCCCCAGCTGTGCACTGGATACCATATGTGAATTGTTTGCCCCCCATCTATCGTCAGAGCTCGTACTGTTAGGTGACCTAAACTGGGACATGCTTAACACCCCGGCCGTCCTACAATCTAAGCTAGATGCCCTCAATCTCACTCAAATTATCAATGAACCTACCAGTACAACCCCAATCCGTAAACACGGGCACCCTCATAGATATCCTAACCAACCTGCCCTCCACATACACCTCTGCTGTCTTCAACCAGGATCTCAGCGTTCACTGCCTTATTTCCTGTGTCCGTAATGGGTTTGCGGTCAAACGACCACCCCTCGTCACTGTCAAAGGCTCCCTAAAACACTTCAGCGAGCAGGCCTTTCTAATTAACCTGGCCCGGGTATCCTGGAAGGATATTGACCTCATCCCACCAGTAGAGGATGCCTGGTTATTTTTTAAAAGTGCTTTCCTCACCATCTTAAATCAGCATGCCCCATTCAAAAAAATGTTGAACCAGGAACGGATATAGCCCTTGGTTCACTCCAGACCTGACTGCCCTTGACCAGCACAAAAACATCCTGTGGCGTACTGCATTAGCATCAAATAGCCCCTGCGATATGCAACTTCTCAGGGAAGTTAGGAACCAATATACACAGGCAGTTAGGAAAGCAAAGGCTAGCTTTTTCAAACAGAAACTTGTATCCTGTAGCACAAACTCCAAAACGTTCTGGGACACTGTAAAGTCCATGGAGAATAAGAGCACCTCCTCCCAGCTGCCCACTGCACTGAGGCTAGGAAACACTGTCACCACCGATAAATCCACTATAATCGAGAATTTCAATAAGCATTTTTCTACAGCTGGCCATGCTTTCCACCTGGCTACCCCTACCCCTACCCCAGTCAACAGCCCTGCACCCCCCACAGCAACTTGCCCAATCCTCCCCCATTTCTCCTTCACCCAAATCCAGATAGCTGATGTTCTGAAAGAGCTGCAAAATCTGGACCCCTACAAATCAGCCGGGCGAGACATTCTGGACCCTCTCTTTCTAAAATGAACTGCCGCAATTGTTGCAACCCCTATTACTAGCCTGTTCACCCTCTCTTTTGTATCATCTGAGATGCCCAAAGATTGGAAGGCTGCCGCGGTCATCCCCCTCTTCAAAGGGGGAGACACTCTAGACCCAAACTGTTACAGACCTATATCTATCCTACCCTGCCTTTCTAAGGTCTTCGAGAGCCAAGTTAACAAACAGATCACTGACCATATACAAAGATATGTCGAATTTTATAAGGGTTGCCAGATTGATATCGGTAAAACTATTTGATTGTGGAATGGGGATACATGTTTATAATGGGAAATTATAATACACACCATAATACACATATGCACAAAAACACTTACACGTATATACACACACACTCACTTTGTTTGTACTCATATTATAGCCAACTCTTGACTTTTGTATGAATTATTTTGAATAAAATTTTTGTATATAGTTCTTTAAATGTTTGTAATTTGCAGGTTTTAGTAATGATTAATATGGTTGTTCAGTCGTAAATCTCTGCTTGACTTAGCTTTTGGTATATTTGCCATTTTTATACATATTCTGTATTTCCACTGAAGAGGGCAAAAATTCATCAACACACTACTGTAAATAAATGGACACTACCGGTTACAAAACGGAAATTGCTCTCCGTAAATAAATCGCGAGAAAGGCTCAGTCTGAAGTCATTCGGCTATGGATTTCACAACCCTATAATAATTAACAAGTTGTATCACCTTTAAAAGGGTTTATTTACAACCTATGGGATATAAGAGGTTGGAAATAGTGACATAGGAAAAGTCTGACAATTAAATACCCTAACCCTAAGCTTTGTTCAAAGTCAGCAGCAATTTCCAGTGAGAAATGCTCTGTCTGAAGCCATTCAGCTATGGGTTTTAAATCAAATCAAATTGTATTGGTCACATACACATGTTTAGCAGATGTTATTGCGGGTGTAGTGAAATTATTGTGTTTCTAGCTCCTACAGAGCAGTAACATCTAACAACTAATATTTTACAATTTCACAACAATGCACACAAATCTAAAGTAAAGGCATGGAACTAAGAATATATAAATATTTGGACGAGCAACGTCGGAGTGGCATAGGCTAAAATACAGTAGAATAGAATACAGTATATACATATGAAATGAGTAAAGTAAAATATGTGAACATAATTAAAGTGACTAGTGTTCCATTATTAAAGTGGCCAATGATTTCAAGTCTATGCATATAGGGCAGCAGCCTCTTTGTGTTAGTGATGGCTGTTTAACAGTCTGATGGCCTTGACATAAAAGCTGTTTTTCAGTCGGTCCCAGCTTTGATGCACCTGTACTGACCTCGCTTTCTGGATGGTAGTGGGGTGAACAGGCGGTTGTTGTCCTTGATCATCTTTTTGGCTTTCCTGTGACATCGGGTGCTGTAATGTAGGTGTCCTGGAGGGCAGGTAGTTTGCCCCCGGTGATGCGTTGTGCAGACCGCACCACCCATGGAGAGCCCTGCGGTTGCGGGCAGTGTAGTTGCTGTACCAGGCGGTGAAACAGCCCGACAGGATGCTCTCAATTGTGCATTTGTAAAAGTTTTTGAGGGTTCACGCCCTATAATAATTGCAAGTTATATCAACTTAAAAAGAGTTGATTTACAACCTCTGGGGTATAACATGTTGGGCAAAGTGGTATAGGAGATTCTGATATATAACCCCTAACTTGAGTTTAGTCTTCGCCAATGAGAATCAAGAGGGGCCTAGCTTCGTCCTTCATGACCGGGAAAGGCCTTGATTCTAGGCCGTAGAAAATCCTACATCCATCTCATTAGATCAGAACAGATCAGAAAAAGGATAGTTGTGTTTTGCTGCATAAATCACTTACATATAATGTGGATCATTGTCAGGTTATTAGATGCAGAAGTTTCAGTAACGACAGAACACCATGGTTGTAATAACACTTTAAACTGGTAGTTTGAAAATGTGCAGAATGTGTTTGTTTTGGGTCCACACTGGTAAGTTAACTTGTGTAAATTAGACAATCACAGAGGATTTTCTTCTGAAAAACTGGTCAGGGCATAACACTTTTTCATTCAGCTTCAGGCAACTTTGATGCACTGTAAGGCTTGATCACAACTGCAGTGACTGCTTCTGTCACACCCATTGTTGCTTATCCATTGTACACTAGTTATATCAATGTAATTACACCCAACACAATGTTGAAGAACAGAATGCTTCCCACCACTAGATCACATAACTAGATGTGAGCCGAACGTGGTCCCATCGCTGCCACCAATGTAGTGAAATAAAGTGAAAGCTGCAACAGGGACTTTAACCAGGGCTCATATGTGGCGAAGTGAGGTCTAACGGCCATCGCCTAGCAGGCCACGGGCAGAGGCAGTAGGCCTACAATGCTGGCATATGCCTTGCTACAATAACCAAAGTATATAACATGATTGACACGACCGTAATAAATCATCATGGAACGGCCTTGGAAGTGCCATAAGTGGAAGCCAACCTAATTCATTATTTTACATTAACCCGTTACATCCATTGATATGGCTTAATTGATCATAGTCCAGACTCGTTATAGATGCAAATACCATGTCGTTGCACCAGGGGAATTTAAACCAAACAGATATTTTTTTGCAGGGCATCCTTTTCCCCCCACATTTATAGATGAATTAATTTCACCTCATGAAAATGTATCATCATTTCCCAATCAAATACCTTCATCGATACCACACAAAAAAACAGACAAATACATATTTTTACGCCAATCTGTCAATCTTCAAACAATCCGACATAGCACAGTATTAAGCAAAAACAAGCATATACAACAGCATTGGCATATACAGTACCAGTCAAAAGTTTGGACGCACCTACTCATTCCAGGGTTTTTCTTTATTTTTACTATTTTCTACATTGTGGAATAATAGTGAAGACATGGGGTGGCAGGTAGCCTAGTGGTTAGAGTGTTGGATCGAATCCCCGAGCTGACAAGGTAAACATCTGTCATTCTGCCCCTGAACAAGGCAGGTAACCCACCGTTCCTGAGCTGCCATTGTAAATAAGAATGTGAACTTAACTGACTTACCTAGTTAACTGTATCAAGCTGGCCTTGACCAAACCGGTAACTTGCCCCTCACTATAGCTGCACATCTCTCCATGGCCAGACTTATAGTGGTCTTTTCCCCATCTGCCACCACCAGCCAGGTTTACTCCAGACGTGGCATTTAAGCCAAATAGTTCTCTTGGTTTCATCAGACCAGAGAATCTTGATTCTCACGGTCCGAGTCCTTTTGGTGCCTTTTGGCAAACTCCAAGCAGGCTGTCATGCTTTTACTGACGAGTGTCTTCCGTCTGGTCACTCTACCTGATTGGTGAAGTGCTGCAGAGATGGTTGCCCTTCTGGAAGGTTATCCCATCTCCACAGAGGAAATCTAGAGCACTGTCAGAGTGATCAACGGGTTCTTGGTCATCTCCCTGACCAAGGCCCTTCTCCCCCGATTTCTCAGTTTGGCCGGGCGGCCAGATCTAGGAAGAGTCTTGGTGGTTCCAAACTTCCCCCATTTAAGAATGATGAGGCCATTGTGTTCTTGAGGACATTCAATGCTGCAGAAATGTTTTGGTACCGTTCCCCAGATCTGTGCCTTGACACAATCATGTCTCGGGAGCTCTACAGACAATTCCTTCAACCTCATGGCTTGTTTTTTGCTCCGACATGTACCGTCAACTGTGGGACCTTATATAGACAGATGTGTGCCTTTCCAAATCATGTCCAATCATGTGAATTTACCACAGGTAGACTCCAATCAAGTTAAAGAAACATCTCAAGGATGATCAATGTAAACAGGATCCACCGGAGCTCAATTTCGAGTCTCATAGCAAAAGGTCTGAAAACTTACGTAAATTAAATTTGACTTGAATAATGTATTTATTTAAAAAAAAAAAAATTTGGCTTTGTCATTATGGGGTGTTGTGTGTAGATTGATTAGGGAAATGTTGTATTTAAATCATTTTAGTATAAGGCTGTAACGTAACAAAATGTGGAAAAAGTCAAGGTGTCTGAATACTTTCCGAACTAAATATCTAACCAGGTGTTGTAAGATGTCAATTATCAGCAAGGTCTAAGCATAGGAACGCACCAAATTCTTCAAACACTAGAAAATGTGCACACACATGGTCTACAATTTGCATTGCGTTAAGGCAGGACTTTCCAAACTTGGTACCCCAAGGGGTGCACGTGATCATCAAGCTGAGTAGTGCTAGAGCAAAAACCAAAATGTGCACCCCTTGGGGTCCTGACGACCAAGTTTGGGAAACACTGAGTTAAGGGGGAATCTCAATTGTGTACTCCTCACGTGCTCTCCTTGCCTCCTCAAAACCCTTTGGATGAGAAAGCATGAGGTTTCGCCCCTCTGACATTCTCCCCGCCAGTGGGTCTTGAGAGGATTAAAGGAATATGCAATTGAGATTCTCCCAGTGACATTCTCATACCAAGTTGTTTTTATAAATGCCAACTTTTGTAGGAAAACTGGAGCACGTTTTTGGGTATATTTGGTACATCTGCAACATTTATGAATGAGGCCCCAGGTGAGGTAAAAGTGCACTGAGCAGCTTAGTCATATGTGTTGATGGGAAGGGTTCTGCACTGAGATGTTCTGAAATGCATGTAGACTTGGTTATCTTATCAGGAGGGGAAAAGTGTGTTGATAGTTGCAGTTTGTCATAACAATGAAGACAAAACCACTCAAGGAAGTGAAAGACACCCCTTTGCAATTCAAAGATACAAAACAATTCTCAAAATAAGAATGCCGGTTTGAAACTGCAATATCTGCAGTCGACTGAGGTATTTTGGACACCGTAATTGCAGAATAACTACAGTGTACTGCATTTGAACTGCAGCTATACTGCATTTTGGACACAGTATTTGCAGTATACTGCACTTTTTTGTAAGTGATGTTCGACACAGTTTAACCGCAGAACCCAATCAACACCATATTTAAAACTTTTGAATTTCCATATTACTTCAAAAAACAGCCAAGTGCTCCCCCATGAGGACTCACTGAACACAATGGAAACCAAACGAGTAATGTACCTATATACTGTAGACAAACATTGTATGTACCATATTAATGCAAACATTGACCTGTTAATAACCCCATCATGAATACAACACAAAAACATCTGGGTTTATATTGCGTAAGAATGAAGTCTTATCGCAAATGAGAAAACTGTGCACAGGGTTTAGATCACTTTATTTTTCAAACAAATGAGATGTTAAACACTGAACAAATAAAGATGTCCCAGTCAAACTGACCAGACCCACATCAATCATCTTTAGCATTTCGTTATTGCGAGCTGTGTTTGAGTGATGCCTCATTGTCTGCAATTTACCCATTCTGGATCAGTGTTCACTAAGGACCACTGCTTAGAAAAAAAAAAAGATGGTGCATAGTCCAGCATCATCAGACATGGAATTGCCACACACAAGCCTAGTTCCAAGGACAGGAGTGTTATGCGAAAGCGAATCCAGATTTGACATCAAAAAGGCACATTGGTAGGGATGAATATAGCGGCGCACAGTCTGACCTTACCCCATCTGAAGTCATGTCATATGTGGAGAACCGTGGCAAGACGAGAACAACAATTTAAAAAACGACTTCTCCAAATTGTCACATGGAAAAGGTGAAGAATGCGCTCTCTTAAGTTTGTAGTTTTCAACAAAATAGCAAAAGAAACAACACTTGTTCATTTACCATCACGCACGCTTCTCAATGAGTAGAACATTCCTGAAATACAAACCCATGAAAGATTGGAGGAAAATTGAAAAAAAAAAATTGTGGACCTTGCAGGTGTTTTGTTTGTATCTACACATACCTTAATGCAAATGATGAAATTACAGAAGATGCCTGCTTCTGCAAACTAAATACAAAGCTCTCATTTCTGTATATTCATTAAGGCTGTTCAACTCTGAAAGTCTCGTGATTCAATTTCATAAGCCAAAACGATAGTTAAAAGGAATGTGAACAAGTATATTTCCAGCATACAAACACCTTATCCTCACAGTTGTATTAGTACCCCCTGTTTCAACATTTTCTGCCTGGGTGAGGATTGTTGGGAATAAGTAAATGGAAAAACAAAGATGGCTTCTAAAATACTTTGTTGATTGAACAATAGGAGGCACATTTTTTTGTTAAACTTCCTCCGGGAAGAAACGCTCGATGGCATGTGTACATCAGAACAGAGTGGTGAGGAGAGAAGATGAGGGGTGGAGTATGGAATGTTGGATCGCTAACATGTAACGGCCAACCAAAAACAAAAGAATGTGTAAAACAATGTTATGCCTCTTTTGCATTGCAGAACAGGTCAACAGTATGTGATGCAAACAGAAAAGCTCTACAGGTTTTGCACATCGTTTCCATAAACCTATAAAAAAAACTGAAAAAGGTCAAATAAATAGATGCATACATGATAAGAAATTGTATAATTTATTTTTGTATATGTCACATAAAGCTTCTTGTAACTCCCAAATAGGTATCAGTACTCCACTCGCTGGACACGTTCGGCTTTAACTGTGCTAGATGAACGCTTTCAACACCCTCTGAGCACATAGCTGGAAAGCTAAACTCTAGCCAACCCTACACTAGAACCCCAGTTTGCAATTAATTGTTAGTAGCAGCACTCTGCAAACGGGCACATCTTTCCTGCAACTTTTTATTTTTGAAAAACAGAACTGAAACAGCCCTTTAACAAACTTGGGACAGACACCCCATCTCAGTCTAGGCAAATATATGGCAGGATGTTCAGTTTGCTCTCGTCCCCATGTGGGTCCAACGATATACACTCCGTCCAGTCGAACCAAGTGCCCTTGGTGTCGTAACAACCATTTACCCCTTGCCAGTGCTCCGTATGTACTCTGTGGAGGTCCTTGTCGGTCACCTCTCGGCTCACTCCAGGTGTGTCCGTTACCGAGCTGTCCAGCTGCAAGACATGGACTCCTCGCCTCGCCTCCCTGAGATCACTCTCCTCCCGTTTCAGGTATTCTGACATGAAAAAGTGCGCGCCGGGGGCCTGGACCCTCGAGGATGTGAGCACGTTGCTCTGAAGGTTTAGGTAGGACTGGATGATCTCGTTTCGGGACAGCTCTTTCCAGTTAGTCTGTTGGAAGGGGCTAGGGGTGGGAGCGGGAGGCTGCTGTGGATGCAGATCAGTTCTCTGCTGGGGATTAGGGGGAGGTGGCATTGGGGGTTCCTCCACCTGACAGGGTTCTTTATGTACCATGGACTTGATCTGTCCAGTCACAGGGTCAAACGTTAGCCTGCGTTCTTTTAACCTCACAGGCTTTGTTTTGTCCTCTGTGTCCTGCCCCTGCAGGTTGACAGAGTAGTCCCTGGACCTGTACTTCTTCCTCTTTTTGCGGTCCGAGCTGGAGGCAGAGACTTCTGCCTCAGCCTTGACCACCACTACAGAGGGGGTGGGTCTGTGGAGTTCCGCACACTCAGAGTTTTGTGGGGCGGGATGGGTGGTGGGAAGGAAGACAGGCGGGGGTTCCAGTGTTCCAGTGCTGTGTGGGGGATTGGTAGTGGCCTCTGAGGAGCCAGGCCAGTGCAGTGAGGCCCTATGGGCAGGGGGTGGCGGCCCATTCACATGAGACACTTGGGCTGGGGACGTTAAAGGCTGGGACGAAGGCAAGCGAGGACTCCGAGCTGGGCTTGGGATAGTCCCTTTTGGTGCATATGTTGAAGAGTGCTTGGACATAGTCTCTTGCTTCATAGTCCGTGGACTTGAAAGGCAGCGGGGGCTTTTGGTCAGATATTGCCCCCCTCCTTCGTCCAACCTTGCTTGCTGCTGCAACACAGCAGTCTTGAGTAAAGAGGAAGTGCTAGGAAGTTTGGCGAGGCCCGGGGAGCTGGGGTGAGGTTTGACAGCATTGACAGGGATTCCACTGTGTTTTTCATTCTCAATGTGCTTTGTCCGGGCCCTGTCTGGCGAAGGTGTAGCCTCTAGGTCTTGGGGAGCCTCAGGGTTACCTGCAATCCCATTTGTGGGAGGTGGCGGCGGAGTGGAGTTGTGCATCTGCTCGTTGGGGGACATCTTGGAAGTTTTGGCCGGTAAGTGCACACTGTCCTTTTGCTCCCCTCTACGCTTCCTGCTGCTTGACTTCTCCACTTTGGGCGAGTAGGTGTTGTGGACGTCATTTCTGGTTTTGACCTCTTGGACACCTTTGCCTGCCAGGGATATGTCAGGGGGTGGAACGTCAGTCCGACAGGGATGGGCACTGCCATTGGCAGAGCCCGAGACACTTACTGCCCCCCACGATGGAGTCTCATTTTGCCCTGGGTCGATCAATTTCTGCCAGCTCCGCAAAAGCTTCTTGGCACGCTTGGCAAGGTCTTTATCCTTGGTCTTCTTCCTCACGTCATTGATCAGTTTCCCCAATCGGGTTTCCTAAATTGGTAATTCAAATAAAAAGTTGTTAAAGGGATACTTTTGGATTTTGGCAATGAGGCCCAGAGTCAGATGAACTTGTGGATCCCATTTCTATGTCTATGTGTCCAGTATAAAGGAGGTTTGAGGTAGTTCACAAGCCAATACTAGCAAAATAGATCAAAAAAGGCTAAGTTACCAAAATCCCAAATGATCGTTTTAAGAATACCAAAATCGTTGTCACAGGCAACAATTAAAGCACTTAAAAAGCTTTGGGTCTTACCTCAAGTGCTTCTTTGGTGATAGGGAATTTCTCCAAGTATGTGATAACTTCTAATACTGCCACCATATTGTGAATCTGCTGGAAGGAGCAAAAGAGATGATCAGAACACAGATTTTCAGCAAAGAGTTACTAAGCTAGTTAGCTGTTACTTCTAAGTACGCAACAGTTGGCTTGCTGGCTGGCCTATTACTTTCCTAGAGCTAAACGCTATGCTGGCTATTAACTGTCTAACAAGCAGTCTAGCAATTAATTAAAAACAGTGCTCACCAAACTTTTGAGTCAAGATCAAAGTCAAAACGCAAGCTGAGATTTTTTCCAAACATGACTTAAACATAAGCCTGTGCAACATGAACTTATTAAAAACAGTTTTGTAGCAATGAGGTTTATCAGTGTATATTGGCTATGCTTGAATTGACCTGCCAGTGCTGTTCTCAGACCATTTTTAAATTATATTAACTAATTTGAGGGACATAATCAAACTGGTAACAGATTATTTGCACAGCTGAGCATAATAATTAGCATTTTAAAATTGCACTGGACTGATGGCCTTCGTCTGATGGTCAGAGGGGGAGGAAGAGAGCACAGCAGCAAGGCTGCCTCACCGTCCTGCCTCGCTCCCTCCCGCTGAGGAAAGGGGACATCGTATTCCAGCTAACGACAAACCTAATTTCTGCATCATACACCAACTCATGTTGTTACTCATATGACCAAAGAAAGTGAAATATCCCTCGATATTAAATGACAAGCTACTAATAACGCAAGCTTACCGAAACACTTTGCTACTCAATTATTACAGCTGCAGTGCTGGTTGTAGCATGAGTGGAAGTAGAGAGAATGTTCAAAACTTTTATAAGCCCTAAAATGCACAAAGTGTTGATTGACAGTGCTGAATAACAATTTAAACATGAACTCACTCAAAACCATACTGTATTTGTTGAGTCGTGGTTTTAAAAGTTTTTAAATCTCGCACTATCAACTTTGCTGTGCGCTCTAGACTTATTTCTACAGTCTATGGCTCAAACAAACTGCAGATATGGTGATCTGATTGGCCAGCGGTAGGCCTAAAGGTGCACTTGGTTTTACCTCTGGGCCTGCCGGGGAGGTGGAGTTCAACGTTCAGACACATGAAATGGTTCAAAATGGGAAGACTTTGCCTTCCCGGCACTAGGGCTTCTGAATAAAGTGCACATATCGCCAACAATGTGAAACAAATGACAAAAATAGGAACGTAAGGCTTTATCGTTGGGTTTTTTACAGAAATGTTTGGTGCTCGACAAGGAATGACTTGGAGATGGACCAGTCGATCACCCAGTTGGTGACCACTGGTTTAAAACATGTTAGCTAGCAGCTTGTTGCATATATAAAACTTAAGTATCGGTATCCATAAGAAACTGTGAATAGGACACCCTGTGACAATACAATAACTACGCTCATAAGCAATAGAATGGTCAAAGTCTTAGACTTGATACAATAACAGGGTTTATTAAAAATAGACACTCAAACAAATACATGTTTCAGTTTAATACAATACACAAAAAAACAAGATATCAATAATGGCTGTTGATGCAGAAAAGGCTTAAGACAGTCTTGAATGGCCTTTTCTATTCAAAACTTGAAGCTTTACAGCTGAACTAAATGTAAGAAAAATATTATATAAAATGTCCCAATGCAAAAATATACAGATATACAGTGCCTTGCGAAAGTATTCGGCCCCCTTGAACTTTGCGACCTTTTGCCACATTTCAGGCTTCAAACATAAAGATATAAAACTGTATTTTTTTGTGAAGAATCAACAACAAGTGGGACACAATCATGAAGTGGAACGACATTTATTGGATATTTCAAACTTTTTTAACAAATCAAAAACTGAAAAATTGGGCGTGCAAAATTATTCAGCCCCTTTACTTTCAGTGCAGCAAACTCTCCAGAAGTTCAGTGAGGCTCTCTGAATGATCCAATGTTGACCTAAATGACTAATGATGATAAATACAATCCACCTGTGTGTAATCAAGTCTCCGTATAAATGCACCAGCACTGTGATAGTCTCAGAGGTCCGTTAAAAGCGCACAGCGCATCGTGAAGAACAAGGAACACACCAGGCAGGTCCGAGATATTGTTGTGAAGAAGTTTAAAAGTTTAAAGCCAGATTTGGATACAAAAAGATTTCCCAAGCTTTAAACATCCCAAGGAGCACTGTGCAAGCGATAATATTGAAATGGAAGGAGTATCAGACCACTGCAAATCTACCAAGACCTGGCCGTCCCTCTAAACTTTCAGCTCATACAAGGAGAAGACTGATCAGAGATGCAGCCAAGAGGCCCATGATCACTCTGGATGAACTGCAGAGATCTACAGCCGAGGTAGGAGACTCTGTCCATAGACTCTGTCCATGTTAAAAAAGTTTGAAATATCCAATAAATGTCGTTCCACTTCATGATTGTGTCCCACTTGTTGTTTCTTCACAAAAAAATACAGTTTTATATCTTTATGTTTGAAGCCTGAAATGTGGCAAAAGGTCGCAAAGTTCAAGGGGGCCGAATACTTTCGCAAGGCACTGTACATTATCGGATAAAATTGCTTCATAAAATTGGCACAATAAATTTGCTGGCTCAACTGTTCGAGAACTACGGTAAGCTTCATTATGTTAAATAATGTGACCGGTGAAAGAGCGCAACCTGCTTTATCTCCTAATGTATTGCACAAGCTGGCTGCAGGTATTTAATTAAGTAGCTACAAATATGAACATTTATTGAAAAACTTCAAATAAAAATGGTTTGAACGGTACAGAAATACCACCCTGTGGCCATTTCCAAATACCACGGTATACGATCGATCTCATATACATCTTTCTGTGACATTGGGATCAAAATGCTTTGATTTACTCATTTGTACTTAAACGAATATATTAAAATTTGCCCATAACTCCACTTACAACATAGGCCTAGGACTATACATCCTTTAAGCAGGGTTCATCCAGGCATTGGCAAGTCAAATTCGGGGAGTTTTTCAAGCATTTAATTGTTATTTTCAAGGACCTCAATATTATACAATTGTGTTGCAGTTAAGAGCATTGGGGCAGTAAGCAAAAGGTTCCTGGTTCGAATACCCAGAGCCGACTAGGTGAAAAACCTGTCAACGTGCCCTAAAAAAAAAAATGTTTTAAAAAGGTAACTACCACTAGCATTTTAGGCATTGTGAAAGCATTGATTTTATCATTATTAGGTTTAAAACGTGAGAACCTAATACAGAAGATAATAAGCGCAGAACTGTTGACAGAGGTTCAGGTTTCTTCTTGTGGTGGTCGTCGTTGTCAAAGTGGTTTCCACAGGTCGCAAAAATAAACAATTGCATGTAAAAGTCTTGGAAAATCAAGCGTGGCATATTCTCAGTGCTTCATTGACATTTCAGAGATGTTCTTAATTTTGTGAAATCTTTGAAAAATGTATGATTCTGAGTAACATAAAGCATATACTAAAATACATGTCATGTCTCAAATCGATATCCATCTTACCTTTATTGCTTTATGTCAAAACTCCAGACAAGCTTCAATACCATACAACACTCCTTCCGTAGTCGCTAACTGCTCTTAAATGCTAGTAAAACTAAATGCATGCTCTTCAACCGATGTTGCCCGCAACCGCCCGCTCGACGAGCATCACTACTCTGGACGTTTCTGAGTTAGAATGTGTTGACAACTACCTAGGTGTCTGGTTAAACATATCTCCTTCCAGACTCATATTAAGCATCTCTAATCCAAAATTAAATCTAGAATCAGCTTCCTATTTCGCAACAAAGCATCCTTCACTCATGCTGCCAAACATATCCTCGTAAAACTGACTATCATACCGATCCTTGACTCCGGCGATGTCATTTACAAAATAGCCTCCGACACTCCACTCAGCAAATTAGCTGTAGTCTATCACAGTGCCACCCGTTTTGTCAACAAAGCCCCATATACTACCCACCACTGCGACCTATATGCTTTTGTTGGCTGGCCCTCCCTCATATTCGTCACCAAACCCACTGGCTCCAGGTCATCTATAAGTCTTTGCTAGGTAAAGCCCCACCTTATCTCAGCTCACTGGTCACCATAGCAACACCCACCCGATGCACTCACTCCAGCAGGTATATTTCACTGATCACCCCCAAAGCCAACTCCTCCTTTGGCCGACTTTCCATCCAGTTCTCTGCTGCCAATGACTGGAATGAACTGCAAAATTCCCTAAAGCTGGAGACATCTCCCTCACTATCTTTAAGCATCAGCTGTCAAAGCAGCTTTACCTATCACTGCACCTGTACACAGCCCACCCAACTACCACATCCCCATATTGTTATTTATTTTTGCTCTTTGCACCCCAGTATCTCTACTTGCACATCATCATCTGTACATCTATCACTCCGGTGTTTAACCTGTTAGAGCTCTAGGGGCGCTATTTCATTTTTGGATAAAAAACGTTCCCGTTTTAAGCGCGATATTTTGTCACGAAAAGATGCTCGACTATGCATATTGGAATTTTTTTTTATTTTGGAAAGAAAACACTGAAGTTTAAGAATCTGCAAAGATTTTGTCTGTAAGTGCCCCAGAACTCATTCTACAGGCGAAACCAAGATGATGCATCACCCAGGAATTAGCAGAATTTCTGAAGCTCTGTTTTCCATTCTCTCCTTATATGGCTGTGATTGCGCAACGAATGAGCCTACACTTTCTGTCGTTCGCCCAAGGTCTTAGCAGCATTGTGACGTATTTGTAGGCATATCATTGGAAGATTGACCATAAGAGACTACATTTTCCAAGTGTCCGCCTGGTGTCCTGCGTCGAATTCGGTGCGCAATTGCCAGCTGCTTCTACTTTACCATTTGATTCAGGGGAGAAAGCATGTGTCCAAGAACGATGTATCAATGAAGAGATATGTGAAAAACACCTTGATGATTGATTCTAAACAACGTTTGCCATGTTTTCAGTCGATATTATGGAGTTAATTTGGAAAAAAGTTCGCGTTTTGAGGACTGAATTTTCGGATTTTTTTTGGTAGCCAAATGTGATGTATAAAACAGAGCTATTTCTAATACACAAGGAATCTTTTTGGAAAAACTGAGCATCTGCTATCTAACTGAGAGTATCCTCATTGAAAACATCAGAAGTTCTTCAAAGGTAAATGATTTTATTTGAAGGCTTTTATGTTTTTGTTAATGTTGCGTGCTGGATGCTAACGCTAATGCTAACGCTAAATGCTAACGCGAAATGCTAACGCTAGCTAGCTACTTTTACACAAATGATTGTTTTCCTATGGTTGAGAAGCATATTTTGAAAATCTGAGATGACAGTGTTGTTTACAAAAGGCTAAGCTTGAGAGATGGCATATTTATTTCATTTCATTTGCGATTTTCATAAATAGTTAACGTTGTGTTATGCTAATGAGCTTGCTGATAAGATTTAAACAATCCTGGATACAGGGTTTTTTTCATAGCTAAACGTGACGCAGAAAACGGAGCGATTTGTCCTAAACAAATAATCTTTCAGGAAAAACTGAACATTTGCTATCTGAGAGTCTCCTCATTGAAAACATCTGAAGTTCTTCAAAGGTAAATGATTTTATTTGAATGCTTTTCTGTTTTTTTGTGTAAATGTTGCCAGCTGAATGCTAATGCTAAATGCTACGTTAGCCATCAATACTGTTACACAAATGCTTGTTTTGCAATGGTTGAGAAGCATATTTTGAAAATCTGAGATGACAGTGTTGTTAACAAAAGGCTAAGCTTGAGAGCTAGCATATTTATTTCATTTCATTTGCGATTTTCATGAATAGTTAACGTTGCGTTATGGTAATGAGCTTGAGTCTGTATTCACGATCCCGGATCCGGGATGGGGAGATCAGAAAGGTTAATGCTAAATTGTAATTATTTCGCCACTATGGCCTATTTATTGCCTTACCTCCCCAATATTACTACATTTGCACACTGTATAATATACTTTTCTATTGTTATTGACTGTACGTTTGTTTATCCCATGTGTAAATGTGTTGTTTGTGTTGCACTGCTTTGCTTTATCTTGGCCAGGTCGCAGTTGTAAAGGAGAAATTGTTCTCAACTGGCCTACCTGGTTAAATAAAAAAATAAAATGTCCTGCGGATCGAGAAGAAAGATGAGTTCAACAGGCAAAGTAGCCAGTAGCCTTATTTCTTGCACAGAATCTAGCCTAGCTGACGTGATGCAATTTTCCAGATTTTTGGCCACTTTTCTCTGGCCTCCATTTATTTAGTCACCCTAATTGTGGCCACCCTATAAGGGGTAAAAAACCCAAAACATAAATATCTAGTACCAGTCAAAAAACGTTGACACACCTACTCATTCCAGGGTTTCTTTATTTTTTACTATCTTCATAGAATAATAGTGAAGACATGAACTAACATTTGGAATCATGTAGTAACCAAAGCGCTAAAAAAACTAAATATACTTTATATTCAAAGTAGCCACCCTTTTCCTTGATGACAACTTTGCACACTTGGCATTCTCTCAATCAGCTTAATAAAGAATGCTTTTCCAACAGTCTTGAAGGAGTTCCCACATATGCTGAGCACTTGTTGGCTGCTTTTCCTTCACTCTGTGGTCCAACTTACCCCAAACCATCTCAATTGGGTTGAGGTCAGATGATTGTGGAGGCCAGGTCTTCTGATGCAGCACTCACTCTCTCCTTCTTGGTAAAATAGCCCTGACACAGCCCGGGGGTATGTTTTGGGTCATTCTCCTGTTGAAAAACAAATGATAGTCCCACTAAGCGCAAACTAGATGTGGTGGCGTATCGCTGCAGAATGCTGTGGTAGCCATGCTGATTACGTGTGCTTTGAATTCTAAATAAATCAGTGTCACCAGTAAGGAACCCCCCAAACCGTCACACCTCCTCCATGCTTCACAGTGGGAATCGCACATGCGGCGATCATCCCTTCACCGACTCTGCATCTCACAAAGACAGGGTGGTTGGAACCAAACATCTCAAATTTGGACTCATCAGACCAAAGGACAGACTTCCACCAGTCTAATGTCCATTGCTATTGTTTCTTGGCCCAAGCAAGTCTCTTCTTATTGTTGTCCTTTAGTAGTGGTTTCTTTGCAGAAATTTGACCATGAAAGCCTGATTCACGCAGTCTCCTCTGAGCAGTTGATGTTGAGATGCGTCTGTTACTTGAACTCTGAAGCATTTATTTATAATATGGGCTTGGTCTTTAACCAAATAGGGCGATCTTCTGTTTTCCACCCCTACCTTGTCACAACACAACTGACTGGTTCAAACGCATTAAGGAGGAAATAAATTCCACTATTTAACTTTTAAGGCACACCTGTTAATTGAAATGCATTCCAGTTGACTACCTCATGGAGTTGGTTGAAAGAATGCCAAGAGTGAGCAAAGCTGTCAAGGCAAAGGGTGGATACTTTGGGTTACTACATGATTCCATGTGTAATTTCATAGTTTTGATGTCATCACTATTATTCTACAATGTAGAAAATAGTAAAAATAAAGCAAAACCCTGGAATGAGTAGGTGTCCAAACCTTTGACTGGTACACACTACCGTTCAAAAGTTTGGGGTTACTTAGAAATGTCCTTGTTTTTGAAGAAAAGAAAACGATGCACATTTTTTGCCCATTAAAATAACATCAAATTGATCAGAAATACAGTGTAGACATTGTTAATGTTGTAAATGACTATTGTAGCTGGAAACGGCTGATTTTTTATGGAATATCTACATAGGTGTACAGAGGCCCATTATCAACAACCATCACTCTTGTGTTTCAATGGCACGTTGTGTTAACTCATCCAAGTTTATAATTTTAAAAGTATAATTGATCATTATAAAACCCTTTTGCAGTTCCTCTGTCCAGTGTGTGTGTGTTCTTTTGCCCATCTTAATCTTTTATTGGTCAGTTTGAGATATGGCTTTTTCTTCGTAACTCTGCCTAGAAGGCCAGCATCCCAGAGTCCCCTCTTCACTGTTGACATTGAGACAGTGTTTTAGCGGGTACTACTTAATGAAGCTGCCAGTTGAGGACTTGAGGCGTATGTTTCTCAAACTAGACACTAATGGTCAGAGGACAAAGTGAACAGTTTGAAATTGTTGCCAATATGAAAATTGTTAAAAGGCAGAAATACCTTATTTACATAAGTAGTCAGACTCTTTGCTATGAGAATTCAAATTGAGCTCAGGTGGATGCTGTTTCCATTGATCATCCTTGAAATGTTTCTACAACTTGATTGGAACTGATAAATTAAATTCATTGGACATGATTTGGAAAGGCACACACACCTGTAAGGGTCCCACGGTTGGCAGTGCATGTCAGAGCAAAAACCAAGCCATGAAGTCGAAGGAATTGTCAGTAGAGCTCCGAGACAGAATTGTGTCAAGGCACAGATCTGGGGAAGGTTCTCAAAACAATTCTGCAGCATTGAAGGTCCCAAAGAACAAAGTGGCCTCCATCATTCTTAAATGGAAGAAGTTTGGAACCACCAACACTCTTCCTAGAGCCGGCCACCCGGCCAAACTGAGCAATCAGGGGAAAAGGGCCTTGATTAGGGAGGTGACCAAGAACCCAATGGTCAGTCTGACAGAGCTCCTCTGGAGATAGGAGAACCTTCCAGAACAACAACCTTCAGGCTTTTATGGTAGAGTGGCCAGATGGAAGCCACTCCTCAGTAAAAGGCACAAGACAGCCCGCTTGCAGTTTGCCAAAAGGCACCTAAAGGACTCAGACCATGAGAAACAAGATTCTCTGGTCTGATGAAACTAAGATTTTACTCTTTGGCCTGAATGCCAAGCGATATGTCTGGAGGAAACCTGGCACGATCGATGGCAATTTCAATACACAGTGACAAGCTCCTAAGGCCCATTGTCGTGCCATTCAACCGCCGCCATCACCTCACGTTCCAGCATGACAATGCACAGCCTTATGTTGCAAGGGTCTGTACACAATTCCTGGAAGCTGAAAAGTCCCAGGTCTCCCACACATGCTCAATGGGTGACATGTCTGGTGAGTATGGCCTGCATACTCACCAGATACGTCACCCATTGAGCATGTTTGGGTGGCACTGGATCAACGTGTACGACAGCGTGTTCCAGTTCCCGCCAATATCCAGCAATTTTACACAGCCATTGAAAATGAGATGGACAACATTCCACAATCAACAGTCCGATCAACTCTATGCAAAGGAGGTGTGTTGTGCTGCATGAGGCAAATGGTGGTGACTGGATTTCTGATCCACTCCACACTATCTTTATTCCAAGTAATGTGAAATACATTGATTAGGGCCTAATTCATTTTTCAATTAACTGATTTCCTTACATGAACTAACTCAGTCAAGTTAAATTGCTGCATTTATATTATTGTTCAGTGTTGTGTGTATTGTCAATGATATGAGACAAGTTTCATCTACACAATTAACATTATTTTACCCATTGGTCAAAAATGTTTTTTTATTGGACAACTTAAAGTCTTCAATATTAACCTTTTAGATTTTGTCTCAAATTCCCCAAGATATATTGATCAACCCTCCTGCCACCAAGTTGAAATGTAATTGTATTTAACTTCTGGCGTCCCACTGACTGTTTTTGTGCAACCCAATACTAGAATTGAAAGCAACGGGTAGTGTATGTTACCAAATACACCCGCGTTGCTTAAAAGCACACAGATAAGGTGGTAGCTACTAACTTACTAACCTTAGCTAAGTTATGCAACAACGTATGACGGGCGAGGAATGGGAGAAAAGTTAAGTGTCAACTTGAAGTAAACTAGCTAGGCTAACGCTATTTCGTCTGACATTCTTTACCTCAGCGTATCAAAAGTTAACTTGTTTTTAAGTTTGCAGCTAGTTCGCCATCTGGCCAGTTAACTAACGTTAACATATGGTATTGGTAAACGTGAAAACAACCGCAGTTTGACCTGCGAGAGTTGTGTGACTGGCTAGCTAAGAGGCTGGCCAATGCTAACACTAGCTGGCTAAACATTATCGTTACCCTGTTGGGCAGGCTAGCAACTTAGCTAACTTACTAGCTGACGCCCGGTAACGTTCGCGTAGCAAGCTTGCTAGCTAGCAAGCGTGCTGTCAACTCACAAGCGTGTATGATTAGCTATCATTTAACAGTGAATAATTGGCATATAGTTTTTTTAATGAGATTGCAAATATTCGTCCAGATAGCTAGCTACTCACATTGCTACGACTATCGATGGCCTGCAGCAGCCGGTCTCTCATCTGCTGCGGAGTTGCTGAGGCCGTTGTCATTGCCTGTTCGGTGCGATCCGGCAGACGGGGGAGGAATCCTCCAACAACGAATACTGTGGTACTTGTAGACACTCACAGGCCTTTAGGGAGATATGCAAGACACTTGAGCAGCATATTTATCTGATGCATTTACGCTTAAAGGTTCGTAAAATGTCACATGGATTCAGAGATGTGTCAGCCGCCTGCTACTGACTCTTGGGCGCTTTGGAAACTCACCACCAGCTGCTGGATCTCAACGGCCTCCTATTGCATTATGGGATGCAATACTTGGCCGTGTCAGAGAGGAAGAGGCGATGCGAGAGGTTTCACCACAGAACAATATTTGGTTTCACTCGGTCCAAAACAAGCCCAATGCGTTTCTAAGGGCGTATTTTGGACCTAAACTTGTCGCTTGCCTGTCTTCCCGCTTTTGGGGCAACGACTCCCATTGTTAGGGAGGAGACATGAGATCAATACCAAATGGACACCTCAGTCCTACACCCTATGCGCTTGTGGAGATCCGAGAGGATTTGACAGCGTAAGCAATATGGTAATTTGGCCCCCCAGCGGACTCATCATGATACCCATAAAACCTATCGGTCAAACACGGAAATGGTTCTAATCGTTTTCCACCATTCATTTGACCCATTGTGGATTTTAGGAACACTTCAAATAAGGGCTATGTTTCATGTAGGCTTACCCTGGTGTGACGTTTTTGATAACATTAAATATCTCTCGGACAGGGTGACTTTTATCAATATATTCGGCTCTATTTAGTCTGATTTGAAAATGCTAATTTGCATCAAGTAGGCATCATGCAAGACTACAAACCACCGCAAACTCTTCGTACACCTCATCTCTAGCTGACACCTTTGCTCACGGACGGCCCACTCATTAGGCAGGATTACGCGGCCACCTAGGGCTGCAGATTAACGAGGGTGGCATTTTATGATGCAATAACAACACATAAAACCTAATTTTGCTCCCCTAAAATGTTTTTTTTTCTCCAACCAGTGGCATATGGGCGTTTTAAGTAAGCACTGATGCCCATCCAGCGATTAAAAAGTGGCCACTTTGTCAAAGACAGGGGAGCAAAATAGCGCCTCTCCAGGGTGCTGTTGGAGATACACATCCGTTAAAAAAAATATTGATCATAAATCATTCAGCAGATCATGTTGTATATGGCCCTTTTCTGTAGCCTACAGGCTAGATATAAAATGTATGACAATGTAATGAGATGGACACATGCATGTTTCTCCGATCAAATAGCCTAACCTAAATGTGCCCAATCAAATAAGAAATACGCTGTCATGTTTAAAACAACATATCCTAAAACAGGACAAGTCAAAGTAAAATTAACAGTCTGGAATGGACAATCACAACAGTTGTCCGGGAGTTTCACCTCATTGTCATGATCAGTGGTACAAGTTTGTATCCGTACATTTTTTTTACAAGTTGGTCATAGCGAAAAATAAAATGCTTCTGTATTTCCCGCTGTGTAGCACATCGCAAATAAGCTCACGACAACTCCTGATAATGTTGGGTAGCTGATATTCAGAGCTTAAATAGCCTAATTGATTAGTCACAGGAATCAGGACTAATAAAGCCAACGCGGCCTATTTTACAAATATGGACATTTATACTATTCCATTGCAGCCGACATGGTAGGCTACATCCCAGTAAGGGCCGACATCTTTTTGGAACTGTTTTTCTGGTCCTGTCCGGATGTTTCGTTTTGATGTTTTACAAACGGTTTAGGCCATGTATCTAAAAAGGTACAACCTCTGCTTTCCCAGCGGGACCAGAGAGCAAATCAAGTGCACTATAAATTTACCGCTGGCCAATCGGATGGCTCAGATGATGGTGTCTTCAGTAACCTAGCAGGCATAAAAGAAAGCTACAGCTAAATTGATAGTGAGATTTCAAAACTTTTAAAACCATGACTAGAGAGAGAGAGAGAGACTGTCAAATACAGCAAAGATATGCAGTTTTTATGAGTTGAGTTCATGTTTAAGTTCTTGCTCAGCAAGGTCAACACTTTGTATTCAACACTTTTATAAACGCCACAACAAGCACTGCAGCAGTAATGAATGAGTAGGAAAGTGTATCGATAGCCTTGCGTTGTTATTATTATCGGCTTTGGTCTTTAATGTGAAGTAATATTTCACCTTCTCTGTTCATAGAAGTAACACCATGAATTTGTGCATGAGGCAGAAATAATGCAGTGCGACTAGAGTTTCGCCATCAGCTGGAAGACCGTGTCCCTTTTTGGTCAGTGTCAGTGGAGGAAAGGGAGAGCGGAGTGATGTTGAGAGGCGGACCCTCAGTCTACTGAGAGTGACCATCAGATGCAGGCACCATCAGCCCAGTACTATTAAAATAAAAAGCAAATTATTAAAATGTATACTCACTCAGCTGTGCTTTACAAGTAATCCAACGGATCTATTACCTGTGTGATCATATCGCCTACGTCAAATATACAGTTGAAGTCGGAAGTTTACATACACCTTAGCCAAATACATTTAAAAACTCAGTTTTTCACAATTCCTGACATTTAATCTGAGTAAAAATTCCCTGTTTTATGTCAGTTAGGATTACCACTATTTTAAGAATGTGAAATATCAGATTTATTTATTTCAGCTTTTATTTCTTTCATCACATTCCCAGTGGGTCAGAAGTTTACATACACTCAATTAGTATTTGGTAGCGTTTCCATTAAATTGTTTAACTTCGGTCAAATGTTTTGGGTAGCCTTCCACAAGCTTCCCACAATAAGTTGGGTGAATTTTGGCCCATTCCTCCTGACAGAGCTGGCGTAACTGAGTCAGGTTTGTAAGGCCTCCTTGCTTGCACACGCTTTTTCAGTTCTGCCCACAGATTTTCTATAGGATTGAGGTCAGGGCTTTGTGATGACCACTCCAATAGCTTGCCTTTGTTGTCCTTAAGCCATTCTGCCACAGCTCTGGAAGTATGCTTGGGGTCATTGTCCATCTGGAAGACCCATTTGCAACCAAGCTTTAACTTCCTGATTGATGTCTTGAGATGTTGCTTCTATATATCCACAATTTTCCACCCTCATGATGCCATCTATTTTGTAAAGTGCACCAATCCTTCCTGCAGCAAAGCACCTTCACAACATGATGCAGCCACCCCCATGCTTCACTGATGGGATGGTGTTTTTTTTATATTTTTATTTTACCTTTATTTAACCAGGCAAGTCAGTTAAGAACACATTCTTATTTTCAATGACGGCCTAGGAACAGTGGGTTAACTGCCTGTTCAGGGGCAGAACGACAGATTTGTACCTTGTCAGCTCGGGGGTTTGAACTTGCAACCTTCCGGTTACTAGTCCATTGCTCTAACCACTGTTCTTCGGCTTGCAAGCCTCCCCCTTTTTCCTACAAACATAACGATGGTCATTATGGCCAAACAGTTCTATTTTTGTTTCATCAGACCAGAGGACGTTTCTCCAAATAGAACGATCTTTGTCCTCATGTGCAGTTGCAAACTATAGTCTGGCTTTTTTATGGCGGTTTTGGAGCAGTGGCTTCTTCCTTGCTAAGCGGCCTTTCAGGTTATGTCGATATATAGGACTCGTTTTACTGTGGATATAGATACTTTTGTACCTGTTTCCTCAAGCATCTTCACAAGGTCCTTTGCTGCTGTTCTGGGATTGATTTTCACTTTTCGCACCAAAGTACCAGCATCTCTAGAAGACAGAATGTGTCTCCTTCCTGAGCAGTATGACGGCTGCGTGGTCCCATGGTGTTTATACTTGCGTACTATTGTTTGTACAGATGAACGTGGTACCTTCAGGCGTTTGGAAATTGCTCCCAAGGATGAACCAGACTTGTGGAGGTCTACAATTTTATTTCTGAGGTCTTGGCTGACTTCTTTTGATTTTCCCATGATGTCAAGCAAAGAGGCACTGAGTTTGAAGGTAGGCCTTGAAATACATCCACAGTTACACCTCCAATTGACTCAAATGATGTCAATTAGCCTATCAGAAGCTTCTAAAGCCATGACAATTTTCTGGAATTTTCCAAGTGTCACGATCTTCTAAATAAGCAGACCAAGGCGCAGCGTTAGTATAGTTTTACATCTTTAATTACAAAGTGAAATTAGAAACAAAATAACAAAACTTACAAAGACCCATGACTACGTAGTGCTCAAACACACTAACACAAACAATATCCCATAACCCACAGGTGGAACAAATGCTACTTAAGTATGATCCCCAATTAGAGACAACGATAGCCAGCTGCCTCTAATTGGGAATCATACCAAAACCAACATAGAAAAAACAACCTAGAACCCCACATAGAAAATATAAACTAGACTAACCCCCCAGTCACGCCCTGACCTACTCCACCATAGAAAATAAAGTCTCTCTATGGTCAGGATGTGACACCAAACGTCATTGCTACAGTACTGTTTTAAATTGGTTAATGTTGCATAGGCTTACTTAAGTCATATTAAAAAATCATCTGAGCAGTAGATCTCAGTTTGCATTTTGAGTCAAAGTGATCTTGACATTTTATGCACTGCACTGCTAGCTAGCTTTAGCTTTCAGCACTAGATTCATTCTCTGATCCTTTGATTGGGTGGACATGTTTGTTCATGTTGCAAGAGCTCTGATAGGTTGGAGGACATCCTGCGGAAGTTGTCATAATTACTGTGCAAGTCCATGGAGGAGGGTGAGAACCATGAGCCTCCTAGGTTTTTTATTGAAGTCAATGTACCCAGAGGAGGACAGAAGCTAGCTTTCCTCCGGCTACACCATGGTGCTACCCTACAGAGTTCTGCTGAGGCTATTGTAGACCATTGCAAAACAGTGCGTTTTAATCAATTTGGGGACGTGACTATATTTGGTATAGTTTTATCTAAAAGGGATAACTTTAATGTTTCACAATTTAAAATTTTCCTTAGGAACCTCCACTGTCATATACATCTATGTTCTGTCCAGTCTGGACCAGCCTTGATTTGGCCCAAACATAGACTCCTATAAATGAAGTATTTTCAACTTTCATTCAGGACCAAAAATTAGCCTGATTTCGACATTGGGAAAATACATATTTTTAACATCTGAAAAATACGTATTTTCAACATCCGGAAAATAAGGGCACATTTTTTGGTCTCGCCTAGGGCGGCAGAACAGCAAGGACCAGCCCTGCCTTTGCTATCAGCTAGCTAGCTATTAGCTACCTTGATCCAAAACGAAAGATATATTGAACATTTTAATCTACTGTTCCATATTTTAAATAATGTCTTATTTATGCATTTGGTTCTGCCTTGTACAGAATACTGTCCTCGTAGCAGTCATATTTCTAATGTGCCATTAATACTTGGCTAGTTTTTTTGCAAAGACGCTATATAGCTAGCTACCTACCCACCTACCTACCAAAATGATATTAGCAACATACCCTTATTTTACCAGATACTCTTCTCCTTCAGTCGGTGGACATCTTTATTTAATCCCTTATAATTTCTGCCAACTATATGAACAAGGTGAAATTATTCAATTCATGGTGTCAGAATTAACTGCTTTATTAAAGCAATTTGGGAACTAACTTGTTGACATGTTCTGTTGCAGAGTCAAAGCCAAATTAAAACATTGCAGAATGTATCCATAATCATGAATGAATACACATATTTATTTGACAAGAATGCACCTAGTCACCCAACAATCACGTCAAACACCTGAGCTCCAACAATGACACCGTTTTAGAGAAATCCAAATACACTGAACAAGAAAAGAAAATGCAACAATTTCAAAGATTTTACTGAGTTACAGTTCATATAAGGAAATTTGTCAATTTCAATAAATTCATTAGGCCCTAATCAATGGATTTCACAACTGGGAATACAGATATGCATCTGTTGGTCACAGATACCTTAAAAAAAAGGTAGGGGTGTGGATCAGAAAACCAGTCAGTATCTGGTGTGGCAACCATTAGCCTCATGCAGCATGACACATCTCATTCGCATAGAGTTGATCAAGCTGTTGATTGTGGCCTATGGAATGTTGTCCCACTCCTCTTCAGTGCGAAGTTGCTGGATATTGGTGGTAACTGGAACACGCTGTCATACATGTTGATCCAGAGCATCCCAAACATGCTCAATGGGTGACATGTCTGGTGATTATGCAGGCCATGGAAGAACAGGGGCATTTTCAGCTTCTAGGAATTGTGTGCAGATTCTTGCTACATAGGGCGGTGCATTATGCTGAAACATGAGGTGATGGAAGCGGATGAATGGCACTACAATGGGCCTCAGGATATCATCACGGTATGTCTGTGCATTCAAATTGCCATCAATAAAATGCAATTTTGTTTGTTGTCCGTAGCTTATGCCTGCCCATACAATAACCCCACCGTAACCATGGGCGATCTATTTACAACATTGACATCAGCAAACCACTCGCCCACACAATGCCATACACTCTGTCGGCCATCTGCCCGGTACAGTTGAAACCCTGTGATTCATTAATGAAGAGCACACTTCCCCAGTGTGCCAGTGGCCAACGAAGGTGCGGATTTGCCCACTGAAGTCGGTTATGACGCCAAACTGCAGTCAGGTCAACACCCTGGTGAGGACAATGAGCATGCAGATGAGCGTCCCTGAGACTGTTTTTTACAGTTCGTGCAGAAATTCTTCCATTGTGCAAACCCACAGTTTCATCAGCTGTCCGGATGGCTGGTCTCAGACAATCCCGCTGGTGAAAAAGCCAGATGTGGAGGTCTTGGGCTGGCATGGTTACACATGGTCTGCGGTTGTGAGGCAGGTTGGACGTACTGGGCTCCCGAGTGGCGCAGTGGTCTAAGGCACTGCAACTCAGTGCAAGAAGCATCACTACAGTCCCTGGTTCAAATCCTGGCAGTATTACATCCGGATGTGATTGGGAGTCCCATCGGGCAGCGCACAATTGGCCCAGCGTCGTCCAGGTTTGGCAAGCATTGTAAATAAGAATTTGTTCTTATCTGACTTGCCTAGTTATATTTTTTCAATAAATGCTGATAAATTCTCTAAAACAACTTGGATGAAGAAATTCATTCTCTGGCAACCGTTCTGGTTGATGTTGTGTGTTGTGTGATAAAACTGCACATTTTAGATTGGCCTTTTATTTTCCCCAGCACAACCTACACCTGTGTAATGATTACACTGTTTAATCATCTTCTTGATATGCCACCCTTTTCAGGTGGATGGATTATCTTGGCAAAGGAGAAATGCTCACTAACAGGGATGTAGAAGCGGTTTTTGTGCAGGATCTTTTATTTCAGCTCATGAAACATGGGACCAACACTTTACGTTGCGTTTATATTTTTGTTCAGTATAGTGAACAATGCATACATCTGCCTTTTATACACAACATATAAAACATTTGAATTTAGGTGAACACTAAATTATATTCATCAATGCTGGAAACCTGGGACATTAAATAACTATCTGAGAGTGCAAAGGTTCTTCTGCTTTTCCATTTGAGTAGTTAGACCAGCACAAATAGCACAACGTAAAACAGCACATTGTGTTTTGGGTGGGCGAGTTACAAATGGAAAACCTGGATGCGTACGGTCGGTTTTACATAAAATACTAGATCAACTCCAGCAGAATGAGAAACCCACTTACCAGACTCAAAACAGGAAGCCATGCCTAAACGCAGCTATGTACACCATTCCTGTCAATGTAAAAGGTCCATGTTGCTGCTGTCAATTGTGAGCAGCACATTTACCACTGCATACGGTCTGAACCCCAACAATAAGCATTACACAGGTGAAAAAAGGTAGCAAAAACAGTACACTTTTAAACATGTTACTCAGTCTAGATGTTATCAAATCAGGAGAAGAACCAGTGGAGGAAGCAGCATAGAGAAAATTGGTGAAGGTAGGGTGGGTTTATAGAGTTAAGATGGATAGATCCAAAGTGTCCGAAATTGAGGCAGAAAAGGCATAGATGTGGAATAAGGGGTAGCTAGAGGTTGGTTGGCCATGGAATAAACATAAAATGGGGTGCTGGTGTGCTTTTGCCCCCCTTTTAGGTCGTTGTCACAAATGTCTGTCGAGTCATTCTCACGGTCTCAGAGTGTGTCCCTCAACGTCATTCCTTAGTGATCACAGCATTTCAAAAAACTGAGCCATAGACAATACAACTTAAGCATTGAGGACAACATTTTGTTGACCACGTTTACACCAGGTCTACTGTGTGTGAATGATGGAATAATCTCACCCCAGCTGTAGGTCCATTGTGTATGGTCACTTAGGCCTGTACATCAACTCTTACTGGGACAATTGGAGACTTGAATGTCTTTGGGTCTGCTTCTATAAAAAGGTAAAATACAAAATGGAGGAAGTTAATCTGTGGCTTAGATTGAATTCAAAGTTGAAACAAAATGATAAACTAAGCAATATGATGCAACAAACTACTACACACATGAAAGACTGTACCACACGGGCCAGTACAATAGCCTACAGATGGGTGGACTGCTCCAGATCTGATTGCCTGGACTGTGTATAAGCTTTTGTTCCAGCCCAGCCCATACACGATTATAAACCATAGCCTGAAAAAATAACTGTTGGTCGCTAAATCCAGCGAAATGAAAGACTGTGTAAAAACAGCTAGCTGGAGCCGTCTGAGCGGTTGGCTGTAGATGCCCTCACCCACTAGTGCCTTAAATGCTGACTCCACATTGGTCTGGCGGTCCGACAAGAACCAGGCAGATGTGTCCATTTCCAGAGTTTCATTCTCTAGTTAGCCACCCCCACATTAACACACACACAGAAGTGAACATTGTGGTTTCTAAAGGCAAGGAACATGTACAAACATGTCAACAGTGGTAATGGGGCTATGCAATTGGATCTGTACATAGCATAGCATTACATGTACATATATTCACACATAACTACTACAAAGAAGATGTCAGGATCTTAACAGAGAGAGATTATCTTATCTAATCGGCCACAAACCAAATGCACATGCGGGGGTGCGCCAGGCCTGAAAGAAAGGGCCTTTTAAATTTTTTTTTACATAGCCTATCGCCTTGATTCGGTATGTTGATTATTTAACATGATTTAAGTCAGGTGTTAGAGCTGGGCTGGGATAAAACCCTTCAGACAGTCCTGCTCTTCAGGACTTCCTGCAATGACTTAATCAGACCAAAGCAGGAGAATAGTGTTCCAGGTTGAAACAGCTTACCTAATTGAGAGGTGGTAAGACTCAGGCACACCCACTGGTTCTGGAATAGGGAAAGTGTAAAAAAAAAACACAAAAAAAACAAGGCTTGCAATTTTAGCATCAATAACATGACAATAATTCTACCTCAAAAACAAACGTGTGAATACCAATTAATTTAAAACCCACCGTAACAGGTAGGACTAAATAAGGTGACATAACTTTACCTACTAGGTTAGCAATACTAATGATCATCTGTCCAGAGGGTAACAGCAAACATGTCAATGGTTTCCAGCAGTAAAGTAACCACACTGTTGACTCAACAGATGATGCAAATCAGTCCATCTCTGAAACCTCTCAAAAAGCCAGACTAAAATAATACAGCTAGTTGGGGTAGCTACAAGTCATGTAGTACTTGAAGTAGGATACCCACCTCTTACCCACAGACACAAACATTATCAAGTATGCCTAGCCCTAGCTTCACCATCTAAGTTAGCTAGCAAGCTAGATTGTTGGTTTATAAAAGCCAAAGAAAGTTAAACTTGTTTTTATGAATTTCTCATCTATTTAAATGTCTAGTCAAATAGATGGCTAATGTAGCCATTTAGCCAGGTTGTCTAGTTGCTAACTATGAGCTAGCTAGATAGCAGGCATTTTTTCAATTTAAAACTTAACCAAGAAAGTTCACAGAACTGTCCATTTAAACAACTTTAGACAATTTATGAATGACTACATGTTTATTAAAAGCCCGGGAGATTCTTACCTTAGCCTTGATTTGGCAGTCTCATCCAGATGACCATGACCCTTGGTGAGGGATGTGAAGCTTGAGACAGGCATTTGTAGTTCTCTATGATAGCAGTTAAATGTCATTTCATTTTGGGGGGTAAATTCAGGCAAATATATTAATAAAAGTCCCCTTGTCTGGGAGAGATTAACAGGGTAAGCCTACACAAAACACAGCCAGGGTAAGCCTACACAAAACACAGCCTTTATTTGAATATTTTCTAAAACCCACAATGGGCATGCAAATATTATCTTTGAATAATCTTAGGAACACATGGCAGTGTGAATCATGTTATACAGGACATCACAGGCATTATTCAACCAGATCCATGTAATTTCCTCCTAGGTATTGTTCCTGTGGAGACACTCCAATCCTCTCCACTTAAATTGATAGATTATCTTTTAGCAGCAGCAAGGAAATGCCTCCTCCAGAAATAAAGCTTGTCCCAAGTGGGTGTGACACCTGCTCCCACTGCACTGCTGCTTGGATTCCACCTGGCGATCTGTTCACCGTCTGCCCTGGCTTATCTCCCCCTGTCTGGTACATGTACCCCTACCACACTCCCCCCTCCCTACCAAGCTTTCACTTGCCTTCAGCACACAGGCACTGTGTGTGTACATTTTGCCTCATGACTCCTGCATGCTTTGTTGACTATGAACATTCTTGTTTACTCTAAAGTGGGACAGTGACTGTTCCCACACTTGGGACTCTGACTCTATTAGTTACACTGACTTTTGGCCCCCCATCCTATTCTAACCACATCTCGCTGGCTTTGTATTCATGTTACCTGACGAAATTGCTGTACAATATGATCCTGTTGCCATCTAATGCACATTCAAATATCATAAATCAACACTGCAGAGCTCTCCCTGTCCTCTGCCGTACCTCGATTGTATTACTGTTGATGATATCTGGAAATGTGCATGTATACCCTGGCCCATCTACTGTCGCTAGCCCCAATTGACTTGTGCTCTGATATGTTTCACTGATTTCTGCTCTCGTAAAAGCCTGGGTTTTCTGCACATTAACACTGGAAATGTATTACCTAAAATTGATTAATTGAAAGTGTGGGTTCCCAGCTCCAATCCAGATGTGTTTGTCATTACTAAGATGTGGTTCAGAAAGAGTATTTTGAATACTGATGTTAACCTTTCTGGCTATTACCTTTTTCGGCAAGACAGATCTTCCAAAGGTGGGGGAGTGGCAATCTTTACCAAGGATCACCTTCAGTGCTTGGTTGTCGCCACCAAGTCTGTCCCCAAACTATTTAAGCATTAAACTTTCAATTAGCTCTTCGTTGACTGTTGCAGGGTGTTATCGTCCTCCATCAGCACCGTCCTGTACCCTACCTGCCCTAAACGCTCTTCTGGCCCCTTACAATAAGTCTGAATTTGTCCTGCTAGGTGACCTAAACTGGAACATGCTTAAACCACCTGACCAAGTCCTAAAGCAATGGGACTCCCTAAATCTTTCTCAGATTATTACCAATTCTATAAGGTATGACTCCAAACACCCAGAAAAGGCTACTCTTCTCAAAGTTATCCTCACCAGTCTATTGTTTTCTGTAATGCCCTTAGTGATCACTGTTTTACAGCCTGTGTTCGTAATGGCTGCTCAGTGAAACGTCCTGTCCTGATTTGTCATAGATGCTTGCTAAAAAACTTTAATGAGCAAGCCTTCCTTCATGACCTGGCCTCTGTAAATTGGTATAGAATCAGCTTGATCCCTTCTGTCGAAGAAGCTTGGACCTTCTTTTTTGATATCTTCAGTGATATTGTTAACAAACACTCCCCCATAAAGAAAATGAGAATTAAAAACAGGTTCAGCTCCTGGTTCGACCATGATTTGCAGATTTACTCCACCTCGATAATCCCTGCCCTGCTACAAAGTTTCTCCCTGCAGGCGGTCACTGAGTCAGAGGTGCTAAAGGAGTGCCTTAAACTTGACCCCAAGAAACCATCTCGGTCTGATGGTTTAGACCCATTCTTTAAGGTTGCTGCCCCTATAATCGCCAAGCCTTTCTCTCCTCTGGGGATGTTCCCATTGCTTGGAAGGCAGCCACGGTTGGTTCTTTATTTAAAGGGGGAGATCAAGCTGATCCTAACTGTTATAGGCATATTTCAATTTTTCCATGTTTATCAAAAGTGTTGGAAAACTGACTGGCTTTCTTGACGTCTATAGTATTCTCTCTGGTATGCAATCTGGTTTCCGCTCAGGTTGTGGATGTGTCACCGCAACCTTAAAGGTTCTCAATGATGTCACCATTGCCTTTGATTCTAAGAAATGTAGTGCTGCTATTTTTATTGACTTGGCCAAAGCTTTTCATACAGTAGACCTTTCCATTCTTGTGGGCCGGCTAAGGAGTATTGGTGTCTCTGATGGGTCTTTGGCCTGGTTTGCTAACTACCTCGCTCAAAGAATGTAGTGTATAAAGTCAGAACATCTGCTGTCTCAGCTACTGCCTGTCACTAAGGGTGTAACCCAAGGCTTGATCCTAGGCCCCATGCTCTTCTCAATTTACATCAACAACATAGCTCAGGCAGTAGGAAGCTCTCTCATCCATTTATATGCAGATGATACAGTCTTATACTCAACTGGCCCCTCCCCGGATTTTGTGTTAAACGCTCAAGAACAAAGCTTTCTTAGTGTCCAACAAGCTTTCTTTGAACACCTCCAAAACAAAGGTCATGTGGTTTGGTAAGAAGAATGCCCCTCTCCCCACAGGTGTGATTACTACCTCTGAGGGTTTAGAGTTTGAGGTACTCCCCTCCTACAAGTATTTGGGAGTATGGCTAGATGGTACACTGTCCTTCTCTCAGCACATATCAAAGCTGCAGGCTAAAGAGTGGCTAGATGTTCTTTACCATTCGGCCATCAGATTTTCCATCAATGCTCCTTATAGGACACATCACTGCACTCTATACTCCTCTGTAAACTGGTCATCTCTGTATACTTGTCACAAGACCCACTGGTTGTTGCTTATTTATAAAACCCTCTTACTTACCCCCTCACTTCCCCCTATCTGAGATATCTATTGCAGCCCTCATCCTCCACATAGCACCCGTTCTGCCAGTCACATTCTGTTAAAGGCCCCCAAAGCATATGTAGTAGAGTTAAAAGGGTTATTCCATCAAACTTCAAATTATTAGAATTGTACACAACGCAGAACAGAACAACCAGGTTGAGGGTCATTGGCCAAAACCCGAGAACAGGAATATTCAAAGTTCAGACAGAAGGGGGGGAGTCAGATCGCTATGATTGCCAGGAACTTCACTTTTGGTGTCTATTTTGAATTGTTGCGCTACTGGTGCTGCCTGTTGATGTTATGTAGGCAGCTAGTAGCTGAATGATGTTAACATCTTCGGTTTTTGTTTCATTAAATATTTTTTATTTCATCTGGGTGCTTGTGTCACCTACTAACACCCTGGTACTACCCGTAGCTCCCGTTCTCCTCAGTCAAGAAAACACAGAGAGAAAGGTATGTGTTGCAGATTACTCCTTTGTATAAGTCCATAACGTGAAATAAATTAAACATCCCAAGGTTAATGCTGTAGATATTGTTATAATGGAGTGTGATACTATTGAAACATGTAACTTTCAGAGTTTTATTGTTATTAATATAGTTTACAGAGTGCTAAATGTGCTGCTGTTGCTAGCTAGCATGCCTTTCTGTGATGTAGACGGTTAGCTGAGCTGCCGACCAGTGCTGGCGTTGCATTATGGGAGATGTAGTTTGGTCCTCTACGGTCTGAATGGAATAGAGGCGATTTCACGTTGTAACTTGTTTGTTGCGGTGTTTTTGTACATGAGTTGTTGTATTTTGGTACTGTCAACACTGAAAGCACCTAGCATTGTATTGGGGATGTGAGACAGGATATGTGTTTCACCTTTCTTCATGCTCCTGTGTAGAACAACTTGTCAGATGGTGCATTGGAGACTGATGTGTTCCTGTCCTGTCTTTTCACAATACTATTGCAGATCAACATAAAATCCTAAAAGACAGCCGTGGTGTCGCTCTTCATTTCTTGGTTCTCCTGTGGTACATAAGAAACCCGCTACACATACACATCACTGTGTCACTCGTCTTTTCAGTTCAGTCTCAATCTCTGTTTTATTTATTTTTTTATTTTTTTGTTTCACCTTTATTTAACCAGGTAGGCTAGTTGAGAACAAGTTCTCATTTGCAACTGCGACCTGGCCAAGATAAAGCATAGCAGTGTGAACAGACAACACAGAGTTACACATGGAGTAAACAATTAACAAGTCAATAACACAGTAGAAAAAAAAGGGGAGTCTATATACAATGTGTGCAAAAGGCCTCATGCCTTTTGACTCCCCTTTTAGGCGAAGGTAGGTAGGCGAATAATTACAATTTTGCAGATTAACACTGGAGTGATAAATGATCAGATGGTCATGTACAGGTAGAGATATTGGTGTGCAAAAGAGCAGAAAAGTAAATAAATAAAAAACAGTATGGGAATGAGGTAGGTGAAAATGGGTGGGCTATTTACCAATAGACTATGTACAGCTGCAGCGATCGGTTAGCTGCTCAGATAGCTGATGTTTGAAGTTGGTGAGGGAGATAAAAGTCTCCAACTTCAGCGATTTTTGCAGTTTGTTCCAGTCACAGGCAGCAGAGTACTGAAACGAAAGGCGGCCAAATGAGGTGTTGGCTTTAGGGATGATCAGTGAGATGCACCTGCTGGAGCGAGTGCTACGGATGGGTGTTGCCATCGTGAACTGAGATAAGGCGGAGCTTTACCTAGCAAGGACTTGTAGATGACCTGGAGCCAGTGGGTCTGGCGACGAATATGTAGCGAGGGCCAGCCGACTAGAGCATACAGGTCGCAGTGGTGGGTGGTATAAGGTGCTTTAGTGACAAAACGGATGGCACTGTGATAGACTGCATCCAGTTTGCTGAGTAGAGTGTTGGAAGCCATTTTGTAGATGACATCGCCGAAGTCGAGGATCGGTAGGATAGTCAGTTTTACTAGGGTAAGCTTGGCGGCGTGAGTGAAGGAGGCTTTGTTGCGGAATAGAAAGCCGACTCTTGATTTGATTTTCGATTGGAGATGTTTGATATGAGTCTGGAAGGAGAGTTTGCAGTCTAGCCAGACACCTAGGTACTTATAGATGTCCACATATTCAAGGTCGCAACCATCCAGGGTGGTGATGCTAGTTGGGCATGCGGGTGCAGGCAGCGATCGGTTGAAAAGCATGCATTTGGTTTTACTAGCGTTTAAGAGCAGTTGGAGGCCGCGGAAGGAGTGTTGTATGGCATTGAAGCTCGTTTGGAGGTTAGATAGCACAGTGTCCAATGACGGGCTGAAGGTATATAGAATGGTGTCGTCTGCGTAGAGGTGGATCAGGGAATCGCCCGCAGCAAGAGCAACATCATTGATATATACAGAGAAAAGAGTCGGCCCGAGAATTGAACCCTGTGGCACCCCCATAGAGACTGCCAGAGGACCGGACAGCATGCCCTCCGATTTGACACACTGAACTCTGTCTGCAAAGTAATTGGTGAACCAGGCAAGGCAGTCATCCGAAAAACCGAGTAAGAGTCAATCTCTTCATTCAAAGACTCAATCATGGACACTCTTACTGACAGTTGTGGCTGCTTTGCGTGATGTATTGTTGTCTCTACCTTCTTGCTGTTGTCTGTGCCCAACAACGTTTGTACCCTGTTTTGTGCTGCTACCATGCTGTGTTGTCATGTGCTGCTGACATATGTTGTCGTCTTAGGTCTTTCTTTATGTAGTGTCTCTTGTCCTGATGTGTGTTTTGTCCTATTTTTTTTTTTTTTTACATTTATTTTTAATCCCATCCCACGCAGGAGGCCTTTCGGTAGGCCGTCACTGTAAATAAGAATTTGTTCTTAACTGACTTAGTTAAATAAAGTAACAAAATGCTGTAAAAATTAACATGCACTCTCAAAAGATATTTGGTTAGGTCTATGCAGGGAACTTGCTGACTTGGAGAGGATTCCATCAATCTTACAACATTGACAGCATAGGTACGAATGTTTGTTATTTTTCTTTGGCTATAACCAATTTTATTCTTATTCAGACTCTTGAAATATTTTCTCTATACAGGCAAAATGTACCCTTGACATAAAATGAGCTCCGATTGGGAAAATTTGATTTCAACGGTCATCTAACTCTTTCTAGAGCTCCGACTTTATGACCTGAAGACCACTGACCGAATGAGTCAACCTCGTTTCCCCCCTGCCTTCATGGTGCGTTCAAGACAACTGGGAATTCAGAAAAATACAAGGTAAAGTATTGACGTCAGTGATCTTCAGGTTGGAGCTCTATAAAGGAGGCTGAGGCTGGAGTTGGATTTTGTCACCACCAAATATGGTGATGAGGAAACCCGGTGTCCGGCAGTGGGGGAAGCTGGAGAAAGAGGCATTTTGGTAGACATTCTGCAAATGTTCTCATCAATTAAACATTAAATCTCAATACAGTTCTGTTTTAAAAAAAAACTAGAATATGTTAGAGTGGACTAATGTGTAGACTTTACAAGTTTTTTTTAAAATTACGTTGTTTAGGAGTGAATAGCCACAGGAAATAGGGGTGCAGCACCCCCTTAAAAATCATAAAAAAATAATAACAAATACAAAAATTGTGAAAATAGATTTTCTTCACAAAAGTAGTGCACTGGTGGGGCCTCCAGGGTGGCGCAGTGGTCTAAGGCGAGTCCAGGCTCTGTATAATCCGGCCGCGACCGGGAGACCCATGGGGCGGTGCACAATGGGCTCAGCGGGGAGGGTTCGGCCGGCAGGGATGTTCTGGTCCCATCGCGCATTAGCGACTCTTGTGGTAGGCCAGGCGCAAAGCACAAGCTTCACAATGGGCTTGTTCAACATTGCAGCCGACTGACTGATCTACAAAGAACCTTGTATCATAAATAACTAGAGCAGTCAGCAGTTTGTAGAGCAGTCAGTCACAATTTATCCATGATGCATTGCGGTTTTGAGACGGCCAGTACCTTAACTAGACCAAAGATTATCTATTATATTGAGAAGATAGTCGAGTGACCGCTCTAACAATGGAAAGATCAGGCGGGACCATTCTAGCCAATGAGAGGGCAGATGCGTGCATGAACAACAGGCACAACAAAGTCGTTTCTCTCAAAGTCGACACAACATTTGTAACTAAATGTATATTCTATCAAATATGCTTCACGTAATTCAACTCGCTCTCATAGACCTCCATACAAAAAGAGGGCTTATCTCACACGGACAGACTTTGGGCAGCGTAAATCCTCTCGCTCCGCCTCTTCCTCTCTGGCTACACACACACACCACAGGCACCAACAATGTTTTCAATCAAATTGGCTTACAATAGCCTACAGACCCTGGTTCGATTCCAGGCTGTATCACAACAGATTGGGAGTCCAATAGAGTGGCACACAATTGGCCCAGCATCGTTAGGGTTTGGCTGGGGTAGGCCGTCATTGTAAATAAGAGTTTGTTCTTAACGGACTTGCCTAATTAAATAAAAAAAACAAAAATACCAGGAGAATAAGGTTATTTCCAGTGACACCTGGGAAACTCCCAACACTGCAGAAATGAGACAAATGACTAAATGCAGTTTTTCTACAAAAAGTTGATACCATATATGACCTGATATAAGACCTGAATGTGACTGTTTCAGTAACAATTTCAATATATCTTACTGTGTGTGAACGTTTCACAGCTTCTATAGCTCATGTCCAGCAGATGGAGACATTGTACAACAATGAAACAACATTCAATGGGTCAGTCACATTGATATGCTTTGATTTTTATTTAATGTCATTTCATTTACAAATAGTAATGCAAAGATACTAAGACAGAAGCCTTCACACAAGAAAAATACATTAGGTACGATTTGAGTAGAAGCTTAACATCCGTTATTTAGCACATAATATAGCCAACTTGGATTTTTTTGGGCCTGCTTTCTCCCTTTTATATAAAAGCACAATTTAGAGAACAAGAGTTGATCCATTCATTTTAAAAGGGCCAGCTCAACAAAAGTACAGGATTGCCAAACTGCTGCTGAATGCTAGGATTTGCATATTTGATGAGCATAACTGTGTCCTGTTGCTGTGAGTACAGAAGGTGTAGTATCCAGACATTGCAGTCAAATGCATGTGCAACGTTCAAGTAAATCGTACTCTAAAGGAAAATACATTATATTACAATTTAGCTGCCGTTGTATGAAGAAAGGACCACTAGAGTGGGTCATCCCCCATTAAATGCACATGTCTTTTTGTGGGAACTATTGAATGATCAAACAATTACGGTCTGTCTGATTCGTTTACCCTTTCAACATGTATTGCCTCTAACCAATTAAACATTTATATTCTGATATTGAGATCTGCATTTTATCCTACTGGAGATGAAGGAGAAAGGAAACCACACACTGCTCTTGATAGTATCACTGATCTTTAATAAGCTTTAGGTATCAGCCTCACGGCCTTCGTCAGAGCTTACGGGAGATGCTTTGGGTGAGCAGGTTTTAGTCACATGGTTAAATTATATATATATATATATATATATATATATATATATATATATATATATATAAATACATTTTTAACTTTTATTTAACTAGGCAATTCAGTTATCACATCAAGCCTTTTTGAGTCATTAGGGGTTATTACCTCATTACCTCATTACCATGGAGAAAGAGTTTCTAAGTGCTTCCACTAGGATTATTTTCAGCAGCGGTGGCAACATTATCGGGGAAGGTGGGTGGGTATGTTTTCTTAAGGCCCTCTACTTGGCCGCAGAGATAAAATGTCCGCTTTAAAGCTAATTTCCTGCAATTCTACACATTTTACCATGACTTATGCCATGTTCTAATGTTTGAGTCACTCAGATAGTATAACAAAATGAATGCGGGCCCCATGCCATGACATTTTTGGAATTTTAGATTATCCCTGACTGTCTAGTTTTTATTTTGGTGTTAGTTTTCAAAGATGATCACATTTAAAAATATATAGCCTCATGACCTTTTCTATATACTTTATATCTGGTTTTGGTCATTTAAGTTTACACTGAAAACATAACCATCCCGAAAAGCAAAAAATGTTGCCTTGGCGTCAATGATTTAGCAGCAGCGGCCCGCCACCGTTAAATGAATGTAGGATAAACACTGAGAGTTACCTCAAGGTATCAAGCAGGAAAAGTCAGTCACATGTCAATCTTTATGCGGTAGGTTATGCAGCAAGAAACAAACTGTTAAGATAAAGCAGATTGTGGTTTCCTCATAAATATTCTCCTTTTCTAAATGTAAACAATTCATAGACAAGTGCCCTGTTATAAAAGGATGTAATTCTCAAATCTAACAAAACTAAAACTTGGAGATAGTGGGAAAGTGGAGTATTTAACTCTAAACCTTTGACAGAAACACATTTTAGTAAATGACAGATAAACAAAGTGCTCTAAACAAGTGCATTACTTGAACATTAAAAAAGAGTTAAAGGGATGATTTATGAACTTCGGTTTCCTTAATGGTTCACCCGTGCATGTAAAAAAACAACAATAGTATGATAACTCATCTGACAACACAAGGGAATGAAGGTAAAATAGCAACTCGCACATTTAACGGCTTACAGCAGCGTTTCGTTTTTTTTGTTGCCGTAGCACTAGACAGCTGATTCAAATAATTAAAGCTGGATGATTAGTTGATTTTAATCAGCTGTGTAGTGCTAGGGCAAAAAAAAAAACAAAAAAAAAAAAAACGTGCTCCCTTTGGGGTGCCGGGGACGGAGTTTGGGAAACGCTGGTTCATAGCCTGTGAGAAAGCAACGGCTGACTTTTCCATTCACTCAAAACAACTTAGCACATAGCACTTACACACTCACTCTCTGTAAAAGGGAACATACAAATCACATTTCTAAATATTTATATTATTGGAAGTATATACAACTTTATATATATCTTGTAAAAACTGGTAAATACAGTTATTTTCCCTATCCTTTGCAACTATTTAGCCTGGATCTCTGTCAGTTTCAGAATTGGACAGCTCCATTGTCACAGCCATGACTTAAGGGAAGCTGTCAATTGCCGGGCAGTTAACTTTGAGATGGCCATGTTTGGCTATGTAATACCTGTCTGGTGTCAAAGGGGAAGCTAATGGGTTTACAGTATCTTGTGTGGGTGGCAAGGGTCCAGTTTATATTCCCCAAATTCCTCCTTATTTATATCAATTACATGAACCTACACACACACAAAACATCAAAACTTGCTCCATTCTTTGTAAACGGTTGCTTCTGTAAACGTTTGAGTGTAAACCATTAGAATAGCTGAATATTAGTGCAAAAATGGTGGCAGTAATAATAGACGTATCAAATCAGTCAGATTTACTACATGAAAACATTGTTTTAAAGAAAAGACAACAACTGATTGTAAAAACACAGGGAGCAATTTGGAGTTTGGATCAGTCTGAAAAACTTTAGATTAACCGATACTTCTAAGTCAGAAAGACAGAACAGAGCCACAATGACATAGTGCAGCACATGACTCTCAGTGCATATAACAACAATTTTCACTTTTGACATATCACAAAAACATTTATACCGAAAAGCAATATAAACAGCCAGTCTACGCACTCGACAAAAAGAATACACTTCAGTGGGCACCATCTCTAGCTCAAAAGCACATATAAGATCAAATGTATAAGCACGTACCAACAAATTGCATCTACATTTTCATAAAAGGCTGATAACAAAAATCTGTTGCTTTTGGATTGACAATCCAGTTTGTGTGTGAGGCCTTGCCACTGTTCGAATCAAAAACAAAGACAATTTACCAAACAAGGAAAACATAACATTAAACCACATTTAAACAAAGGTCTATTCCACTTTTCTTCCTTAGTCTACAATTAATATTTTGCATTAAAAAAAACCCAAAAAATAAAACCAAGCTAAACTAGAAAAGTACATTTCCTGAAGAAAATGTGGTGTGCATGCTATTTTATTTGATGCAATTGTATATAGTTATAGTTGAACTAAGTTCTAAAGAATTGGAATTTATACACATTTGCATAAAATAAATCACCAACATTAACTCTTAAACCATAAATCACGTGAACATGTGAAAGTTGATTTAGTACCTCTAGCTTTAATGGTTTAAGAGTTACTGTTGGCAGTTTATTTTATGCAAATGTGTGCAAATGTATTTAATTCAGGTATAAATAATATCACAAATATTTTCAAAAGCAATATAAGTTGGGGCAGTCTTCACATTTGGAAATTGGTTTCGTCTTAATAGCTTAAGTTGTTTAAGTACTAGAGCGAGCGGAAGAAATCAAATAATGATGAGTATGTAAAAGTAAAGTGTCACAAAACGGAACAAAACAAAAGTAAAAACCAAGTGCTAAACATCAGAAGACGACATTGAATTCAAAACAGTTCTCATTTTCAGATCTATAACCGATAATGTTTTGCATGCTTGACCAGCTGACACTGAACCAACAGATCCTTTAAGGAACTCCCTTGTATCTATCTATGGTAAATGGTGATGCTGCATGTATTAACTGTAAACATAGTGAAATATGATGGAACAAGAGGATTCACCAACATATGAGACAAGCATTTAGTTAACTTTCAAATAACAAACTCCAACATAGCACAAAGGCACAATCATTTGTGTGCACTCACAATGCATTATGCTTCCTGCTACTGTATGAGCTGCACATTAAAGATGCGTTATAAAAGTTGAGTATAATTTCAGCCAGTAGTTTAGAAAGTAGTGCTCACAAGCCAAAACGGGTCACTGAAAATTGTGCACAATGATATGTTACGTCCTGCAAAAAGAAAATAAAACCAAAACCAGGCTTTGAAAGGATTCCCTCATTTCTCCACAGGTGACCCTATTTTGACATAATCGCACCACTAGTGGTATTTCTTTCAGTTGAATTTACACACCTGGTTCTGTGGCTAGCAAATTACATAGTTAAATAGTATATATTCTATGATAATAATGGGGGTTGTTTGTATACTCTTTGCAGAACAAGATGACTGTTCTTACTCCTGTCCATGACAAATTGTAATATTAAAGTGTAATTTACCACAGCACCCCTTGATGCATCAATGGTGGTACATCCAATGGCTTCCCTATTTCATGGTTACTTCTCCCTGCATGAATTATACTCAAAGCTATGTAGCTTGAAAACATGTCCAGCTGTATCTGTTGTGCAGTGAGAAATCTCATTTCTATCCAAAAATACAAAGTTTATAAAAATCACCTCTTTTATATAGACAATACACATATGCTTTTCAAAAATACTTTTTTTTTTTTTTTTTAACAAGGCAAGTTTGACCGAATACAGGGGAAAACAAGTCCAGTGCACATAACAGTCGCTCAGAGGGGGGTGAAACAAATACCAGGGTTCAATGTTCTAAAGTTGTAAGTAAAGTGCAAAAAAAAACAATTCTGGATAATGTCATGGCTACATCCAAGGGAATTACTCACAAGAAAAGCTCACTTGACATTGACTACTAACAGGTAAACTGTATAGCCGACATCTACAACATCACTGAAATTCTGACACTATACATCCAGAAAAGCTGGTGGGAAAACTGATGGACTTTTCCAATGACAATGAGTGGGAAACGATTGACAAGTACACACACAAATATTAAATATGAGAGAGACATTAACAGTACTGAACCAAACTCCAAATCGCATGCCACGTCCCTTGGATTTTGAAGTGAAACACCTAGAGTATGATGTAAGGGTGTCATCAAAAACAATGTGGTCGATGCTGAGGTTCATATGAAGATGTTGAGATTATGATAGTACTCTATGGCGATGTGATGAAATACATTCTGGTGGCAGAAATGCTGTTCTAATAGAGGCAGTTGAATCATGAAATCATCAACTTTCAGCAGTAAAAATAATCAACCTCAGACACATCCATGGGAGTCACATATAGGGGTTAATGTTCTTAGATATGCAGCGTAATCCTCAAGTTTCTCTTTTGTCATACTTTTTTACCATTTCTGCCAAAGCCAACGTGCAGAATATATAATTTGCATTCTCATCTGTGAAGTGGAAGATCCAAACTAAAATGTTCAACAAAAAGTAGCGAATGAAACATGTCAAAATGCTTATTTTCTTTGCTGAAAAAGCTATAAAAATGGTACCGTACAAATAAGCATGGTAGGTACTTAGTTTAGGTACTTGCTTATGCCTATTAGATTGCTAATAACTCTGTCTTCAATCAATTAATTTGTTCTGCATAGATACCATAAGCAAAATCCAATTTTAAAAAAGACAACTAATTTAAACAAAACATCAATTACCAGGGAGCGAAATGTAAGGTTACTTAGCGTAATCACGGTTCTAGGATAAGATGAGTGAGGTCACTCCATATGTATGGGTATGTCTCCATTGGTCGTAGTCAATAAGGAACTCCTATCACACAACATCTGTCGTAGACAGACAGGGGTGACAGCCAATAGACTCCACTCCTTTATAAGGCGCTGACGACCCCTCCTGCGTTACTTGTACAAGTATACGTTTTTCCATACACAGATTGTGTGAATGGCAACGAGCTAAGTGACCTCAGTCATTATCATAAAACCAGGGTTAAGTAACATCACATTCTATTTCAAATAATCGTTCGATCACTCAGTATGGGATTTAGCCAACTCCTGTAGGGCTCGTACACTCTCCAGGTAGTCTAGACAGAATAAACTCTCAGATGTGCTGACTCGAAGCACACGTGCCGGTGAGATCGGTAAAATTTATGGAGGACTAATATCCCAGAGATACCTTCTTAAACCATGCCCGTGACGCAGCCACACCTCTGGTGGAATGAGCTCTGATTGCCCTCCAGAGGCAATTGCTATTATATGCCTTATAATAATCTCCACTTATCCAAAGGACAAATACCTGGTCGAGAAATGGGTCTCCTTACATTAGGGAAGTCCTTTCAGGGCTCTCATCCTGTCCACGTAGAAGCACAAAATATGTGGAGCACAAGCAGTGAAAACAATATTCCTCCATGGAGAAATAAGTGGTGGGTGAAAAGCCAACGGCTCTAAAGAGAGGTGATAGAAGCCCTACTAATCTTTAAGTACAAAAAAATGATTTATGTTGAAATAACCGTGGATAACCCCAGGGCAAGGAACAAGCACTAGTGGTGAAACTGACAGTGCGTACAGCTCACTCACCCGCTTTGTGGATACAAATGGCCAAGTAAAGCGGTATTAAATGAGAGAAACTAATTTCCACGCTTTCCAGCGGCTGTGAAAATTACTCTCAAGCACCCTAGATGTTCCAGGGTGGGACTATCTGCTTGGTCACTGGTCGTAGGCGAAGTCCGCCTGCTGTACTGGAAGTGATAACGGCAGGGCCCAAAACAGGGCTGGAGATGTTGGTGCGTGTATCACAATCCCTCCTTAGCGCGCACTGCTAGAGGGAGGCTTCCCTCGTCATATTGCTCCAGCATACCATCTGGTGACAGCCAGGCCTACCAACAGTGTGGAGGCTAGACGTCTGAATCAGTCTCGGTTTTAAGAGTGCAATACAGAGGAACAGAGCAGATTTGCCACTAACACACGCATGTTGTGTTCCAATGGTGCCTTGGTCACCATCCCATATCTAGCACCAATGTAACAAACAGCAGGACATGGAGGCCAGCCCGGGTCAGTGGTGTGGGATGTGCATGATGCACAACGGTGCTATGGCTTTAGCTAGCAGCAATGGTGAAGCGTGCCTGCTGTCTCTAACAGTCTGGGAACCAGTCTGCCAGATAAAAATGACGAACGTGCCCTAGTAGTTGCGAGTCGTCAATGCAGTCAAATCCCTCTTTAGTAGGATAGGATAGAAATGACGTTGAAGGACAGTTAACTAAGTGGATGGAGAACTTTAGTGACCAGCCCAAGGAATTTGTACCTGCCTACTATAACCCGTCCCCTCTCTCTCCATCGCTCGCTAGCCCTTTATGAAAGATGCAAGTGTTTGTGTTCTCGGAAGTACAGCAACTAATCAGTCTCCTCCATTCCAGAAATTACTGAATCGAATCTCGACACTCAGAAATGGGAGTTGACACTCAAGGAGTCATAGAATCAACCATTCTAGAGTCGACTCTCCACCACTACATCATCGTCGCCATCAACAGTTGGAAAAATGTCAGAGAAAGACAAGCGACAGCAACCAAGTCCTGTATGGCAATACCTTAAGATAAATGAGAAGGAAATGCAAACTTTGGGAGGCGGAATTGAGGTACAGCAATGTATTGAGGTACAGCAATGTTAGTAGAGGTGCAATGCTTAACCATCTGAAAGGGACGCACCTTGAGACCCAAACCATTGCGCAGCTGCATTGTGAATACACATGGAATGTATGCATTTTTCTTATTGTATGATTTTTTTCCCCCTCCAATTTGTCACATCCTTAATCTGAGCAGCCCCTCTGGTGCACCCACCTTATTGCTTGTTTTCCTATGAAGGAGAACAAAGCAGGTAGTAGCCCAAATGCAAAGTACAAGGAAGAGGCAGAATAGCACTGCAGGCTTAAAGGATAGCTGTCCGTGGCCTAGTCCGACAGCACCTGCTCCCCTCCTCCTTTTTCAAGAACCAAGAAGCAAATACACTATGTTCCCTGGCTCTAATAAAAGGATGTGGCAATAGAGACGAATTCCCGAAAGCCACCGAAAAGCGAAGACATCGGGGCTGATGCCTGCCGTTCCTAAGCAACCCTGTACATCACCCGAGGGAGACTGTGCATGTGCAACAATCTTTCCCAGCCAGTAGGGGTGCATGCTATAGGTGCCGAGACCCTCGTTCGCCTGAGTCAAGGATGACCTCTAGCAGCGCAAACGAGGTGTCAACTCTTTCATTATAATAAATTAGCTCTGTGCTGTTGGCGAGGGGCCTGGATGTAAGAGAAAAAGGTTATAAAAGAGGTATAGTGCACGGGGATGGCGCTTGATGGCAACTGGTGTACTGCCGTCCTGCTCCTTTCTGACCTAAGCAGTATGGAGGGAGAGCGAACACATAGTCTTCTGGCCCTGGCTGGAACAACAGAGCCAGGGGGGAGAGCTATGAATGGGGCGGATCTCACTGTTAACGAGGCCAAAGATAAGTCCCTGTGTAGTAGATGGGTAGAACAAACATAGTAGCATTTCTCTCATACCACAGGGTGGGGACATAAGTCTACACTGAACTGGAGAGAGGGTAGGGCAGGGAGCTTCTAGTGTGTCTCCATGGGTTTGAACAAAATAGAGTCACTGGCCATCCTGGCCACCAGGGGGCTTTAGGAGGGTGGAATGTTGCTGTGACTGCATCGAAGGATTGTTAACCTCCAGGCTTGCTCTGGTTCTGGGGCTTCGCCTGTGTATGGACAGTCAGCTGCGTAGCCAGGGACCTGAGTTCCTTATGGCTTATCCGTTGTCCCCTTCTAAACATCCCCCCTCTCCAACCTCAGGAGGCGGAATAAATTTGGCTTGGCCCCTGACACCCTCACAAACTTCAACAGATGCACCATTGAGAGCATTCTGTTGGGCTGTATCACCCCATGGTACAACTACACCATCCGCAGTCGAAGGACTCTCCAGAGGGTGGTACGGTCATCCCAACGCTTCACCAGGGGCACACTGCCTGCCCTCCAGGACATCTACAGCACACTGTCACAGGAAGACCAAGATCATCAAGGACCTCAGCCACCATCATCAAGGACCTCAGCAACAGTCCCAGCATCAAAGCTGGGACAAGCCATCTGACTGTTAAAACAGTCATCACTAGCCGGCTACCACCCGCTACTCTACCCGGCACCTTAGAGACTGCTGCTCTATGTACATAGAGTTATTGAACACTATTTTACCACTGTATATGTATCTACTGTATTTGTTACAAATTCCCTGCCGGTGACTTATCAGCACCACACAACCCTAAGCTGCACACTCCACTCCCCTTCCCCCACGACCGGAGCCTGAGAGTCTAGGGGTACCATAAACCTGCCTCTCTAACCTGTGTGACCTTTGCTCTGATAGGTTGCCAGGGAGGTTACTAAGGGGCCGGATATATGCCTATCCTCTTGACTCTGCAGGTCACACAATACTTGCAGTCTCCCTCAAGTGGCAGAGAGAAACAGTCTGTCTCTGCCCATCAACAACTGGACTCACTCATATCTCTGGACTTGTGGGATTTTGTGCGTGCCCAAAGTGAGTTGTGTGACATTTATATATTGTTCTTAATAGTTAGTTGTTACTATTGTTGTATGCCGTCTTTGTGTATAACTGTATTGTCATATGTGCAGGTAGCATATACATTTTCATCCTTCCCTTTAATAGTCTTGTTGCTCTACTTGTGCTATCAGTATTATAGCTATAGTATTGTGTAAAGTGTATTCATTACCTCTGTCTCTCAACCACTACCTTTCCCACATTCATCCCCATGTCCATTCCCATCTTCCTGTGAATGATTATTTATATTCTGAACTTTGAAATTGCTCGTTCTGATAATGCTCATTCTGTTGTGTTAATTTCTTTTAACTTTTGGATTATGTGTGCATTGTTATTGTATTGCTAGATATTTCTGCATTGTTGGAGCTAGAAACATAAGCATTTCGTTTCACCTGCGATAACATTGCAAAAGAGTGTGTGCGCGACCAACTTTGATTTGATTTTGATTTATAGAAAAAAAAACAGGCTGTGTGGCAAGTGGGACAAAGAGCAATATATTTCTGGAGGTGAGGTGCTGTAAGCATCGGGTGGGGACAGTGCTTGTTGGTGACTGAATTCTACCCGCCCAGCCTCGGCTTGAACCTGAACCAAGGGGAGAGCTTAGCTTGGAGGGCACTTGTGCCCGGTTACAACTAACATCAGCTAGCCTGTCTTTGCCGTCTCGTGGACCGGATCATACAATTGGGACCAGTTCAAACAGTAAAAACAAAGAAACTGGGTGCTAGACTAAGTACGTATGAGGGTTAGGCTAGTAATATCCAGGCGGTAGTTAGCTAACTAGTTGGTGTTTGTCGGGATGGCTGGTAGAATAGCTTAAGCTAGCATTGAACAGTTCTCGGTTCATGCCATACAATACTTGCAGTAATCAGGGTGGTCGAGAGCTGCCTGGGCATGTTACCCGGGTTAATCGTCTGCTAGACGACGTTAAGCCATGAGGTTCTCATAATTGGTATTAGCTAGCCAGTGTTCACCCAGTGGCTTACTCTTCTGGCTGTAGCTAGCACCATGCTAGCCGAGAAGACCTGTGTTACTCTTCGGTCTGGAAAGCCTCCTTTGACCATAGTACTGTGCGGTGTAAACGGTCAGTTTTAGCAATAACTAGCTAGTAATTCCAAGAATTTGAGTGCTTGGCTTAGTTTGCCCAGTACAAGGAAATACAGTAGCCATAACTCCGGAAGAAATTGTTTTGTCAGCCGGGTTATACATGTTACTCAAAGCCTGCCTGACCATGGAGTACTTACAGTTCAGCTAGCTAGTAGTAGCCCAGTGGGCTAAATGCCTAGCTGTAGTTAGCACTTTGTTAGCTTGAGAGGTTGACTCTCTACAGGCTGAAAATATCCCACGACTGCAGTGCCGAGAGGCAAGACCGGCCAGCGTATCCAGCGAGGGGAAATAATGCTACCCAGTGTAGGTAGCAAGAGCTTGCAGAGGGAGCTAGCTCTGAGCGTGTACTGGCTGACGTTAGCTATGGAGCTAGTCCTGGCTTTAGCTAGCTAGCGTTCGACAGGAAAACCCTGGGCTGTGTGTGTGCTGCTGATGCTTAGCTGTGTAGCTAGAAGTCCTGTCGGTAGCTAGCTAGAGTTCACCTTGTGGGTTAGTTGCCTAGCTATTGCAAGCACGCTGGAAAGAGAGCCAGTGTTGGAGTGTAGCTCACTGTTGGAGTGAGCTACAAGCCTAGGGTGGCACGCTGAGCTTTGCTCTATAGGCTAGAGAATCTCCCAAGACCGCAGTACCTATAGGCAAGACCGGTCAACCTGGTCAGCAAGGCCGCTGGAAAGTTAGGCAGGAGGAAGGAATGCTACCTACGCCAGGAGAGAGCTCTAGTCGTGTGCTCACCGACGCTATGCTGGGTAGCTAGCTAGTCCTGGCATAGGAAGCTGGTTTTCACCCCAAGGGTTAGTAACCTAGCTGGTGCTAGCACACTGCTAGCTAAAGAGAAGGTGCATTCTTTGTGAGCTAGCTGGGTTAAATTCACCTGAAGCAGGACCAAGCCAAGTTTCTTCCTTCCTCCACATCATTGGGAATAAGCAGCAGGAAGTGGTAGCTAGGTGCGCTGGTAGGGTAGAACTAGCTGTGTGACGCTAGCTAGCCAGAGACAGAGGAAATTTTACTTTTGGGTAAAAAGCTAAACACTCAACAAAAAGCTAGATTCCTACACTCAACAGCGAACCACACGGGTTCACCTATCAACAGTTCAGCAGGAAACTGTAGTCCAAATCAATGCTGAGGAGAGTATATTAGCAGTATTACGACATCGTAAGGAAGAATGAAAAGTGAGGCAGGAAGGAGCGACAGCGCCTTATAAAGGAGAGGGGTTCCCCCTTATTGGCGGTCGCTGCAGTCTATGACAGGCGTTGTGTGATAGGAGTTCCTTTTTGACTACACCCAACAGAGATGTACCCATACTGAGTGATCAAGCAATTATATGAAATAAAACATCTAATGCACAAGTAGCAACTACAAGGGCATCAGAAATGTGATACCTTGGCTCTTTCTGTCCATTTCTATTTGGCTGACAAGTGAAATACAGTACCACCTCAAATATGAAAAGCAAAATGGTAACAAGTGAAAAGCAGTGGATAACAACATAAGTTGTGATAAACCTCCCCTAGTTGTGCTCAACTTGGTCCTCTTCTCACACTAGTGCCAATTTGATTCAGGCCATCGGAAAAGAAACGGTGATGCTTGATAAAAGTTTACACTTCACTACTTAAGAGTCTAAACAAGTTGCACAACAACCTGCATTTTTTTAAAGGAGAGTTGAGATGATAGTCTTCCATATCATGTACTCTTATAAGGCAGAATCTTATCACTCACAGTGATTCGTTCAGATATAATTTTTTATCTTGTTTGCATCTGAAAACCAGCTACCATTGGTGGCATATTACAGCTGAAATGTAATTTCATGGATAAATTGCCAAAGTGACGCTAGGCTGACATCCCTTTTTTTTTTATATCTACAAACATGATTCTGAGCGATTTTTCAAGGTTTGTTAAACTGGAATTTAGGTTTTACTTCAGCTGCCCTGGAAAATCATAAGCTAAAGGGGAGGGTTATAACTCCTAGTTGTTCAACTAAGTAAACCGCTTAGATGTTGACCAGCACTAAAACATGTTGTACAAAATTGATGGATTGAAATGAAAATGACAAGTTCGGAAGGGAACCTAAAGTAAAATACTGGTCAACTTCGGGGCAAAAATCAGAGCACCAATAAATACAACTAGTGTGAGTTAGACAGCGAGGTTAAGGGCATTGGCGGAAATGTGACTGGCAAGATTTACCATGAGAGGGCGGTTCTGAAAAGCAGATGAGTGATTATATGAGCTAAGACATGCTAATCTAGTATGGCAGGTGAGAGAAAGATAAACCGTTTCCCCTGCAGACATGATTTGAATCAGTTAATGTCTTCAAATGGGAGGCGAGACCAATGTAGTGTTGTAGCTGTAGCCCCTACTGTTTTCCTTCTTTACAAAAACCAAAGCATCCAACAGAAAGGCCAGCAGGATGCATGTGTAAAAAATAAATGTAAAAAAGTTAAGGGATGAAGAATGGTAAGCACAAACTAGTCACAGCAGGACCATAAGCTCAATATCCACCAGACATGACAATGTTGCCATCGATCTTTCCCATTCTGAAGAGAGAAAGCAAACTGTGTCGACCATTTCTTGACAAACTAATTTCCCTACTACCTCACTATCCCATAGCTCTTAGAAAGGGGCTGCTGGTGAAGCGAGGTGGGATGAACACACTTCACAGCTGGGGCCTCGCCTTGGGCTCCCACACCCCAAAAGTAGCCCTCTCCCCTTAGACACAAGCCCTCAACACCTCAGGCCGGGTTTCACCGACATAGTCGGTGACTTTGGCAGCAGCTCTACAGCCGGTCAATCCGAAAGGCGTCTTCAGTGGCAGGGTCAGTGAGGACCATGTCAGGGTCATTGAGCATGTGCAGCCCGTCCAGGGTCAGCGGGTCGATCTTCAGCTCGTCTAGGGGAAACTGAGAGTCCGCATCGAAGCTGATGTCAGCTGACAGAGAGCTAGAAGACAACCCCTTGGACAATCTGGGTGGAGACTCTCCTGTGGCTAAAACAGACATGGGTAGAGAGATGAGGAGAGGTCAGAGTCTTCCAGTTGCATTTACTCCACATAAAGAACATGATCTCATTAAATATTTCAAAGGAATAGCCAATAACAACAGGTGAGTGCCAAGCAAAATCAAATCCAAATAAATGCAGAAAACCTCTACTTTTAATGACCTTTGCTGAAGTTAGGAATGAAGGTACAGTCATGACTGCAATTATTTGCACCCTTGATAAAGATGAGCAAAAAATTATACAAATACTGAGCTATATTCTATGCTCCGGAAAAAATATTTTGTTTAAAAATAACATTTTTCTCAAAAAGATAGGGGTGATAATTATTGGCACCCCTGTTTTCAATACTCCGGCAGCCTCCACCTCAAGAGGATAAGAGCACAGAGCCTTTTTCGATCTTAGACCATTCCTTCAAACAGAATCTTTCTAGATTCTTGATATTCTTTTTCTGTGCTTATGGACTGCCCTCTTCAATTCAAACCACAGGTTTTCAATGTGGTTAAAGTCCAGAGAGAGATGTTGATTTTGTGGTCAATTAACCATTTCTTTGTTGATTTTGATGTGTGCTTGGGATTATTGTCTTGCTAGAAGATCCACATGCGGCTAAGTTTCAGCCTCCTGGCAGAGGAAACCAGGTTTTTGGCTAAAATGTTGGTACTGAGTAATGTTCATGATGCCGTTGACCTTAAAGGCCCAAGGAAGCAAAATAGCCACATAAAAAAAATCAAAGATTCTGTATTTTACAGTAGGTATGGGGTTCTTTCATCATTCTTTCGACAACTGGTGTACGTCACCAAAGAGCTCTATTTCCATGTCATCCAACAAATGTAAAAGCCTATAGTTTGCTAAACAGCATTGGCACTTGGATAGAACTGCTGACGGGTGAGTTCAACAAGGCTCCCGCTTGCGGCGAACATGTTACTAAGTAACAATTTCTGTTGAACAATTTAAATGAACAACAAATCTTACGGTGAAGCCACAAACGGCTACTTTTTGTGTGGATTACTGTGGCTTTTTAACAGCAATATTCAAACTGCCAATTACTTTGCTATTCTTACTACCATGTAATAGAAACCATACGTCAAAATTATTATTTGTAGCGGCAGTTTAGACTTGAAACAGACATGTTCGCCACACACTACCTTCTCATACTGTTAGCTAACGTTGTCAACGAACAGAAAACAAATGGAATGCATTAGCTAATGATTGCAAACGTTCGCAAACTATTTCACTTGTTGAATGCACCTCAGATCACGGGTTTTTCTGCCATTGAAATCCTCAGGCAGTATAAACGGATGGGAAAACACTTCCATTGTAAACATAAACAACTAAAACCGGATCGTGCCTTCAAGTATTCAGACCCCTTGACCTTCTCCACATTTTGTTACGTTACAGCCTTGCTCTAAAATGTATGAAATAAAAACAATTCCTCAGCAATCTACACACAATACCCCATAATGACAAAGCAAAAACAGGTTTAGACTTTTTTGCAAATTCATTACAAATAAAAAACAAAGATACCTTATCTACATAAATATTCAGACCCTTTGCTAGGAGACTCGAAATTGAGCTCAGGTGCATCCTCTTTCCATTGATCATCCTTGATATGTTTCTACAACTTGATTGGAGTCCACCTGTGGTATTCAATTGATTGGACATGATTTGGAAAGGCACACACCTGTCTATATAAAGGTCCCACAGTTGACAGTGCATCAGAGCAAAACCAAGCCATGAGGTCGGAGAAATTGTCCATAGAGCTCCGAGAAAGGATTGTGTCGAGGCACAGACCTGCGGAAGGGTACTAAAACATTTCTGCAGCATTGAAGGTCCCCAAGAACACAGTGGCCTCCATTCTTAAATGGAATAAGTTTGGAACCACCAAGACTCGTCTTAGAGCTGGCCGCCCGGCCAAACTGAGCAATCGGAGGAGAAGGGCCTTGGTCCGGGGTGTGACCAAGAACCCGATGACCACTCTGACAGAGCTCTAGAGTTCCTCTGTGGAGATGGGAGAACCTTCTAGACGGACAACCATCTCTGCAGCACTCCACCAATCAGGCCTTTATGGTAGAGTGGCCAGACGGAAGCCACTCCTCAGTAGAAGGCACATGACATTGAGTTTGGAGTTTGCCAAAAGGCACCTAAAGGCGCTCAGACCATGAGAAACAAGATTCTCTGGTCTGCGGAAACCAAGATTGAACTCTTTGGTCTGAATGCCAAGCGTCACGTCTGGAGGAAACCTGGCACCATCCCTATGGTGAAACATGGTGGTGGCAGCATCATGCTGTGGGGATGTTTTTCAGCGGCAGGGACTGGGAGAGTAGTCAGGATCGAGGGAAAGATGAACGGAGCAAAGTACCGAGAAATCCTTGTTGAATACTTGCTCCAGAGCATTCAGGACCTCAGACTGGGGCGAATGTTCCCCTTCCAACAGGACAATGACCCTAAGCGCACAGCCAAGATAACGCAGGAGTGGCTTCGGGACAAGCCCTCCGAGTGGCCCAGCCAGAGCCCGACTTGAACCCGATCGAACATCTCTGGAGAGACCTAAAAATAGCTGTGAAGCAACACTCCCCATCCAACCTGACAGAGCTTGAGAGGATCTGCAGAGAAGAATGGGAGAAACTCCCCAAATACAGGTGTGCCAAGCTTGTAGAGTAATAACCAAGAAGACTCGATGCTGTAATTGCGGCCAAAGGTGCATCAACAAAGTACTGAGTAAAGGGTCTGAAAACTTGTGTAAAATATGATTTTTCCGTTTTTATTTTTAATAAATGGGGTATTGTGTGTAGATTGAGGGGGGGAAAACAATTTAATCAATTTTAGAATAAGGGTGTAACGTAACAAAATGTGGAAAATGTCAAGGGGTCTGAATACTTTCCGGAGTATGAAGAAAAGATCATGAAACGATATATTTATTTTAAATTACAATCTTTGAGAACTAACAATCACCAAAATAAAAGCTAGACGGAAATGTAGAATTTAAAATTCCAAAAACAATGAATTTAGCAGTCTAAATTTTGTTATTATGTTTGAGCAAAATAACACAGCATTAGCCATGGCAAAATGCGTAGAAGCGCAGGAGATTAGCTTTAGAACTGCACAAATGTGTCTCAGAATTTTTTGAATTACAGGAAATTTGCTTAAAAATGCAAAAATTTCTCTACCACACAAAGATGGGGGTCTGAATTATTATTATTTTTTTTATTCAGCCGGGTCGATGGGCCTACCACGCCCCCTGACATGCCCCATACTCAACCCACCACCTTATTTGCCCCAGAAAAAAATCCAACAAATGACCTGAAAGTACAGCTCTTTGGCACACAAATACGTGCAAGTGATCGGCAGGTGATCAGTGAGAAGAGAGTTGCCATGGATTGAGTAGCCTGGCGAGGTCATTTGTTTGATGATTTTTTGTTTAGGCGTGCCTTTTTATATTTGTCCCCACAAGAACAAATGGGTTGGGCTGGCCGACTTAAACAGAGCTTGCCCTGGTAAGTACTTTTTCTTCCTAGGTAGATACACTGACAACATCAGTCCGCTTAAACATTCAGACAGGTTATGGAACAGTTAGGCATGCCTTGGACCTGTAGACATAAGAGTTAGAGCCTTGTATGGAGAGATTGTTTACATTGACTGAACTCTATTCCACTACTGAGGCTTGAGTGAGCCACCCGGTGAGTCAGAATAGTACCTGTGAGAATGATGTTGGGGATGTTGCCATGGCTACTGTAGCCCAGCTGCTGGGAGTCTTGCAGGTTGCCGTGGCTTCCCGTCAAACCCATCATCGCTGCTTGGGAGTAGCTGAGGGTTGAGCCCTGGCCGTACAGACTACTGCTGTCAATCATGTTGAACTGCTCCAGCTGTTTGAGGAACAGAGAAAACAGCAAATCAACATACCAGGAGTTTCGCCAACACTCAACAACAAGGGTTCATTTCTGTACACAAATGGTCAATATAAAGATATAGTACAATGGGGAAAAAACTGGAGGCATATTATTCTATTGCGCTTTGTTTCCCAATATTGTCAGAATGGATCAATAGATAGCCCATCACATCAAAAGTGCCTTATCCAATATAAAGATCCAGTTCAAAGAAAAAACTGGAGACCTGTTGTGTTGCGAGGCAAACATATTGGAAACTATTGCCATATAAACAAGTATCTAATATTAACTTGCATAATTAGTCCTGAGGCAGACTGTTAAAACTTAACTTACCTGTTGGGAGAGAGCACTGGTCTGTCTGGATGTGAGTTGCTGGTCATAGAAGTCTGCAAATACACTGCCCAATATGGAGTTGTGCTAGAACACAAGTATATCCCCTCTTTTTGTTAAAAACAATACCAGGATATTAATTCACAAGTAAAAAATACGGGAGAAGAAGAGCAGACACAGAGAGCATTTGAATCACACCACAACTCTGTAAATTAATCATTTCACAATTCATAAGACATTCATATCAAACGATTGGGTTTTGCTTTCCATTGAGCTCCAGGCAACACAGAAAACACTGCACACATCTGCAATCCTGCAAACAAACCATAACATACTGTAGCCCGGTCTAGATTAAGCATGATACAGTACAAGCACAGCAGGATTCATGTTTCACAAGCCCATCAATTAATTCACTGTGCATTCAACCTCAATCTCCTCCATTAGTTGATTAAGTCATCACAGTAACCGCTTCACATCTATGCCCATCTCATCTTTCAAGATGACTCTACAGATCAATTGCATTTACCTGTTGTTTTTCTGATGTTCATGTAAGTGCCCCAACCAGCCAATATGTCAACATGCACTGAATACTAGGACCTACTTGAAAGCACTTAATAAATGTTATCAACCCACAACCAATAATGTTGTAGGGAGTCTTTCAAAAGGGTTGCGGTTACCATGTAAGCTTTGTACTGAGAATTCTGATGAACTTTAAATAAATAAACACAACGATATGAAATCATATGGAAATCCCTTTTCTGAGTAAAGCTAGAATTTATAAAACATTCAAATCGTCCAGTAATGCTCTTCAAGTTTTAATTGCATATCCTTATTAAACCCGAAAAGAGTATCCTCTTTCATCATCCGCCTTAATGTATAAATAATAGGAGCATTTTCACAGGCAGACTCAGGAAGGCAGACTTCGCCATGCCCCTTTAAGTTCAGAACCACATCTGTGCCCTGCCAAAAGAACAGCGGGGAAGAACATGGTAATAGCACATGGACTGTCAGCTACACTGCAGGTTAGCCATCTAGATGAGAGAAAGAATCGATGGGCAAAGCCAACAGAAGCACAAACGAATGAACAAATACAACAAATGTAGCTACTCAATGAAAGATTTCCCCTAACAAGAGATGACTTAGTTGTTCAATGCTGTAAGTTTAGGCCTATATAATACAATGTACATCTAGCCTACAGGCCCTCAGAGGGACACTGCTCCTTCTTGATTTTTCACAATAAACAAGTGATTCAATTCTAGCAAGGATAAAAGGTGGCTCAGGTGGCTAAGTGTTAACTACTAAGTACATTTTCCTTACTCACCTAACTAACTAAAGTGTATCAATTTAGTGACTATGCTACGAGGCCACTTAGGATGCAGACACAGAGAAGCAGCAAAGGGGACGGGGTCAGTGACATTGCGAGACACCACGATGGGGGTGGCAGGGGGTTGAAGACACAAGAGCAGCCAGTAGGGGCAGCCAAGAGGCCCAGCTGACGACGAAAACAGAACTACGATGGAGGAACAGTGTATACAGTCAGCAGGTTTTGGTCACACGCCCTTACTTGAGGCGAGCCTCCAGGTGAGAAGCCTTGATTGGAGACTGGAGAGGTTGGAGACTGATTGGCTGAAGACCCAGCCCTACTGCGGTACTGTTGGGGGAAAGAGCCCTAATACAGGACATTTTAGTTAGACTGACTGACTGACTGACTGTCCCTTCTGAGAAGGTATGCTGTGTGTGTCCCAGCCTGCCTATGAGGACACACACACAGAGGATGGGGCTCATGTCTTTCCTACAATTTTGCTAAAGATGCCCTGTATTAGTTATTAGTTGACTTGTACCATCATCATGGCCTTGATTTAACCTAACTGTATAAAGAGACCAGAATTAGGCTAACAATCAAACGTTTTAATGGAATCCCTCAGACTCTGTGGCTTCAATGATCAAAAATAATGTTATGTAAGGGTTTGTTCCTCCTTTAGGGTGTGTACTGTGCAAATAGCTGACTCACTAGCTAGCCATTTGGGGTCATTCTTCAACAAGATAACCGAGTAATCAACTGGCATTTACAGTAGTAGCTCTCTCCTCTCGGTTTGTCTTCTGCTCAAGACAAGACCACTGCAATCCACTTCCACAGGATCCAGCACATCACCAGTAGAATGGTCAAATTCCATGTTCACGCAATAGAAGGTTAGTTGACTGTATATGTTTACTCAAACAAAAGCTGAGTTGACACATGATCACCCAATGTGAGGTGATGAATCTCATATTTTATCTCTCAGTTCACTACTGAGGTATACAGTATGTGGGTCTTTCTATAAATAAATGGGGCCAATGTGTGACATTGGGATAAACTATTTAAAATGGTTTGAAACAAAAATATGCTATCCATTCATGTTTTTGTATTTTCTTATATCTGAGAATTAACCAATGATATCAGGCCCCACCCGGCCATGGTTACAGACACCTGTGTGTTCTTTGACACGTTATGAACTAGTGGCCCGCAGTGTTTGTCATTATACCCTGATGAAGACAGCTTGTCTGTCGAAACGTTGGTGATTAAATGATTGCATCTGAGCTCCTGGAGTGTGCAGCTCTCCTTTTATTTTCCAAGTGTTCTAGCCAGCACCTCACCTAAACAGGTGTGCGTTTCTTTCGCCACTAGATTGAAACAAAAATAAAACAGATTTTCATGCAGTTCCACATACTTCGAGGAATAATTCATCCATTACTCCACCTATATAACAGGCCTAGGACTATACATCATTTAAGCAGAGTTCGTTCATACAAACATTGGCAAGTCAAATTCAGGGACTTTTCCCAAGCACTTAAATGTAATTGTCAAGGACCTCAATGTTATACAATCGTATAATTTATATTATGAACTGGGTGGTTCGAGCCCTGAATACTGATTGGCTGCATGTTTTGTATAACACAGGTATGACAAAACATTTATTTTCACTGTTCTAATTATGTTGGTAACCAATTTATAATAGCAATAGCTCCGTATCGTGTCGTACAAGAACAGCCCTTAGCAGTGGTATATTGGCCACAGCCCCTCGTACCTTATTGCTTAATTATACCATGACATTGTTGAATACTCGTTTCTGATTGGCTTGAAGGGCATTCTAGAGTGTGCATTATGTAAGGGACAATCAACGAGGGGCTATGCTTTCTATGGAAAATGGTGAACGACGTGGAAGGTGTGTTCCACGACACGCTAACGTTCAACGGAATTGCATTATTTTCCAGAGAACGCATAACGTTAGATCCCCGGGTTGATTATCCCTATTATACTGTAACGACCCTGGGTTTTCCTTCACTACCCGCTCTATGAAACAGCAGGGAGCAGGTAGATGTTGAACACATTTCTACCAGCAAATGAACACATTTCTTGCGGGCAAATGTGTTACTTACTCCTGAGGTGCTGACTTGCTGCACCCTCGACAACTATTGTGATTATTATTATTATTATTATTATTATTATTTGACCATGCTGGTCATTTATGAACATTTGAACATCTTGGCCATGTTGTGTTATAATCTCTACCCGGCACAGCCAGAAGAGGACTGGCCACCCCTCATAGCCTGGTTCCGCTAGGTTTCTTCCTCGGTTTTGGCCTTTCTAGGGAGTTTTTCCTAGCCACCGTGCTTCTACACCTGCATTGCTTGCTGTTTGGGGTTTTAGGCTGGGTTTCTGTACAGCACTTTGATATATCAGCTGATGTAAGAAGGGCTATATAAATACATTTGATTTGTTAAATTATAGCAATGGTATAATAGGGATAAACAACTCGGAAGATTACTTCCACAACGCACTAACACCTCCCACATCGTTCATTATTTTCCATAGAGCGCATAGCGCCTCGTTGATGATTGTACATATAGGGCTCAACAGATTTTCCTGTAGCCTACATTATGTGGCTGGCGCAGGCACACAAAATAAATCCATGAATAGTGGTAATCTCACCATAACTGTTTTTATAATGAGGAAGTAACCAAAAAACGGGTTCATTTTTTTAATGGAAGGATTTGCATGGAAAGCCAAGTTGAAGCCAACAGATATTGTCGTCCTCATAATAACCGCACATGGTTTTATCGCAACAGAGTAGCAAGACCCTTCAATTGACGCAGCGGGAAACAAATGAGTGGCCACATCTCTCACAAAAACGGATCAAAATGAAATCACAGATAATTATAAAGGAGTAGGAGAACTTTTTGGCTACAATAATTACAAGGACTTCTCAAGCCCAAATTGTGGGAATGTCTGATTTTCAAGGTAGGCCTATTCCAGTACTTGAATTTCTGAGCTCCAAATTCAAGTTCAAGTAGGCTTCTTCAAGCCCCTTGCATTGTTCAAAATTGCAAGTGTAACATGGAAAACAAAATGTATTTATTTTATTTCATTACCAGATCATGTAAAGACACCCACTAGGCTATGTAATTTGTTGTCATTATATCCAGAATATTTAATAGGATTAGCATAGACTGTGTCCAATTCCAGGCACAAAAACATGTGAAAACATTACCCTGATTCTTTCTCTGTGAAATCTAACAAGACCCTGCTGTAAATCAAGCAGAAAACCATCAATGATTTTTCAATCGCATTTATTATTTTGGATTTGTGTGCCCATGAAAACTGTTTTCACCCCATAACATAAGGAGACTAAATGTTACGTAGGTAGACTACATTTCTGAGATCTCTATACAAAAAACTGACCGAGAGCTAGATCCAGTATTCTTACAGGGTTTAAGTTCAATGTCTATTTTAACTGTAATGCTTAATATAGATAACGATAACTTAAACTGCCATAAAGTCATGTTTTATCTCTCACGATTTTGGACAAATTCGTCAAGACACCAACCACGATAAAGGGATGAAAATAGGTTTTAAATAAACTTGTGAATTGTACTGAATATAGCTATGATCTCCCTTATATCTTAATGTAATGACATGAAAATGACATGAAAAATTGGCAGATTATTATCAATGACTTATCAACAGCTGTAACAAGTTGTCCAGTGTTGGAAATCCTCACTGGTGCCCTAACTTACAGAAAGACCTACGTATGGGTTGCTCAATAAATGATGCAGTGAAATAAGAAATAAGTGATGCTATATAGCTGAAGCAGATGCCTCTAATACGGCCATAAAATAAAAGGGTTAGCAATAGCTTCAAGTTTACATAAAAATAGAATAACTTGTCACGATAGAAAACTGCCCTCTGCTAAGAGGTAGTATACAGTATATGAACACACTTGCAACAGAAACTGATGCATTCGTATTGTAATACTATTCAATGAAGCATCTGCTTACACATGGGCACTAAAATCTCTAAGTTCAGCAGGGTTGGGGCGATGCTAAAGGAATGTTTGACACTTAAATTCCAGAGAGCATTTCTCTACCGAATGCTCCTAAAGCAGAAAAAAAAACTACTTTAAGAAGTAGGCTAGTTCCTCTGACCTCAAGATCAAACCAAAGATCAAATTGTGTTCCATAGTGTAGGAACACTAAGTGGGTATGAGTACTATATTGTCCTACGGACATAGTGTAGGATAGGGAAACGTTTGAAGAGGGAACGGTTTGATTAGGTAAGCTTACCGAGTTCATATCCATGGAGTTCTGTGTCTGGATGGAGGAGGTGTTCAGAGGGGAGGGGAGCTGAACCAGCCTGGTCAGTCCTTGAGTAGTCTGCTGCTGTTGCTGCTGCTGCTGAGAGGAGGACTGGCTGAAGAACGCATACTGGGACAACTGCGCTTCCAGAGTCATGGCATCTATGGTCTCCGCCTGAGACAGATGGACATAGGGGTTTGAAATTAGTCAGTGGGGGGAAAAGGGAGAAGTAGTCTACAAACTGATAGAAACATCTACTACAATCCTCCATTCTCTTACCTTTTAGTCATTTGGCAGGTGCTCTTATCCAGAGCAACTTTAAGTGCATTCAAATAGGGAGGATACAACTACAGAATACAATAATTGTCAATACACAAGGAAGGTTATTTAGAAATATGTAACAATCACAGTGCTAGAAGGGTAAAGTACGGTACGTGCTACCTGGGCGAGGGTGAGCGGTGGCGACAGGGTGGGGGAGAGCTGTAGGGAGTGGTGCTGGTGGGAGTCCTGGTTGACCATGTTGTCCTGCCTGCCTTGCTGGGAGGTGGTCTGTCCTGGTGGGACACAAAACAGCAAACATCCCCTTGAGAATTCCCACAGTTTCATAGAAAGCTAGAGAAATAGAGTCATAGATAGATACATTTTGGCACCATACGTTGTCACCATCTCCTCACACTTTTGAAAAATCAGGATTTCAAACCCGGTTTGCAAAACCCTGTATATCTATTGTTCTGGAAGGTGGAGGACAGAGGTCACCTTGGCTGGTGGAACCGAAACTGTGTGAGTGGCTGGGGGCCAGGTTTCCCGTGCTGTTGGAGGCGCTGAGGGTGGAGTCTTCGGGGTCCAGGGGGGTGGGCAGCGGAGGGGGGAACTGGATGTTGGTCAGATCAGGCAGGGAGCCACCGCCCGTGTCGTGGGCTGATGGCATCAGTGTCGCAGTCAGATCCTGATCCGGAGACGGGAATATACTGGAAATAGAAAAAGAGTTGATCGGTATCCCCATAATGATAGTTGAGGTAGTATCAATGATGTATGTCATAGCCCTTGACTTATTCCACATTTTGTTGTGTTACTGACTGAATTCAAATGGATATTCTCTCACCCGTCACCCGTCACCCGTACACACAATACCCCATGACAAAGTGAAAACATGTTTTTTGAAAATGTTGCTAATTTATAGAAAATAAAATACAGAAATGTATAATGTATTTAAGTATTCACACCCCTGTGTCAATACTCTGTAGAAGCACCGTTGGCAGCGATTACACCTGTGAGTCTTTCTGGGTAAGTCTCAATGAGCTTTCCACACCTGGATTGTGCCATTATTGTGCCAATCGGCCATTATTCTTTTCAAAATTCTTCAAGCTCTGTGAAATTGGTTGTTGATCATTGCTAGACAACCATTTTCAGGTCTTCCCATAAATGTTCAAGTAGATTTAAGTCTAAACTGTAACTCTGCCACTCAGGAACATTCAAGGTCTTCTTGGTAAGCAAATCCAGTGTAGATTTGGCCTTATGTTGTAGGTTATTGTCCTGCTGAAAGGTGAATCAATCTCCCAGTGTCTGGTGGAAAGCAGACTGCAAATAATCTGGGTGGCCATTTGATTAGTTGTTCAGGAGTCTTATGGCTTGTTAGAAGCCTCATGGACCTAGACCTGGCGCTCCGGTACCGCTTGGCGTGCAGTAGCAGAGAGAACCGTCTATGACTAGGGTGACTGAAGTCTTTGACAATTTTTAGGGCCTTCCTTTGACACCGCCTGGTATAGAGTATAACATGACAAGCATACCCATAACATGATGCAAACACCACTATGCTTGAAAATATAGTGTTATTCAGTAATGTGTTGTATTTGCCCCAAACATAAGGCTTTGTATTGAGGACAAAAATGAATTGCTTTGCCAATGTAGTTTGCAGTATTACTTTAATGCCTTGTTGCAAACAGGATGCATGTTTTAGAATATTTTTGTTCTGTATAGGCTTCCTTCTTTTCACTCTGTCAATTAGGTTAGTATTGTGGAGTAACTACAATATTGTGGATCTATCGTCAGTTTTTTCCTGTCACAGCTATTAAACTCTAACTGTTTTAAAGTCACCATTGGTGACCGCTCAACCAATCATGGTGAAATCCCTGAGAGGTTTCCTTCCTTTTTGGCGACTGAGGAAGGATGCCTATATCTTCGTAGTGACTGGGTGTATTGATACACCATCCAAAGTGTAATTAATAACTTCACCATGTTCAAAGGGATATTAAATGCCAGCTTTTTTAACCATCTACCAATAGGTGCCCTTCTTTGCAAGGCATTGGGAAAACCTCCCTGGTCTTTGTGGTTGAATATGTGTTTGAAATTCACTGCTTGACTGGGTGACCTTAGAGATATTTGTGTCAGGTACAGAGATGAGGTAGTCATTCAAAAATCATGTTAAACACTATTATTGCACACAGAGTGAGTCCATGCAACTTATGTGACTTGTTAAGCACATTTTTACCCCTGAACTTATTTATGTTTGCCATAACAAAAGGGGTTGAATACTTATTGAATCAAGACATTTCAGCGTTTCAATTTTTATTAATTTGTAAAATGTAGAAAAACCTAATTTCACTTTTACATTCAATTCAGGCTGTAACAACAAAATGTGGAAAAAGTCAAGGGGTGTGAATACTTTCTGAAGGCGCTAAGTATTATTTTGTTGTAGTGGGGACTAACATTCAAGCTCTATAAAAATGATAATTTAAGGAAAATGTGTTTAGTTTAAAAGTATTAAGGTGTCTAATAGAATAAACGTGGCAAAAAAAAAATGTAGACATTAATAAATGCATTTCCATAGCGTCCAATGTTTTTTACAATGGTGGGGGTGTGCTAAAATGGAGGCATGTTGGCTTCAACAAAAGCGCCCTGTCCGCCATCTAGTATACTGAATATATTTAAATCATTGGGTAGTATATGCACAGCCAGCCAATTTCCCAGGCTGCTGCAGAGTATGTAAAACAACATAGAAAAATAAATCAGAATTGTGGATTTCCCTTGGAAATGTACACTACCGTTCAAAAGTTTGGGGTCACTTAGAAATGTCCTTGTTTTCCATGAAAACAAACATGAAATGAATTGCAAAATTAATAGGACATATGGTCAAGACGTTGACAAGGTTATAAATAATGATTTAATTGAAATAATAATTGTGTCCTTCAAACTTCGCTTTGTCAAAGAATCCTCCATTTGCAGCAATTACAGCCATGCAAACCTTTGGCATTCTAGTTGTCAATTTGTTGAGGTAATCTGAAGAGATTTCATCCCATGCTCCCTGAAGCACCTCCCACAAGTTCGATTGGCTTGATGGGCACTTCTTACTTACCATACGGTCAAGCTGCTCCCACAACAGCTCAGTAGGGTTGAGATCCGGTGACTCTGCTGGCCACTCCATTATAGACAGAATACCAGCTGACTGCTTCTTCCCTAAATAGTTATTGCATAGTTTGGAGCTGTGCTTTGGGTCATTGTCCTGTTGTAGGAGGAAATTGGCTCCAATTAAGCGCTGTCCACAGGGTATGGCATGGCGTTGCAAAATGGAGTGATAGCCTTCCGTCTTCAAGATCCCTTTTACCCTGTACAAATCTCCCACTTCACCACCACCAAAGCACCCCCAGACCATCACATTGCCTCCCCCATGCTTGACAGATGGCGTCAAGCACTACTCCAGCATAATTTCATTTTTTTCTGTGTCTCACGAATGTTCTTTGTGATCCGAACACCTCAAACTTGGATTTGTCTGTCCATAACACTTTTTTCCAATCTTCTTCTGTCCAGTGTCTCTGTTCTTTTGCCAATTTTAATCTTTACTTTTTATTGGCCAGTCTGAGATATGACTTTTTCTTTGCAACACTGCCTAGAAGGCCAGCATCCCAGAGTTGCCTCTTCACTGTTGACGTTGAGACTGGTTGTTTTGCGGGTACAGGAGTCTGTTTCTCAAACTAGACACTAATGTACTTGTCTTCTTTCTCAGTTGTGCACCGGGGCCTCCCACTCCTCTCTATTCTGGTTAGAGCCACTTTGCACTGTTCTGTGAAGGGAGTAGTACACAGCGTTGTATGAGATCTGCAGTTCCTTGGCAATTTCTCGCATGAAATAGCCTTCATTTCTCAGAGCAAGAACAGACTGATGAATATCAGAAGAAAGTTCTTTGTTTCTGGCCATTTTGAGCCTGTAGTCAAACCTAGAAATGCTGACGCTCCAGATACTCAACTGGTCTAAAGAAGGCCAGTTTTATTGCTTCTTTAATTAGCACAACAGTTTTCAGCTGTGCTAACAATTGCAAAATGGTTTTCTAATGATCAATTAGCGTTTTAAACTGATAAACTTGGATTAGCTAACACAACGTGCTCTTGGAACACAGGAGTGATGGTTGCTGATAATGGGCCTCTGTACGCCTATGTAGATATTCAAATTCAAATCATCCATTTCCAGCTACAATAGTCATTTACAACATTAACAATGTCTACACTGTAATTCTGATCAATTTGATGTTATTTTAATGGACAAAAAAAGTAGCTTTTCTTTCAAAATCAAGGAAATGTATTTTGAAAGGTAGTGTACATGGTCCTTCGAGCCAGATAGGAAGTTAGTCCGGATAGGAAGCGAATAGTCCTTTTTGAGGTCAGTTCGGTTAGAATATATGGTTTTCTATTTCGGTATCCATCTATTTTTTTTTTTTTTTTACATTAAATGCACTATGCATTATGTGGGCTGAATGCTGTAACACAGAATAAAAATGTATAAAAAAGTTTTTAAAAACTATTAAAATGGTAGTGACTACCCACTATTGCTTATTAACCGTAATTTATTCACATTACTTTATTTTAATTAAACATTTGTTTTATTTTATTTTAGTAGTTCTTCAAAGTAAATAAGGTATACTTATATGACTGCTGAATACCAACTATCAATCACTTAAAAACATGTATTTTCTGGTAGCAATACCTTGTTAAGCAACTGCTTTTATCCCTCTCAATCATGCAGTTGGTTTTCCCTCAGTCTGTCTTTTCCACACCATTCGTATTACAGCTCAGTGCTCCACACAGACCGGGCAAGTTGGCGGGCGCGCAATGGATTATGGTCATTGTCGTTAATTACCACTTTTTCTGAGCTAAACCATGTCGAAAATGTTTCTCCCTACTACAATCGCACACTTCATGCTTGATCTGATTCATCTCTACAGAAACTACAAATTCAGCTCACAGAAGAAAAAAACCCAAAATGGAATTCAAACAATGGAACCAACATCGGTTAATTAGTTGTTTTAAAAAGCAAAAAAATAATTGCATACAAGCCCAAGGACAGGTTAATTGTCTCCAATTGATTTCCCTCTTATAAAATCAGGACACATATCTGCTGATATCCCTGCAAGGGAATCGGTTCGAATTCTAAAAATAACAATAACATAAAATCACACACAGCCAGAAATGGCTGGATCCACAACATTTCTCAAAGATCTAAAACTATTCCAAAATATCAGATGTCTACAGTTGAAAAAACATCAACTCATCACTAAGCCACCATAATCTGTCAGTTGTCGCAGGCTATCGTAATCAGCCATTCAAATCTCACATGTAGTCAGGATTTGTTTTTAAATGTTACAGCCTGTGGGACTCATTGAAGTACTCACTTGATTCCTGGGACCTTGGACCTTGATGAAGCATTCTAAGGGAAAATAAAAATTACAACTCAGAATACAATACAACTCAGAATACAATACAACTCAGAATACAATACAACTCAGTTAGGGCTGTATAACAAAACAGTGGAGATACAGTTGAAGTCAGAAGTTTACATGAACTAGTTTTAAATTACTCCAACCTAAGTGTTTCAACCACTCCACAAATGTATTGTTAACAAACTATAGTTTTGGCAAGTCGGTTAGGACATCTACTTTGTGCATGACACAAGTCATTTTTCCAACAATTGTTTACAGACAGATTATTTCACTGCATCACAATTCCAGTGGGTCAGAAGTTTACATACACTAAGTTGACTGTGCCTTTAAACAGCTTGGAAATTTGCATAAAATGTCATGGCTTTAGAAGCTTCTGATTGACTCAAATGATGTCAATTAGCCTATAGTGTACCTGTGGATGTATTTCAAGGTCTAACTTCAAACTCTGTGCCTCTTTGCTTGATATCATGGAAAAATCCAAAGAAATCAGACAAGACTTCAGAAGAAAAATTGTAGACCTCCACAAGTCTGGTTCATCCTTGGGATCAATTTCCAAATGCCTGAATGTACCACATTCATCTGTACAAACAATAGTATGCAAGTATAAACACCGTGGGACCACGCAGCAGTCATACCGCTCAGGAAGGAGACGCATTCTGTCTCCTAGAGATGAACATACTTTTGTGCGAAAAGTGCAAATTAATCCCAGAACAGTAAAGGACCTTGTGAAGATGCTGGAGGAAACATGTACAAAAGTATCTATATCCACAGTAAAACGAGTCTTATATCGACATAACCTGAAAGGCTGCTCAGCAGGGAAAAAGCCACTGCTCCTAAACCACCATAAAAAAAGCCAGACTACGGTTTGCAACTGCACATGGGGACAAAGATGGTACTTTTTGGAGAAATGTCCTCTGGTCTGATGAAACAAAAATAGAACTGTTTGGCCATCATGACCCTCGTTATGTTTGGAGGAAAAAGGGGGAGGATGGAAAATTGTGGATATATTGAAGCAACAGTCAGGAAGTTAAAGCTTGGTTGTAAATGGGTCTTCCAAATGGACACTGACCCCAAGCATACTTCCAAAGTTGAGGCAAAATGGCTTAAGGACAACAAAGTCAAGGTATTGGAGTGGCCATCACAAAGCCCTGACCTCAATCCCATAGAAAATGTGGGCAGAACTGAAAAAGCGAGTGCGAGCAAGGAAGCCTACAATCCTGACTCAGTTACACCAGCTCTGTCAGGAGGAATGGGCTAAAAATTCATCCAACTTATTGTGGGAAGCTTGTGGAAGGCTACCCGAAACGTTTGGCCCAAGTTAAACAATTTAATGGCAATACACTCAATTAGTATTTGGTAGCATGTAAACTTTTGACACACTGGGAATGTGATGAAATAAATAAAAGCTGATATATAAATAAACAATTCTCTCTATTATTCTGAAATTTCACATTCTTAAAATAAAGTGGTGATCCTAACTGACCTAAAACAGGGAATTCTTATCAGGATTAAATGTCAGGAATTGTGAAAAACTGAGTTTAAATGTATTTGGCTAAGGTGTATGTAAACCTCCGACTTCAACTGTAAATCACCAGATCTGGGTGCATTTCACCTTTTTACCATCCCAGTTCTGTTTCTGTTCGTCTTTGTCCATATCTGATTCTGTGTCTTCTGTCCTTGGTACATGAAGCATAAGCACTGGGGAGATTGAGGAGACGAAAGAGGGAGAGCGAGTTGGATTTATCTAATTGTCACTTATCTAGAATAACAAAAAGCTACAAATATACAGTACCAGTCAAAAGTTTGGAAAACACACCTACTCATTCCAGGGTTTTTATTTATTTTGATTATTTTCTATGTTCTACATAATAGTGAAGACATCAACACTATGAAATAACATATGGAATCATGTAGTAACCAGAAACAAATCCAAATATATTTTCTATTCTTCAAAGTAGCCACCCTTTGCCTTGATGACAGCTTTGCACACGCTTGGCATTCTCTCAACCAACTTCATCAGGTAGTCACCTGGAATGCATTTCAATTAACAGATGTGCTTAATTAAAAGTTAGTTTGTGGAATTGATTTCCTTCTTAATGCTTTTGAGCCAATCAGTTGTTTTGTGACAAGGTAGGGGTGGAAAACAGAAGATCGCCCTATTCGGTAAAAGACCAAGTCCATATTATGGCAAGAACAGCTCAAATAAGCAAAATGAAATAACAGTCCATCATTACTTTAAGACATGAAGATCAGTCAATACGGAACATTTCAAGAGCTTAGAAAGTTTCTTCAAGTGCAGTCGCAAAAACCATCAAGCGCTATGATGAAACTGGCTCTCATGAGGACCGCCACCTTTATTTAACCAGGTAGGCCAGTTGAGAACAAGTTCTCATTTACAACTGCGACCTGACCAAGATAAAGCAAAGCAGTGCGAAACAAACAGAGTTACACATGGAATAAACATACAGTCAATAACACAATAAAAAAGAATAATACAGTGTGGCAAATTAAGTAAGTTTAGGGAGCTAAGGCAATTAATTGGCCATAGTGGCAAAACAATTACAATTTAGCAATTAAAAACACTGGAGTGATAAATGAGCAGAAGATTAATGTGCAAGTAGAGATACTGGGGTGCAAAGGAGCAAGACAATAAATAATATGGGGATGTGGTAGTTGGGTGTGCTATTTACAGATGGACTATGTACAGGTGCAATGATCTGTAAGCTGCTCTGACAGCTGATGCTTAAAGATAGTGAGGGAGATATGAGTCTCCAGCTTCAGTGATTTTTGTAATTTGTTCCAGTCATTGGCAGCAGAGAACTGGAAGGAAAGGCGGACCAAAGTAGGAGTTGGCTTTGGGGGTGACCAGTGAAATATACCTGCTGGAGCGTGTGCTACGGGTGGGTGCTGCTCCGGTGACCAGTGAGATAAGGCGGGCCTTTACCTAGCAAAGACTTATAGATGACCTGGAGCCTGTGGGTTTGGCGACGAATATGAAGTGAGGGCCAGCCAAGGAGAGCATACAGGTCGCAGTGGTGGGTAGTATATGGGGCTTTGATGACAAAACTGATGGCACTCTGATAGACTACATACAGTTTGCTGAGTAGAGTGTAGGAGTCTATTTTGTAAATATTGCCGAAGTCAAGGATCGGTATGATACCCTCGTAAAACTGACTATGTTTGGCAGCCTGAGTGAAGGATGCTTTGTTGCGAAATAGGAAGCCGATTCTAGATTTAATTTTGGATTGGAGATGCTTAATGTGAGTCAGGAAGGAGAGTTTAGGAAGGATAATTTCATTAGAGTTACAAGCCTCAGAAATTGCAGCCCAAATAAATGCTCAACAGACACATCTCAACATCAATTGTTCAGAGGAGACTGCGTGAATCAGGCCTTCATGGTCAAATTGCTGCAAAGAAACTATTACTAAAAAGGACACTGATAAGAAGAAGAGACTTGCTTGTGCCAAGAAACACGAGCAATGGACATTAGACTGGTGAAAATCTGTCCTTTGGTCTGATGATTCCAAATTTTAGATTTTTGGTTCCAACCGCTGTGTCTTTGTGAGACGCAGAGTAGGTGAACGGATGATCTCCGCATGAGTGGTTCCCACCGTGAAGCATGGTGGAGGTGTGATGGTGCTTTGCCAGTGACACTGTCAGTGATTTATTTCAAATTTCAAAAAGCACACTTAACCAGCATGGCTACCACAGCAGCAATACGCAATCACATCAAGTTTGCACTTAGTGGGACTATCATTTGTATTTCAACAGGACAATGACCCAACACACCTTCAGGCTGTGTAAGGGCTATTTGACCAAGAAGGAGAGTGATGTAGTGCTGCATCAGATAACCTGCCTACACCCAAATGAGATGGTTTGGGATGAGCTGGACCGCAGAGTGAAGGAAAAGCAGCCAACAAGTACTCAGCAAATGTGGGAACGCCTTCAAGACTGTTGGAAAAGCATTCCAGGTGAAGCTGGTTGAGAGAATGCCAAGAGTGTGCAAAGCTGTCAACACAACTGATTAGCTCAAACGCATTAAGGAAAGAAATTCCACAAATGTACTTTTAACAAGGCACACCTGTTAATTGAAATGGATTCCAGGTGACTGGCTAATGAAGCTGTTTGAGAGAATACCAAGAGTGTGCAAACCTCTCATCAAGGGAAACGGTGCCTACTTTAAAGAATCTGAAATATGTTTTCATTTGTTTAACACTTTTTTGGTTAATACATGACTCCATACGTGTTATTTCATAGTGAAGACCTCAAAACTATTATTCTACAATGTAGAAAATAGTAAAAATAAAGTAAAACCCTTGAATGAGGTGGTGTCCAAACTTTTGACTGGTACTGTATACAGTGGGGCATAAAAGTATTTAGTCAGCCACCAATTGTGCAAGTTCTCCCACTTAAAAGGATGAGAGAGGCCTGTAATTTTCATCATAGGTACACTTCAACTATGACAGACAAAATTAGAAAAAAAATCCAGAAAATCACATTGTAGGATTTTTAATGAATTTATTTGCAAATTATGGTGGAAAATAAGTATTTGGTCACCGACAAACAAGCAAGATTTCTGGCTCTCACAGACCTGTAACAATATCTTTAAGAGGCTCCTCTGTCCTTCACTCGTTACCTGTATTAATGGCACCTGTTTGAACTTGTTATCAGTATAAAAGACACCTGTCCACAACCTCCAACTGTCGCACTCCAAACTCCCCTATGGCCAAGACCAAAGAGCTGTCAAAGGACACCAGAAACAAAATTGTAGACCTGCACCAGGCTGGGAAGACTGAATCTGCAATAGGTAAGCAGCTTGGTTTGAAGAAATCAACTGTGGGAGCAATTATTAGGAAATGGAAGACATACAAGACCACTGATAATCTCCCTCGATCTGGGGCTCCACGCAAGATCTCACCCCGTGGGGTCAAAATTATCACAAGAACGGTGAGCAAAAATCCCAGAACCACGCGGGGGGACCTAGTGAATGACCTGCAGAGAGCTGGGACCAAAGTAACAAAGCCTACCATCAGTAACACACTACGTCGCCAGGGACTCAAATCCTGCAGTGCCAGACGTGTCCCCCTGCTTAAGAAAGTACATGTCCAGGCCCGTCTGAAGTTTGCTAGAGAGCATTTGGATGATCCAGAAGAAGATGGTCAGATGAAACCAAAATATAACTTTTTGGTAAAAACTCAATTCGTCGTGTTTGGAGGACAAAGAATGCTGAGTTGCATCCAAAGAACACCATACCTACTGTGAAGCATGGGGGTGGAAACATCATGCTTTGGGGCTATTTTTCTGCAAAGGGACCAGGACGACTGATCCGTGTAAAGGAAAGAATGAATGGGGCCATGTATCGTGAGATTTTGAGTGAAAACCTTCTTCCATCAGCAAGGGCATTGAAGATGAAACGTGGCTGGGTCTTTCAGCATGACAATGATCCCAAACACACCGCCCGGGCAACGAAGGAGTGGCTACGTAAGATGCATTTCAAGGTCCTGGAGTGGCCTAGCCAGTCTCCAGATCTCAACCCCATAGAAAATCTTTGGAGGGAGTTGAAAGTCCGTGTTGCCCAGCAACAGCCACCAAAACAGCACTGCTCTAGAGGAGATCTGCATGGAGGAATGGGCCAAAATACCAGCAACAGTGTGTGAAAACCTTGTGAAGACTTACAGAAAACCTCTGTCATTGCCAACAAAGGGTATATAACAAAGTATTGAGAAACTTTTGTTATTGAGCAAATACTTATTTTCCACCATAATTTGCAAATAAATTCATTAGAAATCCTACAATGTGATTTTCTGGATTTTTTTTCTCATTTTGTCTGTCATAGTTGAAGTGTACCTATGATGAAAATTACAGGCCTCTCTCATCCTTTTAAGTGGGAGAACTTGCACAATTGGTGGCTGACTAAATACTTTTTTGCCATCTGTATATTGAAACTCCAGCATAGCCCGAAAATATTTTTGGTATCTCAGATTGTTTTGGCAATTCTCATATAGCAAACTTCATTGGGATAAAGGATGTTTAACATGCTTTTAACATTTGTATCAAACCATCTTTTAGAAAATCATGATGAAAGTGGCCATTTTAGGCCCTTGTTAGGCAAATATGTGATTGGAACAGTAGCAACAGAACGTATGATGCAACAAACGTATCTAAAACAGCATTGTTGTCTGAAAAGCATGTAAACAATCTTATGTTCTGATGGGAAATAAAAGGTCTTCACGACTTTATTCCTCAATTTCACCTTTTATTGTAAAATCTAAAATGCGAACGTCATCCAAACATCACACGGAACACATCCACAGCCAAACTCATTCCATAAACTAGTCTAAATAACAGGTTGCGCTGACCCCCCCCAAAAAAACACAATTCAGCGACCTAACAGCTAGATTTGTTTACAATGTACCACAAGGAGAGATGTAATATTGTTTAGAAAAGAGATGCGTGTCAGTTAAGCAAACAGCAGCTAAATTCTTTATGATGGCAACCATGTTTGTTTATGTTTGAAAAGTAAAAACTCCTAATTCCTGAATGCCAATAAGATGCAAATAAACAAAGTAAAAAAACATTTTTTTAACTTACTTTGCCCACTTTTCAGCACATTACAAATCTTCGCTGTACGTGTTACAGTGCATACAAGAACCGGCGCATATGACTTGTAACATGGGACCCAAACCGTCTGCGCCATCGTGCATAAATGCATTTTGTCCCCCCACACCAAATGCGATCACGACACGCAGGTTAAAATATCAAAACAAAATCTGAACCAATTACATTAATTTGGGGACAGGTCGAAAAGCATTAAACATGTATGGCAATTTAGCTAGCTAGTTTGCACTTGCTAGCTAATTTGTCCTATTTAGCTAGCTTGCTGTTGCTAGATAATTTGTCCTGGGATTTAAACATTGAGTTGTTATTTTACCTGAAATGAACAACGTCCTCTACTAACAACTAAATTGTTTCTAGTCATATCTCCTCCTTCCAGGCCTTTTCTTCTCTGGACTTTATATTGCGACTTTCATAAATTAGGTGCATTACTGCCACCGACCTCATTCGTCTTTCAGTCACCCATGTATTTGGCCCTTGGCTAAAGGAGAAATTTATATGGCAAATAAAAATAAAACCAATGGAAAGCAGGTCTGAGCTGGCAACCCTGAAGTACCATAGTTACAATCTGATGCCGCGTTCAAGACAACACTGGGAACTCCAAAAAAAGACAAGCTCCAACTGGGAAAAGTAGTTTTGAACGGTCATCCAACTCGGAATTCAAACTCGGGCATCTCTCTAGAGCTCCGACTTTCCAACCTGAAGATCACTGATGTCGTGATTTGACCTCGTATTTTTCAGAGCTCCCAGTTGTCTTGAAAGCACCATAAGTCAGTCGAGTGAACTATCCCTTGTTATAACATCTTTGGTCTGACAGACGCTTACGTGACAACTAGAATGCATTGTATGACGTCAACAAACATGACGTCACCCACAGCCGTCAAATAGCTTAGCATTAGCTCATCATAATCAGTACAACCCTCAAAAAACTGTTACACACATCATGTGTCCATTACAATCTATGCAAGAATGAGGGGCTCCCGAGTGGCGCAGTGGTCTAATGCACTGCATATCAGTGCTAGAGGCATCACTACACTGCATCTTTAACTTTTTGAAAATCCCCCCCAAAAACTTAACAAAACACCAACAAGTCTCCAAAAATGTAATTTCAGCCTGTGGTGCATGGCCTTAAGACATTGTTTGTAACAATATACTCGTAAAATAGTGATTTTGGTCCACCAGCTTCAAACAGCTGTAAAAACTATATTTTTGTTTATTGAAAAGATATTTCACAACGATTTAGATGGTACAATGATTCCCTACACTATTCAGAGCTTGTTTTCTCACAAACTGAAATGTTTAGCAACCAGGAAACGACAGAGCTGTTTACACTAGATAACACAACCACAAAATCAGAACAGCTTTCACATTTTTACAACATCTGCCTCTCCGGCGGGAGAAATCAATAGGTGAATACTGTGAAACACTATCATTCCACTATTACTGCAGATATATAAATGGACATTTTCTGAAATCACAATGCACATTTATTTTGTGTAGCACAGGGGTCTTCAACCTTTTCTAGCATGAGAGACACTTTTCAAAAAGAAACATGTCGCAAGCATTTTATTGCTATCAAATAGGCACGTCTCTTCTCCTCCCCTCTGCAACTCTTCCCCGGGGCCTTTGTCTTCAAGAGAAAGTAGTGCACCATTCTCTATTAATTATATTACCAGGTATAATGACAAATAACTTTAAGGGGCCCTATAAAATCTGATGTTTTTATATAAAAAACTATGGTTTATATTTTCCCATTTTTTTAAAATAGATTTTTCACTCTCAAAATGACAATTGTTCATCGAGAAACAACGAAATTGGATGTTCTGAGTCAATGTCAATGCTTTAGTCTGGAAGAAAATAACATCCATTTTAGTGTAATTCCTCTTTATTTGCGCATCTGGCCCTTTAAATTACGCATCTAGTGTGCTGGTCTAGTGATGGTTCTGTACTGCTGCTGCTCATGTCATGGCAAAGTTGGAAAATAACAAGTAATAGATACAAATGATATACAGTTGAAGTCAGAAGTTTACATACATTTAAACTCAGTTTAAGGTGTATTTGGCTATCACAATTCCTGACATTTAATCTTAGTAAAAATTCCCTGTTTTAGGTCAGTTAGGACTCCCACTTTATTTTAAGAATGTGAAATGTCAGAATAATATTAGCGAGAATTATTTCTTTCATCACATTCCCAGTGGGTCAGAAGTTTACATACACTTAATTACTATTGCCTTCAAATTGTTTAACTTAGGTCAAACATTTTGGGTAGCCTTCCACAAGCTTCCCACAATAAGTTGGGTGAATTTTGGCCCATTCCTCCTGACAGAGCTGGTGTAACTGAGTCAAGTTTGTAGACCTCCTTGCTCACACACGCCTTTTCAGTTCTGCCCAAAAAAATTCTATAGGCTTGAGGTCAGGGCTTTGTGATGGCCACTCCAATACCTTGACTTTGTTGTCCTTAAGCCATTTTGCCACAAACTTACTTTGGAAGTATGCTTGGGATTATTGTCCATTTGGAAGACCCATTTGCGACCAAGCCTTAACATCCTGACTGATGTCTTGATGTTGCTTCAATATATCCACATATCCTCAACATGATGCTGCCACCCGCGTGCTTCACGGTCGGGATGGTGTTGTTTGGCTTGCAAATCTCCCCCTTTTTCCTCCAAACATAACAATGGTCATTATGGCCAAACAGTTCTATTTTTGTTTCATCAGACCAGAGAATATTTCTCCAAAAAGTCAGCTCTTTGTCCCCATGTGCTGTTGCAAACCGTAGTCTGGCTTTTTTATGGTGGTTTTGGAGCAGTGGCTTCTTCCTTGCTGAGCGGCCTATCAGGTTATGTCGATATATAGGACTCGTTTTACTGTGGATATATGCTTTTGTACCCGTTTCCTCCAGAATCTTCACAAGGGCCTTTGCTGTTGTTCTGGGATTGAATTGCACTTTTTTCGCACAAAAGTACGTTCATCTCTAGGAGACAGAATGAGTCTCCTTCCTGAGCGGTATGACGGCTGGGTGGTCCCATGGTGTTTATACTTGCGTAGTATTGTTTGTACAGATGAAAGTGGTAACTTCAGGCGTTTGGAAATTGCTCCAGAGGATGAACCAGACTGTGGTCTACAAAAAAATAATTCTGAGGTCTTGGCTGATTTCTTTTTATTTTCCCATGATGTCGGGCAAAGAGGCACTGAGTTTGAAGGTAGGCCTTGAAATATATCCACAGGTACACCTCCAATTGACTAAAAGTATGTCAATTAGCCTATCAGAAGCTTCTAAAGCCATTACATCATTTTCTGGAATTTTCCAAAAATGTTTAAAGGAACAGTCAACTCAGTGTATGTAAACTTCTTTGTGATACAGTGAAATAATCTGTCCGTAAACAATTGTTGGAGAAATTACTTGTGTCATGCACAAATAAGATGTCCTAACCAACTTGCCAAAACTATAGCTTGTTAAGAAGAAATTTGTGGAGTGGTTGAAAAACAAGTTTTAATGACTCCAACCTACAGTGAGGGAAAAAAGTATTTGATCCCCTGCTGATTTTGTACGTTTGCCCACTGACAAAGAAATGATCAGTCTATAATTTTAAATGGTAGGTTTATTTGAACAGTGAGAGACAGAATAACAACAAAATCCAGAAAAGCGCATGTCAAAATTGTTATACATTTATTTGCATTTTAATGAGGGAAATAAGTATTTGATCCTTCTGCAAAACATGACTTAGTACTTGGTGGCAAAACCCTTGTTGGCAATCACAAAGGTCAGACATTTTTTGTAGTTGGCCACCAGGTTTGCATACATCTCAGGAGGGATTTTGTCCCACTCCTCTTTGCAGATCTTCTCCAAGTCATTAAGGTTTCGAGGCTGACGTTTGGCAACTCGAACCTTCAGCTCCCTCCACAGATTTTCTATGGGATTAAGGTCTGGAGACTGGCTAGGCCACTCCAGGACCTTAATGTGCTTCTTCTTGAGCCACTCCTTTGATGCCTTGGCTGTGTGTTTTGGGTTATTGTCATGCTGGAATACCCATCCACGACCCATTTTCAATGCCCTGGCTGGGGGAAGGAGGTTCTCACCCAAGATTTGACGGTACATGGCCATGTCCATCGTCCCTTTGATGCAGTGAAGTTGTCCTGTCCCCTTGGCAGAAAAACACCCCCAAAGCATAATGTTTCCACCTCCATGTTTGACGGTGGGGATGGTGTTCTTGGGGTCATAGGCAGCATTCCTCCTCCTCCAAACACGGCGAGTTGAGTTGATGCCAAAGAGCTCCATTTTGGTCTCATCTGACCACAACACTTTCACCCAGTTGTCTTCTGAATCATTCAAATGTTCTTTGGCAAACTTCAGACGGGCATGTATGTGCTTTCTTGAGCAGGGGGACCTTGCGGGCGCTGCAGGATTTCAGTCCTTCACGGCGTAGTGTGTTACCAATTGTTTTCTTGGTGACTATGGTCCCAGCTGCCTTGAGATCATTGACAAAATCCTCCCGTGTAGTTCTGGGCTGATTCCTCACCGTTCTCATGATCATTGCAACTCCACGAGGTGAGATCTTGCATGGAGCCCCAGGCTGAGGGAGATTGACACTTCTTTTGTGTTTCATCCATTTGCGAATAATCGCATCAACTGTTGTCACCTTCTCACCAAGCTGCTTGGCGATGGTCTTGTAGCCCATTCCAGCCTTGTGTAGGTCTACAATCTTGTCCCTGACATTCTTGGAGAGCTCTTTGGTCTTGGCCATGGTGGAGAGTTTGGAATCTGATTGATTGATTGCTTCTGTGGACAGGTGTCTTCTATACAGGTAACAAACTGAGATTAGGAGCACTCCCTTTAAGTGTGTGCTCCTAATCTCAGCTCGTTACCTGTATAAAAGACTCCCGGGAGCCAGAAATCTTTCAGATTGGGGGTCAAATACTTATTTCCCTCATTAAAATGCAAATCTATTTATAACATTTTTAACATGCATTTTTCTGGATTTTTTTGTTGTTATTCTGTCTCTCACTGTTCAAATAAACCTACCATTAAAATTATAGACTGATCATTTCTTTGTCAGTGGGCAAACGTACAAAATCAGCAGGGGATCAAATACACTTACAGTGAGGGGAAAAAAGTATGTAAACTTCCGACTTCAACTGTACTTACTCATCACATACTTCTGCCAAGTAAGCCTACTTTGCAGTTAACATTTAATTGAGCATGTTTTGGGGAAAGTATTTCCGTCAACCCACAAGACTGTTACCACATCAACTGGCTACACATGGACTGATAGACAAACACCCACCACAGACAGAAAGGGGCAATATTGCTGGAAATCAATTGGCAGCTTTATTGTATTAGGTTTGGCTTTTTAAGCCAATAGTGGCTAACCAGCGATGGGATAATGTCAATGCTGCATTGGTTAGAGAATATCTGGGAGCTTGCGGTGTCTGATACTTCTGAGATTTATTCATGACAGTTTGCGGTAGAACACGTTGTTGGAGACCCCTGGTGTAGCACCTTTAACCAATCACAGACCATTTGGATTGCACATTCGGCAAATCACCAGCATATTCCTTTTGAATCCATTTCCCCATTCACTGTTAGGAGAGAGCCTACTCTGGAAATGTGATGTACTTGTATAGTATATTGTTCCAAACAACATCTTAAAATGAACAAAATTAAAAAAGCTACTTTTGACATTCATATTTGTTTATGTTGAATAAATTAAATGTCAAAAATGAATGTCAAGACATACTCCATATTTTTGCGCACACTACAAGGAGTACAATGACACCAATATGTTGTCTGTATCGTGTACGGTTCCCATGTCATGCCATATAACAATGGCCACTTTAATCATCATTTTCTCAAAAATGGTTTCTGATACAAATGAAAAAAGCATGTCAAACATCTTTCCTCCCAACAAAGTTTCTGTGAGAAATGCGAGAACAATCTGAGATACCTGAAATATTTTGGGGCTGCGCTGGCGATTCCCAAAAACGGCAGGTAGCCTACTGGTTAGAGCGTTGGGCCAGTAACCGAAAGGTTGCTAGATCAAATCCCCGAGCTGACAAGGTAAAAATCTGTCATTCTGCCCCCGAACAAGGCAGTTAACCCACTGTTCCTAGACCGTCATTGTAAAGAAGAATTTGTTTTTATCTGACTTGCCTAGTTAAAAGGTTAAATACATTAAAAGACACCATTAGCATGTAACATTGAGAACCACTCAGATGTTCCTATTCGTCCCATGAGTAATGTCTATAGCCTTCGAAGACATAGTCTAAAACCTTTTATCAGGTACACTAGACACTATTCAACAGTTCAAAAGAGTAGTCAGCAAAGCCATTACAATATATTTCATTGTCAATACATTGAATACCACCTCCCTCATAACAACTTGGCTAATAATTTAAGGCTGGACTCAAATCATTATTAAGCCTACCAACTGGAAACAGAGCATTGTACCCTACAATGGCTATTCATTCCTCTCATAGGGTCATTGTAGGGCCAATACATTTTGCTAACCGGTTCTGTCCAAAAATAATTCATGTGTAATGATGGACTAATAATGTAAAGTTTATAAAACTTGAAGTACCAAGTTCAAATCCAACACACCTCGTTTCGGCTGCATGTCCTGTGAGCCTCCCGCGAAAATGTCCTGTGGGTTCAAAGTGCTCTGATGCAACGCAGAGTCCGAGTTAGTCCTATAGCACAGGGAAAGAGACATACACCACTTAAGGGGGGTGACCAACTGTATCAGTTGTGGAAAGTCAAGGGAGCGTTTCACAACGAAATCCCAACAGTTCGACGACACATTCTCGGGTTATCTTACCTCCTCCAACTGGTGTCAGGTGGGGGTGACAGATACACGGAACCATATGGACAGCTATCAATGTGATACCCCTGGTTAAGGGCAACACAAATCTGTAGCATTTCACAACTGATGTTAATGGATGTAAAACACCATTATGCCATAAAGTACAGCATATGCTTTTGAAGTACAATGGTTAAAGATGTTAAATAGTGGTGCTTGCTTTAACGAAAAGGCTAATTGTTACTGTAAAATTACTATGTAATTACCATGTCATTCATAGTCAAATATCCGTTGCATAGCAGACCGTAAAAAATAAAAAAGTTAACTATACAGTAGCATACACCGACAGTAAAAGATATTTGGCGTCCATGTTTGTCGAGGGGCCTTCCATGTGGGGACGTGATGCGGTTTCTGTCCCGGTAAACTCTGTCAACCAATCCATGATGCCGTGTTGTCCTGCTAGTGTCACCTGAACCTTGAAAGGGAGTCTGCAGACACCGCAAAGAAAACCAGTTACAAGCTCCATAGATAAAAGACAGAAAAATATATGTCAACAAAAGAGTAAACAAATTTCCATTTCGAGTAAGACACATACAGCGACTTCAAAAAGTATTCACACCCCTTCACCCCCCTTGTATTTTTTTTGTCACTGGCCTACACACAATACCACATAATGTCAAAGTGGAATTGTTATTCGGAGTTTCAACAAATTAATGAAAAGCTGAAATGCCTTTCCAATATTCAAACACTTTATGGCAAGCCTAAATAAGTTAAGGAGTAAAAATGTACTTAACAAGTCACATAATAAGTTGCATGGACTCTTGCAATAATAGTGTTTAACATGATTTTTGAATGACTGCCTCAGCTCTGTAACCCACACATACAATTATCTGTAAGGTCAGACAGTCAAACAGTGAATTTCAAATACAGATTCAACCACAAAGACCAGGGAGGTTTTCCAATGCCTCGCAAAGAAGGGCACCTATTGGTAGATAAGTAAAAACATATATTTTTTTAAAAGCAGACATTGAATATCCCTTTGAGCATGGTGAAGTTATTAATTACAATTTGGATGGTGTATCAATACACCCAGTCACTATGAAGATACAGGCATCCTTCCCTACTCAGTTTCCAGAGAGGAAGGAAACCATGAGGGATTTCACCATGAGGCCAATGGTGACTTTAAAACAGTTACAGTTTAATAGCTGTGATAGGAGAACTGAGAATGGATCGACAACTATTTAGTTACTCCACAATAGTAACCTAATTGACAAATTGAAAAGAAGGAAGCATGTACAGAATATGTTTGCTAAGAGGCACTAAAGTAATACTGAAATAAAGTGTTGCAAAGCACTTCTCTTTTTGTCATGAATACAAAGTGTTATTTTTGGGACAAATCCAATATAACACATAACCGAGTACCACTCTCCATATTTTCAAGCATATTGGCTGCATCATATTATGGGTATGCTTGTAATCGTTAAGGACTGGGGAGTTTTTCAGGATAAAAAATAAACGGAATGGAGCTAAGCACAGGATAAATCCTTCAGGAAATTCTGGTTCAGTCTGCTTTCCACCAGACAATGGGAGACTAATTCACCTTTCAGCAGAACAATAACCTACAACACAAGGCCAACTCTACACTGGAGCTGCTTACCAAGAAGACAGTGAATGTTCTTGAGTGGCCGAGTTACAAATACTCACAGCTGTAATCACTGTCAAAGGTGCTTCTACAAAGTATTGACTTAGGGGTGTGAATACTTATGTAAATTACATATTTCTTTAATTCATTTGAAATACATTTGCTAACATGTATATGGGGTATTGTGTAGGTGAGAGAAGAAAAATGTAATCCATTTTGAATTCAGGCTATAACACAACAAATTGTGGAATACGTCACGGGGTATGAATACTTTGAGTCCGACAAACACACATTACCTGAAAAGGCATGTCAATGGTGCCATTTCCAATCTGATTGACATTTGGCAATGATCCGCCATAGTACTGCCCACGGTTTTGTCCCAGCTGTAAATACTGGGTCTTCTGTAACTGTAACTGTATAAGGAGTGACAAAACAAAACAAACATGGCATCAGATAATGTTCGGTATGAAATATTCAACAATAATTCAAAATCAAAATGAGGGTGACAGAGAGCACAAAAATTCTGACTGATGAAAAAAAAAAAAAAAAACTTTCCTTGTTTAACATTGATTCTATAGATTACAAATCACTCCATCCATCTGTTAGAACCAAGGGGATAAGACTTGTCTGGCCTAAGCAATCACCTATTGTTGTGTGAAAATGACATTTACTCACCTTTAACCTCAATTTACCTAATAAACTTCATAGAGAAAATACATTTTTCAGCAATTACAGATCACCCATGATTAAATGATGTTTTCTTTATTTACAATCTTGCCACACCGCCTCATCTTGACATTGAATGGCGCCACATATAGGCCTCGCTGGGATAACTATCACCTATATGAATGTCTTTCCAGCCTTACAAAAACTCAAGGTCACACCCTTATAGGTTCAACAGTTCACCTGCTAGGAGTATGCAAATAGTTGATCTCAAATCAAATTACATTTTATTGGTCACATACACAGTTAGCAGATAATGCGAGTGTAGCGAAATGCAGTGCATCTCCTCCTCATGGACTGCACCAGATTTGCCTGTTCTTACTGTGAGATGTTACCCCACTCTTCCACCAAGGCACCTGCAAGTTCCCAGATATTTCTGGGGGGGAATGGCCCTAGCCCTCACCCTCCGATCCAACAGGTCCCAGACATGCTCAATGGGATTGAGATCCGGGCTCTTCGCTGGCCATGGCAGAACACTGACATGCCTGTCTTGCAGGAAGTCACGCACAAAACGAGCAGTATGGCTGGCGGCATTGTCATGCTGGAGGGTCATGTCAGGATGAGCCTGCAGGAAGAGTACCACATGAGGGAGGAGGGTGTCTTCCCTGTAACGCACAGCGTTGAGATTGCCTGCAATGACAACAAGCTCAGTCCGATGATGCTGTGACACACCGCCCCAGACCATGACGGACCCTCCACCTCCAAATCGATCCCGCTCCAGAGTACAGACCTCGGTGTAACGCTCATTCCTTCGACGATGAACGCAAATTCGACCATCATCCCTGGTGAGACAAAACCGCAACTCGTCAGTGAAGAGCACTTTTTGCCAGTCCTGTCTGGTCCAGCGACGGTGGGTTTGTAACATTGTTGCCAGTGATGTCTTGGGATGACCTTCCTTAAAACAGGCCTACAGGCCCTCAGTCCTGCCTCTCTCAGCCTATTGCGGACGGTCTGAGCACTGATGGAGGGATTGTGCGTTCCTGGTGTTACTCGGGCAGTTGTTGTTGCCATCCTGTACCTGTCCCGCAGGTGTGATGTTCGGATGTACCGATCCTGTGCAGGTGTTGTTACATGTGGTCTGCCACTGCAAGGACGATCAGCTGTCCGTCCTGTCTCCCTGTAGCGCTGTCTTAGGCATCTCACAGTATGGACATTGCAATTTATTGCCCTGGCCACATCAGCAGTCCCCATGCCTCCTTGCAGCATGCCTAAGGCACATTCACGCAGATGAGCAAGGACCCTGGGCATCTTTCTTTTGGTGTTTTTCAGAGTCAGTAGAAAGGCCTCTTTCGTGACCTAAGGTTTCATAACTGTGACCTTAATTGCCTATCTTCTGTAAACTGTTAGTATCTTAATGACCGTTCCACAGGTGCATGTTCATTAATCGTTTATGGTTCATTGAACAAGCATGGGAAACAGTGTTTAAACCCTTTATAATGAAGATCTGTGACGTTATTTGGATTTTTAAGGATTTTCGTTTTCAGGTCCTGAAAAAGGGACATTTCTTTTTTCTCGCTGAGTTTACATTTCAAAAATGTCTCATGTACTAGAGATACTGAGTAATGTCACGAGACAGTCATTTGGATATTTTGTTTAGAAAAGCTGGTAATCAAAGTTGTTTAATCCTATACGCAGACAGTACCCAAACTGTTCATGTCTGTCACGAACACGCACTATTGATTAAAGCAGGGAAATCATTTAATAACAATCTCTAAAGCCTATTTCTCCAGAGTGTTTTGAAAATACAGTAATCTCCCAATAGTGAGTCAAGTTTGAATACATCTTGTTATTTTGTTGACAGAAGATTACATGCATTTTGGGATCAGTGTTTCACAAATCCAACCACTTATGAATCTAGTCAATAGGGTAAATGTGCCTACTTGAGTGAACTTGTAGGCTCGCCGCCTACTGCACTGTCAACAGTTATTATCAAATACTGAGTATTAGACTTGCCCTTCCTATTAATGAATGCATACTATATGTTACAAAGTAAGTATTATGTTTATAGCCTCATACTATAACTAGGGCTGGGAATTGCCTGGGACCTCATGATACGATATTATCACGATCCTTTAGATTACGATTCTCACGATTGTATATTTATTGCGATTGGATACTGTTATTTTATTGCGATTCGATGTTCCAAACCTATATTGATCGCCATACGTTTGCTGCAGAGTGTCAAGAGATAATTTTTTTTGTTATCAGTCATGGAAATAAAAAAGTTGTAAAAAAGTGAAGGTATACAGGCCACTAGCACAAAAATAATATTGCGTTATTGCCAAAATGATACGATACAATATATTGTCCAAAATAATATCCCGATATGTAGCTGTATCGACTTCGTCCCCCATCACTATACTATAGGGCCAAAAGTAATATTTTAAAAGAGATTCTCCAGTACTTTTGTATACTTTTTAGCTAGTAGCCCTCTCGCTCGCTTTGTGTGCATCTTGCTAGCTGAGGGGCTAAAACTCATTGGCTAGAACTGGAATTGCTAGGGGGCTGTCCCATGTGAGGGAAAATGTAGGGGAAAAACAATCGCTTTCAAACTAGGGATTTCATGGCTGACTGCGGTAACAGTAATTCTGCTCATAAATGCATGTCTGAACTACATATGGACACATCCACCCCAAAGTTCTAGAACATGTCCTCAAATAGTGAAACCTACTCTTCCCAAATGTGTTTGTTGAAATTACACCCAGGTTTGACTTCCGAAGGTTCCAGCCTAACACAATAAATCACCCACTTCAGGAAAAAGAACAGATGTCACCTCAACACTGAATTAATCAATTGAAATCAATAGAAAGTGTTATTTTCTGTGAATTAAAACCTAAAACTACACTGATGATTGTCCAATGTATTCAATGGATAGTACCATCCAAATAAGGATGCAGTAATTTAACCAGTCAGTGAGCGATGCCAATGTTGCTACAGTATCTCAGAACCCGCCCATTTGAAACTATTTCAAATGCGTTGGTTCTGCTGGCAACGTTTCTCAAATGCACCAATGTTATTTCGTATACATTTTGTAGAAAAATGTACTGCCAAAAGCACTGAAATGACATTGATCTAGAGCGCAATATGTTGCTGGCATTAGAGGCCTGCGGCATGCGGTTTTTGTCGTCAACATAATCTGTGCGGGTTTGTCCTCATCTTTGATATGCCACTGTCAATCATATTACTGTACTTGTCTGCCCAGTTTCACAGCACGACTGCTTTTCCACCTGGTTATTAGCCTGTGTGTCTTTGGTGATCTTTAAACTGAACATACTGCTCTCCAAAATGCTTCTATACATAGAAATTGCTGTTCATCTGAAGCTTCTTCCTCGCCTAGAGTGCGATCAGAAAAACCAACGAACGTTCTATTAGATGTGGCTGTCAAACACGCATGCACGCCCCACATTAGTTGGCTATTGCCTTGCACTGGAGGTATATTGTGCAACTTTTGAAGACGGAGGGACTTGAGTCGGGATACCTCTCCATTTGAGAATAACTACACGAATACGATAAGAAGACTGCTGGTTGCCATTCATGCCAAGAATATTAGCTGGCACGTAGGGGGCTGTTTGTTATTGTTTACCTCCCTGGCCAAGCTACGTGCCCGCCGCGAATATTACTGAATTTGACAGCTCACCAGCAATAACAGCAAATGGGTAAAAAAACAAACAAAAAAAACAGACAAGCTTACCCTCGCTGCTCGGGTAATACTCAAATCTTTCATCACTTCCTCGAATGCTGCGGTCTCCTCTGCCTGCTTCTGATTATGTAAAGCGATTTTCTCGCTAAATTTCCGCGGATTGTTTGATGTCGCCATGTTTCGCTCTTCTGCTCCGCTTTCCCTTCAATGACGTTGCATGCACACGTCCTTGCGCGTGGGCGTAGGTTACGCGCACATCTGGAACGCCTGCATTCCCCACCTTCTTCACCAGGGATGGGTGAAATACCAAAAAGTGATATTAAGTTATACATTTTACCCTCATTGTTGCTTGTCTGAACATGTTACCAACGGTCCACTTGTCAGACGTATGCGGATAACAAAAATAAGATGCTCCAAAGAACGTGTTTGCCGGGTTCTTCTTGTTTGCTTGCCTTTTGTAGCCACTTAGCCTACAAGGCATAACAATACTCTGTCCTGTTCCCCTTATTTTCCACTGATGAAGGCTAGAGCCTATGAAAGTGGTTGTGTGTGTCCGTTCCTTTCCAATTATTGTAGGCCTAGTGTCTTTAATAACTAGCCCCTGGCCAGATGTCTCCACTCAAAGGAGAGCGCTTACTGGCAATATATATCTCACTTGGAATTAAACGCATAAACCACTGTAAATCACACAATTAACTACTAATATGCTGAAAGTACCAACACTTTCAAAAATGTATTTTTTTTGACAGACACTAAGGCCAAATATGAGGTTTTGAGCGACAGGCACAGTCCAAGCACAATGAAACAATATGCCGTTTCACCCACCATTCAGAGTAGTGGAAATAAATTGGCTGTAAAGTAACCAAGGAAACCATTGAAATTGTATTTCAGGGCACTGGGTGTGTGGGATTATGCTGTTATTGCAAACTAAACCCTGGAAAAAACCTTGGAGTTGAGCCTCAGTGAAAAGGCTAGCTAAAATGGAGAGAATGTCATGTCTTAGTCGATTCCTGTATTCTGCTCCTCAGATACATTTATCTGGTTACATAAACACAGAAATGGCAAGCATTTCCAAAGCATGAGACAGCATGCTTCCCTGTACATTCAGTGCCTTAGGAAAGTATTCGCACCCCTGGACTTTTTCCACATTTTGTTACAGCCTTATTCTAAAATGTATTAATAAAAAAATTAAAAACACAAATCTACACACAATACCCCATAATGATAAAGCAAAAACATATCGATATGTAAAGCTTATTAAAGAGCAGTGAAACTATCAAGAGTATTGTGCAGGTTTCTTTTTCCTCTTCTATTTATCAGAACTCAGAATAAGACCCAGATGCACAGCTAGATTCACAGATGTTTTTTGACCCAAACAGGGGGCATGCCAAAGTCAGGTCAAAGGCAGGCAGAGGTCCGTAATCCAGGGTAGAGTCAATAAGATACAGAACAGCAGGCAGGCTCAGGACAGGCAGAGGATCGTAAACGGGTCAGAGTCAGGCAGGTACAGAACAGCAGGCATACTCTGGGTCAGGGCATGCAGCATGGTCAGAACCAGGGAAACCTAACTTGAGACCGCAGGGCGCCGCACAAACACACTGGTAAGACCTGACGAGACAAACTGGCAACAGACAAACAGAGAATGCAGGTATAAATACTGGGGATAATGAGGAAGATGGGCAACACCTGGAGGGGGTGGAGACAAGCACAAAGACAGTTGAAACAGATCAGGGTGTGATACTATTGTTAGAAATCTTGCGAGAGACCAATCTGGTCTTCCAGATTGATATTTCTGTCATTATGGGTGTTGTATATGACAGACACCTGCTAAAATACTGTATTTGCATTTCACACAGCCTTACCAGAAATGTGTTTCTGAAAACTGCTGTGACAGTCTTTCCCTTGCAAGGCTTCTCCAGTACCATTTGACCATATCAGCAGGTAATGTGCATGTATATAAATACTAAAATGGAGATTTCACTTCACTTCCCTCCGAAATACGTTTTTTCTGTTTGTGATAAACAACATTTTTCAAAATCCACTGTATATACTGTAATCTCTCTGCCAATACACAGTATACACTGAGTGTACAAAACATTAAGAACACCTTCCTAATATTATTATTCTTTAACCTGTCTCCTCCCCTTCATCTGCACTGATTGAAGTAGATAGATGAAGTGACATCAATAAGGGGTCATAGCTTTCACCTGGTTAGTCTATGTCATGGAAAGAGCAGCTGTTCTTAATTTGTACACTCAGTGTACGTAGGTTCATTTGAAGAACCTGCCAGACATTTCTTGAATCTATTCAAATGTGGTAGCCTTCCAAAAGAGAAATGAAGATGTGTCACATGAAATGGAAGTAGGCGTAACAGCTAGAATATCAGTTAGCAGAAATAATTTCCCGATGGAAATTACATCTAATTGTGTAGGCTATGGACAATAAACTATTGTCAAATGTGTTCTGGGTTGTCACACTTCAATAAGCATTCCTGGAAAGCAATGATTCATAAAACATAATTGCACACAATCTCACTGCTTATTAGTTCATATGAGTGAATTAAACTATACTTTAAAACAATTGTTGTTTGAATAGTGAACAATACAACAATAATCTAGAGTACACCCTTCAAGGTGAGGTACAGACTAATGGAGAAATCTACATAAAAAAAATCAAGTCCCAAACTTGTCTCTTCATTGCAGTGTGATATATTTTCTAGATTGACAATGAGGCATTTACAGTCAATCTTCAAATACAATTAAATCCAATTTGATTTGTCACATGCGGCGAATACAACAGGTGACCTTACCATGAAACGCTTCCTTACAAGCCCTTAACCAACAATGCAGTTTTAAGAAAATACCTACAAAAAAGTAACAAATAATTAAAGAGCAGCAGTAAAATAACAACAGCGAGGCCATATACAGGGGGCACCGGTACAGAGTCAATGTGCGGGGGCACCAGTGTCGAGGTAATATGTACATGTAGGTAGCGTTATTAAAGTGACTATGCATAGATAATAACAGAGAGTTGCAGCAGTATAGAAGAGGGGGAGTGGCAATGCAAATAGTTTGGGTAGCCATTTGATTAGATGTTCAGGAGTCTTATGGCTAGGGAGTAAAAGCTGTTTAGAAGTCTCTTGGACCTAGACTTGGACCTCTGGCACCTCTTGCCGTGCGGTAGCAGAGAGAACAGTCTATGACTAGGGTGATTGGAATCTTTGAACATTTTTAGGGCCTTCATCTGACACAGCCTGGTGTAGAGGTCCTGGATGGCAGGAAGCTTGGCCCCGGTGATGTAATGGGCCATACTCACTACCCTCTGTAGTGCCTTGCAGTCAGAGGCCGAGCAGTTGCCATACTAGGCAGTGATGCAACCCGTCAGTCAGGATGCTCTTGATGGTGCAGCTGTAGAACCATTTGAGGATCTGAGGACCCATGCCAAATCTTTTTAGTCTCCTGAGGGGGAATAGGTTTTGCCGTGCACTCTTCACGACTGTCTTAATGACAATCTTAAAGCAGCAAACAGCAGTTGAAACAATAACAGCCCACTACCATTTTTGGATAACATGGGGGGGATGAGGCTGGAAAAATGTAACCACTCAAATTCAAAGGCAGAGCTATGGATGCAAGGACCGACCATCCCATGATATCAAAATTACAGTTTTAACTGTGTTTATTATGCTATACAATATGTGTCTACATTTACTTTGTTTACAAACATTGGAGTAAAGCAAGCTTATTTTGGCTTCTGATATGGTACCACGTTTGGACTAAGCTCATGAGGAATTTATAAGTAATATTCTTCAAGAATCAGTGGGTACATATAATTCATTTATGGGGCGACAGGGTAGCCTAGTGGTTAGAGCGTTGGGCTAGTAACCAAAAGGTTGCAAGTTCAAATCCCCAAGCTGACAAGGTACAAATCTGTCGTTCTGCTCCTGAACAAGGCAGTTAACCCAGGCCGTCATTGAAAATAAGAATTTGTTCTTAACTGACTTGCCTAGTTAAATAAAGGTAAATAAAATATATATGTCCAAAAATGGATTGTTGCAACCCTTTAAGCGATTACTTATTTGCCAAGTTCCACTATTTTACTATGGAAATAATGGAACTTTAAAGTTGCGCCAACATCTTCATTGTCTCTTACTCATAGACCAAGTTGACCACACTGCTGTTCTCTCCCTGGCCTGGTAAGACACATTTTTATTGGTTCTGACCTACTGATCTTTTGTATCTCATGGTTGCTCTCCTATTCAAACAAGCCTGGAAACTGGAAAATGTTATTAGGACATGCATTGTATTCATTTATTTTTCATGAATTCATTTTTATTGATTTCAATTTAATAAATCCTTTATTTAGCTCATATGTTATTGAGATTATTTTACAATGATGACCTGGGTTTGGTTAGTTTGGTAGTTATCATTAATATGACACAATTCATTGAATGCCTTAAATACCAGACTTTCTATGTATAGTAGCAGTGGTGGAAAAAGTACTCAGTTGTCAAAATTTAGTAAAAGTAAAAGATACCTTAATAGAAAATTACCCAAGTAAAAGTGAAAGTCCCCCAGTAAAATACTACTTGAGTAAAAGTCTAAAAGTATTTGGTTTTAAATATACTTAAGTATTAATAGTAAATGGAATTGCTCAAATGTACTTTGAAAAAAAAAAGTATAAATAATTTCAAATTCCTTAAACTGGATGACACAATTTTCTTGCTTTTTTATTGACGGAGCCAGGGGCACACTCCAACGCTCAGACATAATTTACAAACAAAGCATTTGTGCTTAGTGATTCCGCCAGATCAGAGGCAGTAGGGATGAGCAGGGGTGTTCTCTTGTGTGAAGTGTGTGAATTGGATAATTTTCCTGTCAAAATGTAACATGTGCTTTTGTGGGTTAGGGAAAATGTATAGAGTAAAAAGTATATTATTTTATTTCGGAATGTAGTGAAGTAAAAGTACAGACACCCCAAAAAACGACTTAAGTGAAAATACTTTAAAGTACTACTTAATAAGTACTTTACACCACTGTATAGTAGCCTACCCTTCATTTCAACTCCCCAAACTGTCATCCAATCATCAATTTTGTAATTTACAGGTAATGATGTCTAATAGGACTTGTCTCCCTGGAAACTCTACCACAGAATGCTTAGACCCAATCTCTCTTAGTTCTTCTGTGGGACATGCTGTGGGTCTGCCTCTGTTCTTCATAGTGCTGGGAATAGTGATTGCACTGGTATTCACCCAGCACAGTAAATTGAGGAGCATGTCACAGTTAAATCAACTGAAGAGCACAGAGGTCAAAACACGTCAGTCTGAGGGTTCCAAATACACAGCCATGGTCAGACCACCACCTGCCGATCATAGCTCTATCTATGAGAACATCACTGACTCCAACAAGACAGCCAGAAACATAAACAGGTCAGGTAGGCTACATGATGATTCGTTTGGGTTGATTTTGTATTGAAATGTTCAAACAAAATGGAGTGTAAATGGAAGTTGATTAGGTTTCATTTGCCTTTTGCAAACTCTTCATTTTCTAGATTTCATGTATTAATCCTGCTGTGTATCAATGACTCAACACTGGACTTTTAACAAAATTGAGGAATGTTGACCATGTGAAAGTGAGCACACATATGCCATGTTTGTTGTGGTGCAACTGTGCAGGGAAAGCACATTCTGATGTTGGCTCACCTGTCTACCCATCTCTACAGGTCACCTATGGAACCCGAGGATGTATACCTGCAGTGTGATTCATCCGATGACGCAATTTACAGCAACGACCCGCCGTGTAGCCTGGTGCCTGCTGCCTGCTGACATTGAGGAGGACGACCTTTATATAATGCCAGATGCTTTATAGGTACAGCCACAAAGATGACCCTATCAGGTCCAGACTGAGTCATCTTTTCATAGGACAGGAAGGGGAAACAAAAGAAAAGACGCAATATGCTTGTCTTATATGGTTTAGCCACCTTTGAAGTCAAATTTGGCCACATGACAAAATAGGCAAATTTGTCTTAATTCGAGGCCAAGCACAGTAAAAATTCTGTTTTGCCTGTGTTTCACATCATACTGTACAACAGCTGATAAAACTAACACTGTAAAAGTGTGAAAAAACTATTTTTCCCCATTTTAATTGCAACCTAATGGCAATCTACATTAAGATTCTTAATTGTTACCCAGAAATGATTTGATATTGATATAAAAAAAAAGAGCCCCATTCGGCCTTTAACAGACTGAAAAGTATGTTATTCTGTTATTGTACATTGTAAATATTTTAAGAGGCGTCTGCTTTAAGAACAACACCTTTTTTGGGCAATTTGAATCATACTTAGCAGTGAAGCCCTAAATATATACAGTTGAAGTCGGAAGTTTACATACACCTTCGCCAAATACATTTAAACTCAGTTTTTCACAATTCCTGACATTTAATCCCAGTAAAAATTCCCTGTCATAGGTCAGTTAGGATCATCACTGTATTTTAAGAATGGGAAATGTCAGAATAATAGTAGAGAGAATTATTTATTTCAGCTTTATTTATTTTGTCACATTCCCAGTGGGTCAGAAGTTTACATACACTCAATTAGTATTTGATAGCATTGCCTTTAAATTGTATAACTTGGGTCAAATGTTTTGGGTAGCCTCCCACAAGCTTCCCACAATAAGTTGGGTGAATTTTGGCCCATTCCTCAAATTAAATAAAATGTTATTGGTCACATACACATGGTTAGCAGATGTTAATGCGAGTGTAGCGAAATGCTTGTGCTTCTAGTTTCGACCGTGCAGTAATATCTAACAAGTAATCTAACAATTTCACAACAACTACATTATAAACACAAGTGTAAAGGAATTAATAAAAAATATGTACATATAATTATATGGATGAGCGATGGCCGAACGGCATAGGCAAGATACAGTAGATGGTATAGAGTACAGTATATACATATGAGATTAGTAATGTAGGGTATGTAAACATGATATAAATTGGCATTGTTTAAAGTGACTAGTGATACATTTATTACATCCAATTTTTAATTATTAAAGTGGCTAGAGAATTGAGTCAGTATGTTGGCAGAAGCCACTCAATGTTAGTGAAGGCTGTTTAACAGTGTGATGGCCTTGAAATAGGAGCTGTTTTTCAGTCTCTCGGTCCCAGCTTTGATGCACCTGTACTGACCTCGTCTTCTGCGTGATAGCGGGGTGAACAGGTTGTGGCTCGGGTGGTTGTTGTCCTTGATGATCTTTTTGGCCTTCCTGTGACATCGGGTGCTGTAGGTGTCCTGGAGGGCAGGTCGTTTGGTGATACAGACAGACAGGATGCTCTCAATTGTGCATCTGTAAAAGTTTGTGAGTGTTTTCGGTGACAAGCCAAATTTCTTCAGCCTCCCGAGGTTAAAGAGGCACTGTTGCGCCTTCTTCACCACGCTATCTGTGTGGGTGGACCATTTCAGTTTGTCCGTGATGTGTAAACTTTCCACCTTCTCCACTATTGTCCCGTCAATTGGATAGGGGGGTGCTCCCTCTGCTGTTTCCTGAAGTCCACGATCATCTCCTTTGTTTTGTTGACGTTGAGTGTGAGGTTATTTTCCTGACACCACGCTCCGAGGGCCCTCACCTCCTCCCTGTAGGCCGTCTCGTCATTGTTGGTAACCAAGCTTACCACTGTAATGTCGTGTCATGACGTTGGCCTGGGGGGTAGGTTTATGACAGTCATAAATAGCTCTTCCCCCCTTTTTCCTCTCTCTACCCTACTGAGGTTACATTTGCAAAACCCTTGGTTAACATAGAGATTCTGGAAACATCAGAAGGTGGGGGGGGAAGAACTATATTCTGGTAATCCGAACAATTTAACATGTGCGGTGTAACTTAATGAATACGATGTCAGTTCGGTTGTCATCTGAGACATTCTCATCAATGATAAGATGACAAACTCTACAGTAGAAAGTCTACACATCAGAGTTATCGGATTCACATGGAATTGTTGTTCAATTTAAATGTTTGAATATGAAATGATTTGTGATGGGATGAAATGTGATTTTAGCTTCTAAAATGTGAGATATGGGTTTTCATAAGATAGGGCTGCTCAATTAGTGGCCCGCCTTGTGAAGGGACATGGGCTATAAAACTTTTCAAACACGCCCTCCTCTCCCTTCCTATATAAGCCCTTGACGACAATAGAACTTCCTGTTCCGGGGTTGTAGGACGACGGTCCTATGTCAGAATGGTTCCTATAATAACTATAGAACGAAGCCAACATCATTGTGCGCTTTAGTTGCGAATGGTATGAACTTTGAACTCTTATTCACTACAGAAATGATACCTTCTAGCAGTTGAGTTAGCAACCGCAGCTGCAAACGCAGGTTAGGAAGGAACAGACAGAGTATTCCGTCTACCACACAACGACGTTACTACAACGTATCCATTTGACCACCAGAGACATTCTTCAAAGGACTCGGTTGGGCAACACGGCCTTCCATCTACCACCAACCTACCGAAGCGCAGCTCAGAGTAAATATTTATTGCATTTTACTTTTCCAAATGGGCGGTAATTTAGAATGCATAAGATACTGTATTTACGAAAGCCCAGCTTCTTCCCTTTGTTCCTCAGTCTTCAAGCTCCTTCACTAAACCCAGCCCCTTTTCTTTTGTGTAACAAGCTGTCATATCTGTTCCGCCCGCTAGGGACGTTTTCCTTAATGATGTAATTTGTAATCAAGTTATGATTAATTGTGTGTATGTGTAATTCTGTGTGATTAGTTAGGCATTTAGTAAATAAATGATTAAACCCAATTTTGTATTGCTGATTCAAATTGTTAGCCAGGGTTCTTGCAGATAACCAAGAATTTACAACTTTCAGATGAGACTGAAGTAAGGTGACGATTGATATTGACTGCTATTGATGTAAAATATTACTAGGTCTTTAAGAGTTTATTCGGAAGATAACAGCTCTATAAATATTCTTTCGTGGTGCCCGACTCTCTAGTTAATTACATTTACATGATTAGCTCAATCAGGTGATATTAATTACGGAGAAATTATTTTATAGAATAGCATGTCATATCACTTAATCCGGCATAGCCAAAGACACGACAGTCGTCTGCAAACTTGATGATTGAGTTGGAGGCGTGCATGGCCATGCAGTCATGGGTGAACAGGGAGTACAGGAGGGGGCTGAGCACTCAAATCAAATCAAATGTATTTATATAGCCCTTCGTACATCAGCTGATATCTCAAAGTGCTGTACAGAAACCCAGCCTAAAACCCCAAACAGCAAGCAATGCAGGTGTAGAAGCACTCACCCTTGTGGGGCCCCAGTGTTGAGGATCAGCGGGGTGGAGATGTTGTTTCCTACCCTCACCACCTGGGGGCGGCCCGACAAAGTTCAGGACCCAGTTGCACAGGGTGTTGTCGAGACCCAGGGTTCTTTCAGGGCCTTTGAGGTGTCTGTTTGGGGGGGATTTACATTGATGTGATTATAATCGAAGAGAATTCTCTTGGTAGAGAATGTGGTTGGCATTTGATTATAAGGAATTCTAGGTCAGGTGAACAAAAGGACTTGAGTTCCTGTATATTGTTATGATCACACCTCGACTCGTTAATCATAAGGCATACGCCCCCGCACTTCTTCTTTCCAGAGAGATGTTTGTTTCTGTCGGCGCGATATACAAAGAAACCCGGTGGCTGTACTGACTCTAACGTAATCCGAGTGAGCCATGTTTCCGTGAAACAGAGAATGTTACAATCTCTAATGTCTCTCTGGAAGGCAACCCTCGCTCGAATTTCGTATACCTTGTTGTCAAGAGACTGGACATTGGTGAGTAGTATACTCGGGAGCGGTGAGCGATGTGCCCGTCTACGAAGCCTGACCAGAAGACCATTCCGTCTGCCCCTTCTGCGGCGCCGTTATTTTGGGTCACCTACTGTGATCCGATCCAATGTCCTGTGTGGTGGTCCAAATGTTGGTAAATTGACCTTGCTCTTATATCCAATAGTTCTTCCCGGCTGTATGTAATAAGACTTAAGATTTCCTGGGGTAACAGTGTAAGAAATAATACATAAAAAAACGAAATGCTGCATAGTTTCCTAAGAACGTGAAGCGAGGTGACCATCTCTGTCAGGGCCATGTTGCTCTGCCCTCCAGACAGATCTGGTGTAACTGAGTCAGGTTTGTGGGCCTCAATGCTCACACGCGCTTCTTCAGTTCTGCCCACAAAATGTCTATAGGATTGAGGTCAAGGCTTTGTGATGGCCACTCCAATACCTTGACTTTGTTGTCCTTAAGCCATTTTGACACAACTTTGGAAGTATGCTTGGGGTCATTGTCCATTTGGAAGACCCATTTACGACCAAGCTTTAACTTCCTGACTGATGTCTTGAGATGTTTCTTCAATATATCCACATCATTTTCTTTCCTCGTGACGCCATCTATTTTGTGAAGTGAACCAGTCCCTCCTGCAGCAAAGCACCCCCACAACATGATGCTGCCACCCCCATGCTTCACGGTTGGGATGGTGTTCTTTGGCTTGCAAGCCTACCCCTTTTTCCTCCAAACATAACGTTGGTCATTATGGCCATCAGACCAGAGGACATTTCTCCAAAAGTCTTTGTCCCCATGTGCAGTTTCAAACCGTAGTCTGGCTTGTTTATGGCAGTTTTGGAGCAGTAGCTACTTCCTTGCTGAGTGGCCTTTCAGGTTATGTCGATATTGGACTCATTTTCCTGTGGATATGATACTTCTGTACCTGTTTCCTCCAGCATCTTCACAAGGTCCTTTGCTGTTGTTCTGGGATTGATTTGCACTTCTTGCACCAAAGTACGTTCATCTCTAGGAGACAGAACGTGTCTTCATCCTGAGCGGTATGACAGCTGGTTGGTCCCATGGGGTTTATACTTGCATACTATTGTTTGTACAGATGAGCGTGGTACCTTCAGGCATTTGGAAATTGCTCCCAAGGATGAACCAGACTTGTGGAGGTCTACAATTTTTGTTCTGAGGTCTTAGCTGATTTCTTCTGATTTTCCCATGATGTCAAGCAAAGAGGCACTGAGTTTGAAGGTAGTCCTTGAAATACATCCACAGGTACACTTCTAATTGACATAATTTGAGTCAATTGGTCTATCAGAAGCTTCTAAAGCCATGACATAATTTTCTGGTATTTTCATAGCTGTTTAAAGGCACAGTCAACTTAGTGTATGTAAACTTCTGACCCATTGGAATTGTGATACAGTGAAATAATCTGTCTGTAAACAATTGTTGGAAAAATACTTGTCTCATGCACAAAGTAGATGTCCTAACCGAATTGTCAAAACTATAGATTGTGAACACAAAATTTGTGGAGTGGTATGTCAACTTCCAACTTTAACACATCCTAGATCTGAATGAATGAAACATTCTTATTAAATACTTTTTTCTTTACATAGTTGAATGTGCTGACAACAAAATCACACAAAAATTATCAATGGAAATCAAATTTATCAACCCATGGAGGTCTGGATTTGGAGTCACACTCAAAATTAAAGTGGAAAATCACACTACAGGCTAATCCAACTTTTATGTCCTTAAAACAAGTCAAAATGAGGCTCAGTAGTGTGTGTGGCCTCCACGTGCCTGTATGACCTCCCTACAACGCCTGGGCATGCTCCTGATGAAGTGGCGGATGGTCTCCTGAGGGATCTCCTCCCAGACCTGGACTAAAGCATCTGCCAACTCCTGGACAGTCTGTGGTGCAACGTGGCGTTGGTGGATGGAGCGAGACATGATGTCCCAGATGTGCTCAATTGGATTCAGGTCTGGGGAACGGGCGGGCCAGTCCATAGCATTAATGCCTTCCTTTTGCAGGAACTGCTGACACACTCCAGCCACATGAGGTCTAGCATTGTCTTGCATTAGGAGGAACCCAGGGCCAACCGCACCAGCATATAGTCTCACAAGGGGTCTGAGGATCTCATCTCGGTACCTAATGGCAGTCAGGCTACCTCTGGCGAGCACATGGAGGGCTGTGCGGCCCCCCAAAGAAATGCCACCCCACACCATGACTGACCCACCGCCAAACCGGTCATGCTGGACGATGTTGCAGGCAGCAGAACATTCTCCACGGCGTCTCTAGACTCTGTCACGTCTGTCACATGCTCAGTGTGAACCTGCTTTCATCTGTGAAGAGCACAGGGCACCCGTGGCGAATTTGCCAATCTTGGTGTTCTCTGGCAAATGCCAAACGTCCTGCACGGTGTTGGGCTGTAAGCACAACCCCCACCTGTGGACATCGGGCCCTCATACCACCCTCATGGAGTCTGTTTCTGACCGTTTGAGCAGACACATGCACATTTGTGGCCTGCTGGAGGTCATTTTGCAGGGCTCTGGCAGTGCTCCTCCTTGCACAAAGACGGAGGTAACGGTCCTGCTGCTGGGTTGTTGCCCTCCTACGGCCTCCTCCACGTCTCCTGATGTACTGGCCTGTCTCCTGGTAGCGCCTCCATGCTCTGGACACTACGCTGACAGACACAGCAAACCTTATTGCCACAGCTCGCATTGATGTGCCATCCTGGATGAGCTGCACTACCTGAGCCACTTGTGTGGGTTGTAGACTCCGTCTCATGCTACCACTAGAGTGAAAGCACCGCCAGCATTCAAAAGTGACCAAAACATCAGCCCGGAAGCATAGGAACTGAGAAGTGGTCTGTGGTCCCCACCTGCAGAACCACTCCTTTATTGGGGAGTGTCGCCGGGTTAGGGAGGGTTTGGCAGGTAGGGAAATCCTTGTCTCATTGTGCACCAGCAACTCCTGTGGCGGGCTGGGCGCAGTGCGCACTAACCAAGGTTGCCAGGTGCACTGTGTTTCCTCCGACACATTGGTGCGGCTGGCTTCCGGGTTGGATGGCGTTGTGTTAAGAAGCAGTGCGGCTTGGTTGGGTTGTGTATCGGAGGACGCATGACTTTCAACCTTCGTCTCTCCAGCGCCCGTATGGGAATTGTAGCGATGAGACAAGATAGTGGCTACTAAACAATTGGATACCACGAAATTGGGGAGAAAAAGGGGTAAACATTTTTTTGAATAAAGATAAATAATAATACAAATATATATATATTTTTTAAATCATACAATGTGATTTTCTGGATTTTTGTTTTAGCTTCCGTCTCTCACAGTTGAAGTGTACCTATGATAAAAATTACAGACCTCTACTTACTTTGTAAGTAGGAAAACCTGCAAAATCGGCAATGTATCAAATACTTGTTCTCCCCACTGTATATATATTAGAGATCTACCAATTATGATTTTTCAACGCCGATACTGATACCGATTATTGGAGGACCAAAAAAAGCCGCCACCGATCAATCGGCCGATTCCCCCCCCCCCCCCTTTCATTTATTTATTTGTAATAATGAAAATTACAACAATACTGAATGAACACTTATTTGAACTTAATATAATACATCAATAAAATCAATTTAGCCTCAAATAAATAATGAAACATGTTCAATTTGGTTTAAATAATGCAAAAACAAAGTGTTGGAGAAGAAAGTAAAAGTGCAATATGTGCAATTTTCCCAGGTAAGAAGTTTTAGGTTGTAGTTATTATAGGAATTATAGGACTATTTCTCTCTATACCATTTGTATTTCATTAAACTTTGACTATTGGATGTTCTTATATGCACTTTAGTATTGCCAGTGTAATAGCTTCCGTCCCTCTCCTCGCTCCTACCTGGGCTCAAACCAGGAACACATTGACAACAGCCACCCACGAAGCGTTACCCATGCAGAGCAAGGGGAACAACCACTCCAAGTCTCAGAGCGAGTGACGTTTGAAACGCTATTAGCGCGCACCCCGCTAACTAGCTAGCCATTTCACATCGGTTACACCAGCCTAATCTCGGGAGTTGCTAGGCTCGAAGTCATAAACAGCGCAATGCTTGAAGCATTGCGAAGACGCATGAAAGTGCTGTTTGAATGAATGCTTACGAGCCTGCTGGTGCCTACCACCGCCCAGTCAGACTGCTCTATCAAATCATAAACTTAGTTATAACATAATAACACACAGATATACGAGCCTTAGGTCATTAATATGGTCGATTCCGGAAACTATCATCTCGAAAACAAGACGTTTATTCTTTCAGTGAAATACGGAACCGCTACGTATTTTATCTAACGGGTTGCATCCATAAGTCTAAATATTCCTGTTACATTGCACAACCTTCAATGTTATGTCATAATTACGTAAAATTCTGGCAAATTAGGCGGCCCAAACTGTTGTATATACAGACTCTGCGTGCAATAAACGCAAGAGAAGTGACACAATTTCACCTGCTTTAATATGGCCTGCTAACCTTCTTTTAGCTAAATATGCAGGTTTCAAAATATATACTCCTGTGTATTGATTTTAAGAAAGGCATGGATGTTTATGGTTAGGTACACATTGGAGCAACGAGAGTCCTTTTTTACCAATATGCACCGCATCGATTATATGCAATGCAGGACATGCTAGACAAACTAGTAATATCATCAACCATTTGTAGTTAACTAGTGATTATGATTGATTGATTGTTTTTTATAATATAAGTTTAATGATAGCTAGCAACTTACCTTGGCTTACTGCATTTGCGTAACAGGCAGGCTCCTCGTGGAGTGCAATGTAATCAGGTGGTTAGAGCGTTGGACTAGTTAACTGTAAGGTTGCAAGATTGAATCCCCGAGCTGACAAGGTAAAAATCTGTCATTCTGTCCCTGAACGAGGCAGTCAACCCACCGTTCCTAGTCTGTCATTGAAAATAAGAATGTGTTCTTAACTGACTTGCCTAGTTAAATAAAGATTAAATAAAGGTATATAAAAAAAATATTTTAAAAAATGATAAAAACGATTTCCGATTGCTATAAAAACTTGAAATCAGCACTAATTAATCGGCCATTCTGATTAATTGGTCAACCTCTAAAATATATCTATATATTTTTTTTACTCTTTGGTTATAGAGTTGCTAATGGCTTTTGGTTTTAGCTTCTCCTTTCTCATAAAAGATGTATAGTAACAGTCAGTACAAAAAGAAAGGGGATGCCCTTTTTGAATCCGACCGTGGGTTATCAAATAGTGTGAAGTGAAGTCATCCATTGAGCCGAATCTGTTATGTAAGTTCAATAGCCCTAATCAATCACACTGGTGATGTGGTGTATGGGGTTGATATAGAAAAAAACGTTCCTCCTGCACTGAGAGAATGCCTATTTGCATGCTTGATTAATGAAATGACTTTTGGTCATTAGGGACAAAGAGAAGCTAGTCAGTGTGATAGTTCAAACATGCTCTAGCATGTTATTTGTTTTACCCCTGGACCCAGTAACTAGTTCTGTACGTGACACTGCCCAGCTAAGTCTAACGCTCAGCTGACTACTGGGAAAACAAAACAAAGTTCAGGAAATTTGAAGAGGGACTAAGCTGATGCGTTTTTATTAAAATGACCTGCTTATGAACTCAGGATAGAAAAGACAAGAGCAGCCAAAAAAAGAAATAGCAATAAAAGTAAATGTCTGCTTTCTGTCCTCTGCTGTTTTCTGTTGCATGCACATAAATCCATAAATCACAGTATCATCAGCATACAGTGTCAAGAAAATGTGAACCCTTTGGAATTACCTGGATGATTGCATAAATTAGCCATAACATTTGATCTGATCTTCATCTTAGTCATAACAATAGACAAATACAGTGTGCTTAAACTAATAACACACAAACTATTGTATTTTTCTTGTCTATATGAATACATAATTTAAACATTCACAGTGTAGGTTGGAAAAAGTATCTGAACCCCTAGGCTAATGATTTTTCCAAAAGTTAATAGTAGTCAGCTAACCTGGATTCCAATCAATGAGACGAGATTGGAGATTGCCCTATTAAAAACAATCACAAAATTTAAGTTTGCTATTCACAAGAAGCATTGCCTGATGTGAACCATGCCTCGAACAAAAGCGATCTCAGAAGTCATAAGATTAAGAATGGTTGACTTGCATAAAGCTGGAAAGGGTTACAAAAGTAGATCTAAAAGCCTTAACGTTCATCAGTCCACGGTAAGACAAATTGTCTATAAATGGAGAAAGTTCAGCACTGTTGCTACTCTCCCCAAGAGTGGCCGTCCTGCAAAGATGACTGCAAGAGCACAGTGCAGAATGCTCAATGAGGTTAAAAAAGACTCCTAGAGTGTCAGCTAAACGCTTACAGAAATCTCTGGAACATGCTAACATCTCTGACTAGTCTACGATACGTTAAACACTAAACAAGAATGGTGTTCAGGGGAGGACACCACGGAAGAAGCCACTGTTTTTTTGGACAGTTCGCAAAAGAGCACATGGTTGTTCCACAGCGCTTCTGGCAAAATATTCTGTGGACAGATGAAACTACAGTTGAGTTGTTTGGAAGGAACACACAACACAACACTATGTGTGGAGAAAAAAAAGGCACAGCACACCAACATAAAAAAACTCATCCCAACTGTAAAGTATGGTGGAGGGAGCATCATGGTTTGGGGCTGCTTTGCTGCATCAGGGCCTGGACAGCTCGCTATCATCGATGGAAAAATGTATTCCCAAGTTTATCAAGACATTTTGCAGGAGAATGTAAGGCTATCTGTCCACCAATTGAAGCTCACCAGAAGTTGGGTGATGCAACAGGACAATGACCCAAAACACAGAAGTAAATCAACAACAGAATGGCTTCAACAGACGAAAATACGCCTTCTGGAGTGGCCCAGTCAGAGTCCTAACCTCAACCCGATTGAGATGCTGTGGCACGACCTCGAGAGCGGACACCAGACATCCTAAGAATATTGCTGAACTGAAACAGTTTTGTAAAGATGAGTGGTCCAAAATTCCAAAAAACCTTTGTGCAGGTCTGATCAGCAACTACAGAAAACATTTGGTTGAGATTATTGCTGCCAAAAGAGGGTCAACCAGTTATTAAATCCAAGGGTTCACATACTTTTTCCACCCTACACTGTGAATATTTACACGGTGTGTTCAATAAAGACATGAAAACGTGTAATTGCTTGTTTGTTATTAGTTTAAGCAGACTGTTTGTCCTTTGTTGGGACTTAGATGAAGATCAGATCAAATTTTATGACCAATTTATGCAGAAATCCAGGTAATTCCAAAGAGTTCAGACTTTTTCTTGCCACTGTACATCTGTTTTTCAACGCCAGTGCACGCAACAGAATCGTCATTAATGTAGAGACTAAACAAGAGCGGGCCTAGGATACTCCTGGGATTGGATTTGGATTCCCAAACATTGTCTTAATTTGTAATAGAACAACGTTTCAACCATGATAGAATTTAATGTGGACCTCAAACTTAAGGTAGATAAATGCAGTTCATGTCCAGCGGGGTCAAATGCTGAAAAATCTTCTTTTTTTTTTTTAGATATAAAGAGGAAGTGATGCTCAAAATCAAGAAATGACCAAACAAACATTAATTATGGTTGAAGCAATGAGTGTCCCTGTGCGATGGAAAGGTTCCAACACTGAACTTTGTGGGAGGAGTAGTAGTAGTAGTGTTTCATTTATGGTTTTAAGGAGACACATAGAGAGGAAGCAAATATCCCTGTGACCTAGTTGCACGCTCTTGTGGTGGGATACCTTTCAGATTTATCACGCCACAGTGAGTACATCTGAAAGAGAGAGACTCTTAAAAACAGCTTAATACCGAAGCCCGTTATAACACTGCCTCCTGAATAACCGCACTCAACATCACACGCCACCCACCCAAGTTTGCACAATGATGAAGACTGATTCAGATTTTTGACTCCCTGCAAATTGTATACATTGGGTGGTAACAAGACCCTTCAAAACGTAAGATTGAGGATGTTAATATCAGGTCTTGGCTGTAGAGAATTAGAGGATGGACTTCTTGTAAGTATGAACAAAGAACTTGGCGAGTTACCTAGTGTACATTCTCTGTACTTTTACTATATGAAGACGGCTATATTTGTAAATATTTGTGCATGTCTGGAGATTGATTACTTACTTATATTCAACTTTCCGGACACTTGATACGTCACACCCCTCATCAATCTACTCAAGCAATGGACAAGTAACCTGTGTACATAGCACTGTAGGCTTCCCGAAATGTATTAAATGAACACACACAAATATACACTGAGTGTACAAAACATTAGGAACACCTGCTCTTTCCATGATATTGACTGACCAGGTGAATCCAGGTGAAAGCTATGATCCCCGTATTGATGTCACCTGTTAAAACCACTTCAAATCAGTGTAGTTCAGGGGTTCCCAAACTTTTTTGTCCCACAACCCAATTTTGATATCTGAAGATTCTCGCGCCCACACTCTTGTGAATTTTTAAAAATGTAATTAACAGCCAATGTTTACTCTTTTATTTAGGGCTATGGCAGTCAATTGAAAAACATTCAAACATTATTTCTGATTGTCTTCTCAACTCACCATCACATACTTTTAATGTGGGGCAGTCAACTGGAACTTACATAATGTCTCTTATCTCACCACCACTAATAGATGGGGGTGCTTGAGGCATGTCGCGTCTGAGATTTTCAAAATCAGAGGGCGTGGTCGACAGTGTGCGCCTCATCTCTGCTGTCATATCCAAGCTGGATCGATATCTGGTTTTAACGCAGACGAGAGCACTGAGCTGGCGAAGGGTAGTCTCTGCAATAGTGTGCTGTTTCATAGCGTTTCATAATCTCAACCAAATGTTTTGGGGTGCAACTCAATATTAGGAAGGTGTTACTAATTTTATGTACACACGGTGTAAATATATACTGTATTTGGAAATGTTATAATATACATTTTTGGGGCGGCAGCGTAGCCTAGTGGTTAGAGCGTTGGACTAGTAACCGGAAGGTTGCGAGTTCAAACCCCCGAGCTGACAAGGCTGTCGTTCTGCCCCTGAACAGGCAGTTAACCCACTGTTCCCAGGCCGTCATTGAAAATAAGAATTTGTTCTTAACTGACTTGCCTGGTTAAATAAAGGTAAAATAAATAAATAAAAACATTTTAAATAAATATGTATATACAGTGGGGCAAAAAAGTATTTAGTCAGCCACCAATTGTGCAAGTTCTCCCACTTAAAAAGGCCTGTAATTTTCATCATAGGTACACTTCAACTATGACAGACAAAATGAGAAAAAAAATCCAGAAAATCACATTGCAGGATTTTTAATTAATTTATTTGCAAATTATGGTGGAAAATAAGTATTTGGTCACCTTGGTTTGAAGAAATCAACTGTGGGAGCAATTATTAGGAAATGGAAGACATACAAGACCACTGATAATCTCCCTCGATCTGGGGCTCCACGCAAGATCTCACCCCGTGGGGTCAAAATGATCACAAGAACGGTGAGCAAAAATCCCAGAACCACACGGGGGGACCTAGTGAATGACCTGCAGAGAGCTGGAACCAAAGTAACAAAGCCTACCATCAGTACAACACACTACGCCGCTAGGGCCTCAAATCCTGCAGTGCCAGACATGTCCAGGCCCATCTGAAGTTTGCTAGAGAGCATTTGGATGATCCAGAAGAAGATTGGGAGAATGTCATATGGTCAGATGAAACCAAAATATAACTTTTTGGTAAAACTCGTCGTGTTTGGAGGACAAAGAATGCTGAGTTGCATCCAAAGAACACCATACCTACTGTGAAGCATGGGGGTGGAAACATCATGCTTTGGGGCTGTTTTTCTGCAAAGGGACCAGGACGACTGATCCGTGTAAAGGAAAGAATGAATGGGGCCATGTATCGTGAGATTTTGAGTGAACCTCCTTCCATCAGCAAGGGCATTGAAGATGAAACGTGGCTGGGTCTTTCAGCATGACAATGATCCCAAACACACCGCCCGGGCAACGAAGGAGTGGCTTCGTAAGAAGCATTTCAAGGTCCTGGAGTGGCCTAGCCAGTCTCCAGATCTCAACCCCATAGAAAATCTTTGGAGGGAGTTGAAAGTCTGTGTTGCCCAGCAACAGCCCCAATACATCACTGCTCTAGAGGAGATCTGCATGGAGGAATGGGCCAAAATACCAGCAACAGTGTGTGAAAACCTTGTGAAGACTTACAGAAAACGTTTGACCTCTGTCATTGCCAACAAAGGGTATATAACAAAGTATTGAGAAACTTTTGTTATTGACCAAATACTTATTTTCCACCATAATTTGCAAATAAATTCATAAAAAATCCTACAATGTGATTTTCTGGATTTTTTTCTCTCTCATTTTGTCTGTCATAGTTGAAGTGTACCTATGATGAAAATGACAGGCCTCTCATCTTTTTAAGTGGGAGAACTTGCACAATTGGTGGCTGACTAAATACTTTTTTGCCCCACTGTATATATATATATATATATATATATATATATATATATATATATATATATATATATATTAGTATGTGTATACAGTACATACACTGGCAAATGTATTTTATATTGAAATGGGCTATCCTCTCTGACTTTCATATCAACATCTCTCTCACAATTTACAAAATAGGTCTTCTACTGTACACACCCAAAAGTAGTGTTGGGTGATGTCTCAAAAATGTTGTGTTAAATGTGTGGGTTGTTGTGTGAATAATTGTTTGTTTTTAAGTTGTTTGATAGAAAGCCAACGGGTTTAGTTGCCTGCTACCTGTTTATGTTTTGTTATCTTTGTCTTAGATAAAAAGTAAGATATGATGCTAATAATTCTCACACAGTATCTTTAGCATGATTTGTTTTGTTTTTTTATCCGAACTTATCGCTATAATATTGAATTGTGGTTATCAAAATACAGTATTGCCTTTCATATTCCTTTATCATTACGATGCACTAAAATACATTTGATTTATTGTTTAAAGATATTATATCTGTTCGTGGGGCTGAGTTTACAATGCATTGCATCATGTGTGCAGTGTGCTATTCTTACTGTCATGCAAAATTAAACACTACTCATTTGTCCCGTAGGTCATTCACTCCTTGGTCAAGGCTACACTCTTAGAATAAAGGGTTCCAAAATTGTTCTTCGGCTGTCCCCATAGAACCATCTGTGAAAAAGGTCCTACATGGAACCAGAAAAGGTTCTACCTGGAACCAAAAAGGGTCATTCAAAGGGTTCTCCTATACTCCCAGTCGGTATTAGATAGAATGTCGCAGCCTCGCCCCACCTGTGGGGAAAACAACCTGTGGTTACCTAGGTTACCCTATTGGCTAACAGAAAAATATAGACTTTTTCAAACACAATTTTCTTGTCTGCTTGTTTTAGTCAGTTACAAACTGACATTTAAAAAAAGTACGACATGTCTAAAGATTACTTTTCAACATTGCCTGCTCCCGAGCGTTCTTACTACTTAGAAAAATGTACTGTTGTAGGGCTTCCCTCATGCCCCTTTGCAGCCACTTGAGTGAGTGCTACTGTACCTAGCAACCGACCGGAACATTAAGCTAGCCAAGACCAACAACACAAACAAACAGCTACAAGTAGTGAGTGGCGTTACGAATGAACTATACTAAACAAGATGCCTTACCTGTGATTAAACATTTTCCACACAGATAACTAGCTACGTGCAGCTTCTTGGACACCAGCTGCCCACAATTTTCTACTCTTCCACATCGAATAGCCTGAAGCCACAGGGCTCTTCTCGCAGTCTCTATTTCCCAACTTGGAAGCATTGTGAACCGTAGGTTGGGATTTTTTGACCGGGTTACATGTTCATTGAACAACACAGCAGCTTTTCAGCATGTTTTGTTCATTCTTTTCGGTTCTAAGTAGCACCTTTTTTTCTAAGAGTGCACAGTATGAACGGTTTCAAGGCTACAGCTGCATGATATTGGCTATCATATATGTATTTCACGGCACACCCTAACCTTGAAATATTATCTGACTAGATGGTTTCCCGAAACACAATAACACACACACACATCTTGTCAGAATGTCAAGTTCTGTTGCTGTTGCTAAGGAATTAAACACATGGGGTAAAAACATAATTTGTATGTAAAAATATTTATTGTAAAGTTTGTGTACAGATGCATTCAGGCACAACGACCCAACATAAACAGTAGTAATATCCATACTACTATTATTGAAATGTTAAAGAATAGTATATTTTCTCTGGACAAACTTCCAAAATGTTTGGAAATAATACTGTACATAGCATTAAATTCAATTGAATATATATTTAAAGTACAGTGATGTAAGGAACATACTAAATATTGTAACATTGGAAAACTACAAACAATACAAATATGTTTTAGACCCTGTTAAATAAATTACAATAAATAATGTAATTTTGTACATAGTCTTGGAAGAATATGACATTACGGGCCACATGACACTAACATAAGTGTAATCTTCCAAATAAAATAGTACATATCAGAATCATCACTCCACAGTAACTTGAATTGTTTACAATGAACCTATTTTTGCTCTCAGAATCCATGGATGATGGAGGATGTTGGGTATTTTTGTTTGTTTAACCATCAAAAAGGACACTAGGAATGTCACTAATTGAGCATGACAACTGTTATTTTCTTACTTCATTTGAAAACAGTATCCCTTCTATTTCAGAATGTACCGCTAGCACATTGTATCTAATGGCTCGGCAAAAGGAAAAAGTTTTTTCCAACTCTCTTTTTTTGTCCTTGCCTGGTCTTGTCCCGAAGAACTCAAGCACAGTGGCATTTGCTGACAATCAAGTCATTGAAGGGTGTGAGCTTCAACTTTCCCCGACTGTCGTAGTGCATGAGGACCATAGGTTCATAGGCTGCCGGCACACAACAGGGCCGAGGTGTTGCTCCCTTGTTGATGTGATGAAGACGAGACTTCACCTGCGCGTGCATGCTAGCTGGCTTGTAGTTGTGGGGGCAGGAGCCATCACAGAAGTGCATGTTGTAACCATCGGGGGCAACGACCCAGTCTGACCAGCCAATCTCCTTAAAGGACACGTTGACAGACTTTCGGCAGCAGCGACCGTCTTCATCGCAGTTGTCTTCTTTGTTGGAGCGAGTCCGTCTCCTTCTGCCTGCTGATCTAGGCTCTACAAGGTCTACCTCCAGGACCATCTGAGGGGTCCTCTTGGGATCAGTACCCTCTTCGATGGCCAGTCCTACTTCCACAACCAGAGAGGAGCCGTCCGTCCTCCCTCTCCACTTTTCAACAACAGTTCTGATGTCCAAAGTCAAATCTCCAGTTCTTGTAGCGACCGTCTGAACAAGGGTCTCTGTGTGAATCAATAGAGAAGAGTTCAGTGGTTTCGTCTCATAGATCTTGACATGAACCTCTTCACTAATCGTGGGCTCGGCAGCTTTCGAGCCATCCAACAGTTGTCTGTAGAGCTTCAGCTCAGCCCAGGCCAAAGTGAGATCCTTCCTGATGTTTGGGTTCTTGTGGAAGACAGCTCTGTACCAAAGCACATCTGATGTGTGTTCCTCATCAGTCCGAAGCACTTTGAAAGGCTCCACTGAAAGAGGTGAAAAGAAGGTTGTTAGACAAATGCTCAGCTTCTTGGAATTACTGTCATCACCTCAATAGGCTGTGCTTTTAAGAGTTATAATGGATCTGTCTTTACAGCCTCAAAAAATAGCTAAATTACATTAAAATGATTTACAAATTAGAATGGTTCATTATTATATACTTTGGAGAAGAGGTACAGTTGAAGTCGGAGGTTTACATATACCTTAGCCAAATACATTTAAACTCAGTTTTTCACAATTCCTGACATTTAATCCTAATAAGAATTCCCTGTCTTAAGTCAGTTAGGATCACCACTTTTGTTTTAAGAATGTGAAATGTCAGAATAATAGTAGAGTGATTTATTTCAGCTTTTATTTATTTCATCACATTCCCAGGGGGTCAGAAGTTTACATACACTCAATTAGTATTTGGTAGCTTGCCTTTAAATTGTTTAACTTGGGTCAAATGTTTCGGGAAGCCTTTCACAAGCTTCCCACAATAAGTTGGGTGCATTTTGGCCCATTCCTCCTGACAGAGCTGGTGTAACTGAGTCAGGTTTGTAGGCCTTGCTCACACACACTTTTCAGTTCTGCCCACACATTTTCTATGGGATTGAGGTCAGGGCTTTGTGATGGCCACTCAAATTTCCTTGACTTTGTTGTCCTTAAGCCATTTTGCCACAACTTTGGAAGTATGCTTGGGGTTATTGTCCATTTGGAAGACCCATTTACGACCAAGCTTTAACTTCCTGACTGATGTCTTGAGATGTTGCTTCAGTATATCCACATCATTTTCTTTCCACATGATGCCATCTATTTTGGGAAGTGCACCAGTCCCTCCTGCAGCAAAGCACCCCCACAACATGATGCTGCCACCCCCGTGCAGGGTGGGATGGTGTTCTTTGGCTTGCAAGCCTCCCCATTTTTACTACAAACATAACGATGGTCATTATGGTCAAACAGTTCTATTTTTCTTTCATCAGACCAGAGGACGTTTCTCCAAAACGTACGATCTTTGTCTCCATGTGCAGTTGCAAACCGTAGTCTGGATTTTGTATGGCGGTTTTGGAGCAGTGGCTTCTTCCTTGCTGAGCGGCCTATCAGGTGATGTCTATATACGACTTGTTTTACTGTGGATATAGATACTTTGAACTGGTTTCCTCCAGCATCTTCACAAAGTCCTTTGCTGTTGTTCTGGGATTGATTTGCACTTTTCGCACCAAAGTAGGTTCATCTCTAGGAGACAGAACATGTCTCCTTCCTGAACGGTATGACGGCTGCATGGTCCCATGGTGTTTATACTTGCGTACTATTGTTTGTACAGATGAACGTAGTACCTTCAGGCGTTTGGAAAGTGCTCCCAAGGATGAACCAGACTTATGGAGGTCGACAATTTTTGTTCTGAGGTCTTTGCTAATTTCTTTTGATTTTCCCATGATGCCAAGCAAAGAGTCACTGATTTTGAAGGTAGGCCTTGAAATGCATCCACAGGTACACCTCCGATTGACTCAAATTATGTCAATTAGCCTATCAGAAGCTTCTAAAGCCATGACATCATTATCTGGAATTTTCCAAGCTGTTAAAAGGCACAGTCAACGTAGTGTATGTAAACTTCTGACCCACTGGAATTGTGAAATAATCTGTCTGTAAACAATTGTTGGAAAAATTACTTGTGTCATGCACAAAGTAGATGTCCTAACCGACTTGCCAAAACTATAGTTTGTTAACAAGAAATGCGTGGAGTGGTTGAAAAACGAGTTTTAATGACTCCAACCTAAGTGTATGTAAATGTCCGACTTCAACTGTAATTAATAACTGCTCTCGGAATTTCTATCAAGCCTTTGCTAAGTCTAAATGCTAATGTTAATGGAAGGCTTTTGTTGGAGTGCACACAAAAACAAAGCACTAAGACTAAATTGTATGACTCACTCATTCTCACGAGATAGGGTTTGAGAGAACACTGACAGGTACATTAACATTACAACAAAATAAATGTGTTTGAAGGCTTTTCGTTTGTTTTGTCATAAAAGCGCATTTGAATCATTCTTGTTAAAGACACAACCGTGCGAGAATGTTTATTGGGACACAAGGTACACACCTTTGACAAAGCCCAAACCATTGGCGAGTTAGACCTTTTCAATAGGTTATAAATACACCATGCGTAAAGGCAAAATTCCATGCAGTCAGATCTAAATCTAGAATGTCAACAGTCAGGTCCTTGTGGTTAAAACCAGTACAGTAGCTATGTGTCTTTAAATAAGGTCTCACCTGTGGCTGGGAGAAGCAGGGTGGATGTCCTCCAAGGGGAATGCCGGGATTCCCCCCCCTGACTGGAGTTCCCTGTCAGCTGCCTCAGTGTTTCCTTGTAGAGCTGATGCATCCTCCTCAGCTCCTCCTCTGAAGCCAATTCCCTGGGCCTGGGCTCTTTCTCCATCCCCACGGAGCTCAAGATGCCTGTCTTCACTGCCTCCAGGAGCAGGGCCCTCTGGCTCTCCTCCTGCCCCAGGTGGGGTGTACTGTCTTTGGCCAGGCGGGGCCGGCCCTCCCCCTGATGGAGGCTGGAGAGGAGGGCCACCCAAGAGAAGAGAAAACGCAGTGCGACTGAGCTAGGCATGGTTGGTTTGTTCTCAGAGGTGCACCCTGTCTGGGGTTGTCAATGTTATGAATGAAATTCCAGACATGCTTTCATTTATACAGCTCCTGCATGGCCACACCTCTCCTTGATGTCAGGTGAGCACTCTTCATTATGTAGAGGATTATGTAGCATGCATTATCTATCATGTTCCACAAGGTGGGAAAGCACGCTTTGTATAGTACTCCTTAGAAGAAATTAATATAATTCATGTCTGAAAACAGTTGAACCTTTCATGTATTGATTGAGTTCAATGGATTGTTTCCATACAAAATACTGCATATAACCATGTATAATACCGCTCATATTAGTGGTATCAATATGTGTTGTAAATACAATAAGCTATGATGATATGAGCTATGACTAAGCCTAATCTATGACTTCCACTAAAGCAGAGCCACCGTAAAATGTGTGGTGAGACAGTGTTTGCCTCAGTACTTTTCAAACTGCCATAACACTTCCAAAGCAGCAGCACGAACCAGACCAGCTACTTCTCAGCACATTTTTGCCTTCCAGGGACCAAATTTTGCTGCTCTGTCCCAGTCTACCATGGAAGACAATACGCAGAAAAGTAGTGCTATTTGTATTTGAGCAATATGATTTGCCTTTTGTTCATTCAAGCACCACTACGCTCCAGCGAGTCACAACCTCTCGAGCTACGTTTACATGCGAGCCTGTCCTGAGCAAAATGAAGTGCCCATCAATCTAGTCGCTGAGCTTATATATTTTAGGGAAAGTAATTTACCAAAGTAAAACTAGCAATAGGCTGGTTACTGTTTATAGTCTGCAAAAAGAAACCTACAAAAATACACTGTATCATTTGTCTTGGCAGGCCTACTGTAGTCAGGTTGATTAAGCAATAAGGCCCGGGGGGGTGTGGTATATCGCCATTATACCACGTCTAATAGCTGTTCTTATGCACGACGCAGCGCGACTGGATACAGCCATTAGCCGTGGCATATTGGCGATATACCACACCCCCCCGGGCCTTATTGCTTAATCAACCTGACTGCAGTAGGCCTGCCAAAACAAATGCTACAGTGTTTTTTTGTAGGTAAACATAAATGTTTTGTCATACCAATCAGCATTAAGGCCTCAAACCACCCAGTTTATACTATCTATTTTGGAATGCAATTGTCTTAAAAGGGCAGTGTCCTAATCTTCTCAAAATTATAAACATTTATACAATTAATACAGTGCAATTCTAAAGAATGGAGTAATGACTTACATTGCTAAATTATATTAAACAGCTTTTTAATACATATCATCATAACCAAATATAGCCTGCATGACCCTAATGCATTTAAAAACTACATCATCTGGGCCAGTAGAAATTCTGTTCTGGCCAGTAGATTTTTGGCTAACTGGCCCGCTTGAGCCAGTGAGAAAAGTTAAAGTTGGAACCTGTTATAGCCTACGAATGGGACCCAGAGTTTTGATTGATCAGATCTATTTTTTATTTTTTATTTAACTTTGGCAAGCCAGTTAAGGTCAAATTATTATTTACAATGACAACCTACACCAGCAAAACCTGGACGACACTGGGCCAATTGTGTGCCGCCCTATGGGACTCCCAATCACAGCCAGTTGTGATACAGCCTGGATTTGAACCAGGCTGCGCCACTCGGGAGATCAGGAAAAACTCCAGGCCCCAGAAAAGACACATACGAATTTTGCAACCTCTGCACCAAAAGCATTGTAATGATATAGAATTAACCTACTCAGGCATAATTTGATCAAGGAAATGACATACACGACCACTGTATATCATGTCAGCATTAATTATTGTGGATCCCTATCATGTAATATTCTAATTGACTCTTTCCCCATGTCATCATGACCACTCTGTTAGCCTTATCAGAAAAATGGAGTGTCACAGCAATTGACCACATATTACAGATACTGTAGTGTTTGTTGTGGACGACACTTGTACTGTAAATAGACAGTAGATTCTTTTCATTTATGGTGGGTGGATCTCTTTTCTCCAGACGATGTGGAAGTCAGTCAGACTTCTTTAACCAGTATCAGCGCAGGATCAGTACATTGTGTGTTTATGGTGGCGTCCCCACCCTATGACGTGTCTCCAAGTGTGACTGACATTCTCTCCACTGTGGCAGCTTTTCTCTTTTTCGGGTTTATAAAGCAGTCACAGTGGACTTGAAATAGACACACAATGTATGCGTGAAGCATATGAACCTTTCATACCTTGTAATTGAAGCAGGGCCAGCCCTATACTTTAATGACATAAGTGGTTGCTTAGGGCCCCCAGCCCCTAGGTGGCCCCTGACCAAATAAACAAATATTTTAGATGTTTTGTTTTCTGGGAAACCGAGTGGAATTAGAATTTTAGAATACACAAGGTGCAATTTCAAAATGTGGTTGTGCGTCAGCAGTTTTTCTGTTATGTCAGTCACTCAATTAGCCCATATCTGCTAACATTTTGTAGATTGCTAAGTTAGTCTAGCCAGCTATCTAACTTGTAGTAATCAAGGCCAAATTACTGATGGGGCCCTGACCTCCAGGGAGCCCACATTGATTTTGTTAGTCACTCTTACAGTACTCGGATATGTTTCTCTCCGGCATCAAGAGGGGGGCCACAAATGTTTTGCCCGCGAGATGGGGGGCCCCGACCAAACCTCCCTTAGGGCCCACAAAAGGATAGGGCCAGCCTTGAATGGAGGGTGCTATGTGTACTGTAAGTTAAGCCTCCTGCAATTAATTATTTTATTTCTGTCCATAAAACCGGTTTTAAATCAGGAAAGGTGTTTAGAACAGTTTTGAAGAGGATAACCTAGAGAATGGATATGGTTGTGGAACAATGATTATCATAATACAATGTTTTTTCTTGTACAAGCAGAGAATGGCTTGTATGAAAAAGCCATACATTCAATGTCATCAAATCGTATGTGACTAGGCCTAGTTTATTGAAGCAAGTGTCATTAACATTAACCACATTTCTGACCATATTGCTTAATTGGAGTGTGTAAATTTCCAATCTATGAGTCACTGACATGATTAAACAATCATGTGCAATGTGAATTCAACCTTGGGGCTAAAAGTGTGTGAAAGGTGACCAAGTATGAATCATCGACAGACCGACAGTGACATTCACTTTCTCATGTCAGAGTGAGCAAACAGAACAGGATATTGAGTAATCAGCCTTAGGCCCACTGTCAGCATTACAAAGGGAAGGTGTTATTTTTGAGACCAGAAGGCATAGAGAGCTGCCACTCCCAATTACGATCACATTCTGGATTCCACAAGGACAATGGCTCGTTTGAACTGACAGTGCTGTATAGTCTATATGGGTGACCACTCATTCTTTACTTCATTTTCGATGACATCTAACTAATGGAATCGGTGGACATTGAGCTTGCTTGGCAAATGTATTTAGAAGGTGTATTCTGGAGTAGCTTGAATTGTTTTATGTATCAATGTTTTATTACAATCATTTTATAATAATTGTTTGTATAACAATATTTTAATACAACGTAGCAATGTCAGTGGAGACAAGCAAGGATGTCACATTGGGTCAATTCTGTTCCTTGAGATTAAATGAATGCCATAGATTTCAATTACATTTCAATTAAGTTTTCAATTAATTAATCATTTCATTTTGTGAATAACCACAAACGGAATAGAATAATTTGCAGTATGAGCACTTGTCATCTCTCAAATAGATCGTTACATTTTTTGGTTTAGCTAGCTAGAATTTTTTTTTGCCATATTAGAATTGACATGAAATTAGTCAAAACACCTCAAAACAAGACATGGTATCAAGAACAAGATTAAACTAGCCGGAAAGAGCCACATGATTCCCCATGTGGAATTTTCTTGTCATTCTTTCAAGCAATCTGGCCATCCAGAATCACAACAACACATGGACTTCTGCCACATAGAAGCATGCACATTGTTTTCGTAACGTTGTCAGGTAAACAATCTACAAAGAAGGCCCTGAGTGTTCCTGACTGTGACCCAGGGCAAACAACTGCCCTTTCTCATTGAACCCACAAAGTTCAAGGCCGATCACGGCACTGCAGGCATTGTTTGCAGAAAACAGTTTGCTCCAAACTGAAATATCACATTGACATAACTATTCAAACCCTTTACTCAGTACTTGGTTGAAGCACCTTTGCCGATTACAGCCTTGAGTCTTCTTGAGTATGACGCTACAAGCTTGGCACATCTGTATTTGTGGAGTTTCTCCCATTCTTCTCTGCAGATCCTCTCAAGCTTGGTCAGGTTGGATGGGAAGTGTTGCTGCACAGCTATTTTCAGGTCTCTCCAGAGATGCTCAAGTCCGAGCTCTGGCTGGGCCACTCAAGGACATTCAGAGACTTGTCCCGAAGCCACTCCTGCATTTTCTTGGCTGTGTGTTTAAGGTCGTTGTCCTGAGGTGAACCTTTGCCCCAGTCTGATATCCTGAGTGCTCTGGAGCAGGTTTTCATCAACGATCTCTCTGTACTTTGCTCTGTTCATCTTTCCCTTGATCCTGACTAGTCTTCCAATCCCTTCAGCTGAAATACATCCCCACAGCATGATGGTGCCACCACCATGCTTCACCAGAGGGATGGTGCCAGGTTTCCACCAGATGTGGCGCTTGGCATTCAGGCCAAAGAGTTCAATCTTGGTTTCATCAGACCAGAGAATCTTGTTTCTCATGGTCTGAAAGTCTTTAGGTGCCTTTTGGCTCACACTACCATAAAGGCCTGTTTGGTGGAGTGCTGCAGGGATGGTTGTCCTTCTAGAAGGTTCTCCCACCTCCACAGAGGAACTCTAGAGCTCTGTCAGAGTGACCATCACCTCCCTGACCAAGGCCCTTCTCCCCCGATTGCTTAGTTTGTCTGGGCGGCCAGCTCTAAATCAAATCAAATCTCATTTTATTTGTCACGTACACATGGTTAGCAGATGTTAATGCGAGTGTAGCGAAATGCCTGTGATTCTAGTTCCGACAGTGCAGTAATATCTAACAATAATATCTAAAAGTAATATCTAAGTAATCTAACAATTCCCCAACAACTACCTAATACACACAAATCTAAAGGGGTGAATGAGAATATGTACATGTAAGTATATGGATGAGCAATGGCGAAGGTGCAATAGATAATATAAAATATATATATACACACATGTAATGTAAGATCTTTAAACATTATTAAAGTGGAATTATTTAGAGTGCATTGTATAAAATGACTAGTGATCCATTTATTAAAGTGGCCAGTGATTGGGTCTCAATGTAGGCAGCAGCCTCTCTGAGATAGTGATTGCTGTTTAGCAGTCTGATGGCCTTGAGATAGAAGCTGTTTTTCAGTCTCTCGGTCCCAGGTTTGATGCACCTGTACTGACCTCGCCTTCTGGAAGATAACGGTGTGAACAGGCAGTGGCTCAGGTGATTGTTGTCCTTCCTGTGACATTGGGTGCTGTAGGTGTCATGAAGGACAGGTCGTTTGCCCCCGGTAATGCATTGTGCAGACCGCACCACCCTCTGGAGAGCCTTGCGGTTGAGGGTGGTGCAGTTGCCATACCAGCCCGACAGGATGCTCTCGATTGTGCATGGGTAAAAGTTTGTCAGGGTTTTGGATGACAAGTCAAATTTTTCAGCCTCCTGATTTTGAAGAAGCGCTGTTGCGCTTTCTTCACCACACTGTTTGTGTGAGTGGACCATTTCAGTTTGTCTGTGATGTGTATGCCAAGGAACTTAAAACTTTCCTCCTTCTCCACTGCTGTCGCTTCGATGTGGATAGGGGGGGTGCTCCCTCTGCTGTTTCCTGAAGTCCACGATCATCTCCTATGTGTTGTTGACGTTGAGTGAGATGTTGTTTTCCTGACACCACATTCTAAGTGCCATCACCTCCTTCCTGTAGGCTGTCTCGTCGTTGTTGGTAATCAAGCCCACTACTGTTGTGTTGTCTGCAAACTCTATGATTGAGTTGGAGGTGTGCATGGCCATGCAGTCGTGGGTGAACAGGGAGTACAGGAGGGGGCTGAGCACGCACCCTTTTGGGGCCCCAGTGTTGAGGATCAGCGAAGTGGAGATGTTGTTTCCTACCTTCACCACCTGGGGGAATCCCGACAGAAAGTCCAGGACCCAATTGCACAGGGTGGGGTTGAGACCCAGGGCCTCCAGCTTGATGATGAGCTTGGAGGTTACTATGGTGTTGAATGCTGAGCTGTAGTCAATGAACAGCATTCTTACATAGGTATTCCTTTGGTCCAGATGGGATAGGGCAGTGTGCAATGTGATGGCGATTGCGTCGTCTGTGGACCTGTTGGGGCGGTATGCAAACTGAAGTGGGTCTAGGGTGGCCGGTAAGGTGGAGTTGATATGATCCTTGACTAGTCTCTCAAAACACTTCATGATGACAGAAGTGAGTGCTGCAGGGCGATAATAATTTAATGGAGTTGTCTTTGCCTTCTTGCGAACAGGAACAATGGTAGCCATCTTGAAGCATGTGGGGACAACAGACTGGGATAGTGAGAGTTGAATATGTCCGTAAACACACCAGCCAGCTGGTCTGCGCATGCTTTGAGGACGCGGCTTGGGATGCCGTCTGGGCCAGCAGCCTTGCGAGGGGTAACACGTATAAATGTTTTACTCACGTCAGACACAAAGAAGGAGAGGGGGGGGGGGGGGGGGGGGGGGGGGCAGTCCTTTTTAGTGGGCTGCGACGGTGGCACTGTATTATCCTCAAAGCGGGCAAAGAAGGTGTTTAGTTTGTCTGGAAGCGTGACGTCGGTGTCCGTGACGTGGCTGGATTTATTTTTGTAGTCCGTGATTTCCTGTAGACCCTGCCACATACGTCTCGTGTCTGAGCCGTTGAATTGTTACTCCACTTTGTCCCTGTACTGGCATTTCGCTTGTTTGATTGCCTTGGGGAGGGAATAGCTACACTGTTTATATTCAGACATATTCCCAGACCTCTTTCCATGGTTAAATGTGATGGATCGCTCTTTCAGTTTTGCCATCCATCCACGGAAGAGTCTTGGTGGTTCCAAACTTCTTCCATTTAAGAATGATGGAGGCCACTGTGTTCTTGGGGACCTTCAATGCTGCAGACATTTTTTGGTACCCTTCCCCAGATCTGTGCCTCGACACAATCCTGTCTTGGAGCTCTATAGACAATTCCTTCGACCTCATGGCTTGTTTTATTATTTGACATGCACTGTCAACTGTGGGACCTTACATAGACAGGTGTGTGCCTTTCCAAATCATGTCCAATCAATTGAATTTAACACAGGTCAAGTTGTAGAAACATTTCAAGGTTCATCAATGGAAACAGGATGCACCTGAGCTCAATTTTGAGTCTCATAGCAAAGGGTCTGAATAGGAATTTCTTATTTATTTATTTTTTACATTTGCAAATATTTCTAAAATCTGTTTTCGCTTTGTCATTATGGGGTAGTGTGTGTAGATGTATTTAATCCATTTTAGAATAAAGCTGTACCGTAACAAAATGTGGAAAAAGTCAAGGGGTCTGAATACTTTCCCGAAGGCACTCTGTCCTTGAACCAATTATTTTAAAATCCCGCACAGAAGAAATTGCAAGGATAATTTAATAGCTAATGGCAGCCTGCCGTATCCAGGTCGGCCTTCAATTTGAAATACTCAATGAGAGGGGGCAGCACTGAGCTAGTCTGCAACGTCACATCCTGGAGTGGCTCAAACTTCACATGTTACGTCTACATAAATCTCCCACACGAGACGCCATCTTAACCGACTTCCTTGGCTTCACATGCGCTATTCAGTCTTCACATAAGAATGACGGATGTCACGTGATGGTTGGCTATGTCCATTAATAGTGTATTTAGAGTCAGTGGTGTGACCTGACCGGAAAAACTCTGAGCCCTACTTATATACAGTGGGGCAAAAAAGTATTTAGTCAGCCACCAATTGTGCAAGTTCTCCCACTTAAATAGATGAGAGAGGCCTGTCATTTTCATCATAGGTACACTTCAACTATGACAGACAAAATGAGAAAGTCACATTGTAGGATTTTTAATGAATTTATTTGCAAATTATGGTGGAAAATAAGTATTTGGTCAATAACAAAAGTTTATCTCAATACTTTGTTATATACCCTTTGTTGGCAATGACAGAGGTCAAACGTTTTCTGTAATTCTTCACAAGGTTTTCACACACTGTTGCTGGTATTTTGGCCCATTCCTCAATGCAGATCTCCTCTAGAGCAGTGATGTTTTGGTGGCTGTTGCTGGGCAACACAGACTTTCAACTCCCTCCAAAGATTTTCTATGGGGTTGAGATCTGGAGACTGGCTAGGCCACTCCAGGACCTTGAAATGCTTTTTACGGAGCTACTCCTTCGTTGCCCGGGCGGTGTGTTTGGGATCATTGTCATGCTGAAAGACCCAGCCACGTTTCATCTTCAATGCCCTTGCTGATGGAAGGAGGTTTTCACTTAAAATCTCACGATACATGGCCCCATTCATTCTTTCCTTTACACGGATCAGTCGTCCTGGTCCCTTTGCAGAAAAATAGCCCCAAAGCATGATGTTTCCAACCCCATGCTTCACAGTAGGTATGGTGTTCTTTGGATGCAACTCAGCATTCTTTGTCCTCCAAACATGACGAGTTGAGTTTTTACCAAAAAGTTATATTTTGGTTTCATCTGACCATATGACATTCTCCCAATCTTCTTCTGGATCATCCAAATGCTCTCTAGCAAACTTCAGACGGGCCTGGACATGTACTTTCTTAAGCAGGGGGACACGTCTGGCACTGCAGGATTTGAGTCCCTGGCGGCGTAGTGTGTTACTGATGGTAGGCTTTGTTACTTTGGTTCCAGCTCTCTGCAGGTCATTCACTAGGTCCCCCTGTGTGGTTCTGGGATTTTTGCTCACCGTTCTTGTGATCATTTTGACCCCACGGGGTGAGATCTTGCGTGGAGCCCCAGATCAAGGGAGATTATCAGTGGTCTTGTATGTCTTCCATTTCCTAATAATTGCTCCCACAGTTGATTTCTTCAAACCAAGGTGACCAAATACTTATTTTCCACCATAAGTTGCAAATTAATTAATTAAAAATCCTGCAACGTGATTTTCTGGATTTTTTTCTCATTATGTCTGTCATAGTTGAAGAGTACCTATGATGAAAATTACAGGCCTCTCTCATCTTTTTAAGTGGGAGAAGTTGCACAATTGGTGGCTGACTAAATACTTTTTTGCCCCACTGTAACATTAAAATGCATATCAAGGTCATCAAAGTTGACCCCATGCCATACTATATCATCTTTTGTTTAGATGAGTCATTCAATTCCTACTGTATGAAGATGCGAGATGGACTTCGGTAGAAATGCATGGTTTGCTTGCTATGCTAACGTACAGTGTCGTAGCAGCTTCATGGTCCATTCACAAAGACCAGTCTAATGTTTGTGTGTGTGTGTGTAAGCTGTGTGGCGTCCCATCAGGAGGCAGTGTGTAAACATCATCCTCTCTCTCCCACACACATGGGCAGATTGCCAAGGAGGCAGGATGTGGTTGAAGCTATCAGTGAAGGAGTCTAAGGCAGGACATGCTGTAGAATGGCATGTCTCCCTCTAGTGGCAATGAGAATATAATCCAGTCCATAGTAGAGTTCACTGGTAAGTGTTCTATAAAAGTGTATCTTTATGCATCTATGATCGGTTTAGCCTCCCCAAATCCCAACCTTCACCATTAGGAGAGAAACTGTAAAACTGGCCTTAGGTCAGTGTTTAGGGGCATTTTCATTCTACACCAGAAGCCTGGGGCTGAATTGATTTTAGTTTCTATTGATAGCGTAACATGTAGCCTACAGCGTATGTGATCAAGCATAACAGTGTAGGTCATTAAGATTGGAAGATAAACTTGTCATCTGTATATGTATAGCAAGAAAAATTGGGATTTTTTTGGACAGACTATAGCTGGGTGATATTCATTTGGAATTCAAAGTATTTAATTGTGCTTAGAAATTATTGAAACTTAGCAGATCTGTAGCAAACCTCAGTTGTGTACTGTATGTCATTGTTGTCTCCCTACTGAACATGCATCAGTGGCTTCATTCTGTTGGACAACCAACCCGGTTTACTTCCCATAGGGCTCCAGTCAAAAGTAGTACCTTGGCAACAGGGTGCCATTTGGGACTGAGACCTCGTGTACTTTCAGTCTCCTCTGTTGCTATGGCAGTGGAAGAAGAGTAGAGGAGGTGGTGGTGAGAGAAAAAGAGAGAAACTTTCCTATGACATTTTCATGCCTGAATAGTTCTTTACTGATCATTTACAATTGACCCGCCTTGCATCCCAATGCAAAGGGTATGCTGGCAAGGTTGCTCTTTGCCTAGAGTGGCAGATTGACGAGGGCGGCATTTTCTAAACTAAACTTACCAAGATGCACCTACAACAGCACCTCACATAATTCTGCCCCAAAACACTGAAAACCTCTCTCACCTAGTGGCATATGGGCTATTAATAAGGTGAGCACTGATGCCGCCCCATGATAATGTTACTTTCCCAAGCAAGAAACAGGAAATGATCGCTCAAACAAGGGGAAACTAACAAAGAGTCATTAACTACCAAAATGAAACAGGTGGGGTTCTAGGAGGGGTACTGAAAGACACTCATGGGGGTGTCCACTGAACAACAACTGGCACCTAAAAGACACCCACCATGAGCGCACACTAAATTTGCCCAAGAACAGGCAAACAAAATAAAAACCCACACCAAACTTAAAGACAGGAAACAAACCAAAGAGTGGAGCAAAAGAAAACAGGGAAGATCAGATAAAGGATAGTTCAAATATGAATAATCAACCAGGGAGTGTCAACTAAAGGTGTTAACCCTCCAAATATTTAAAGACCACTGGAGCACTGGGCCAGCCGCTCTTAAATATCACCTGTCGGCACAGATAAAACACCTTCTGAGTAGCGAGATGACAAGCTAGCACAGCTGTAATACATACTGACGATGTGACACCAATCGGTGTGGTCCGATACATAAACCTCAATAGTCGAGTAATGTCTTTCATATGAGACCATTTTCTTTTAAAAGTACCCCACAGGGTGCTTGCTTAACATTGTTATCGTCACTCTGTAGGAGCACAGCCCCTGCTCCTACTTCGCTGGCATCAGTGTACAAAGCAAAAGGACGACAGAAATCTGGAGCAGCTAGCACTGGTGCAGAGAGCAAACGGGTCTTTGTCTTCGCAAAAGTCTCCTGACAGTCGGGGCTCTTTCGGAGAAATACTTTCAGACTGGTCAAATCTGCAAGTGATGCAACAACCTGGGCAAAGTTCTTACAAAAAGCCTGGTAGTAACCAGCCATTCTCAGATGGAGAATGCTGGTACCGGAAGGTTATTGATGACCTCGACTTTTGCCCGGACCGGTGAGACTTTCCTGTACCCCACCACCTTCCCGAGATATTTCACTGTTGCTTGGGAAATGTTGCTCTTTGACAGGTTAACTGTCAAGTTGGCAGCTGCGAAACGCTCGAAAAGACACCTAATTAACCACCACATTGTACAAATATGCCTCAGAACATTCCAAACCCCGTAACATGATGTGCTTGAGCCTTTCAAATGTGGCTCCGGCATTTTGTAACCCGAACGGAAGACGATGGTGGGAAAATAAACCATCAGCAGTGACAAAAGCAGACCGCTCTTTGGTGCACTCAGTTAGAGGGGCCTGCCAACATCCCTTCAGCAGATCGAACTTGCTAACGTAGTTAGCAGTGCCAACACGGTCCAGTCAATCATCAAACCCGGGCAAAGGGTACGAGTTCGACTTAGTAACAGCATTGAGTTTCCGAAAAAATAATGAACAGAAAATGTAACGCAATGAAAATAACAATTGTGCCTTTTTTTTTTTAAAGACCTAGGCCATGCTGTTGGTTCATTGATTGTGCAGGGTGGCTTACAGAGTTAGCCTACAATTATAGTTAATTTGTATTTGATTTTGAATAGCAATAGGGCATTTTTTCTATTTTCACTATTAAAAGGCTGACATATTACCTTAAGCCATAGAATATCTCACCACTGTGCGATTCCATCTCCTCCTCTCTCTCCTCAATTCAAGCGCGCAGAGAGAGGGGCTGTTAACAGTTTAATGAAATATGTTTCATTGTGAAAACATGTTACCGTTGATGTTCCCGAACAGATTTCACTTGGTATCCCAAATTAAGTACTGGGTACTTGCAGGAACAGGGTTGGAGAGCCCATGTCATAGAGTTTGGTCGGAATATAACCTGTAGCACAGCAGAGTCTGCGTGCTCCTCAAACAGTGGTTGCTGGGTGGAGTGAAATAACCGGAGTAGCCTACCTTCATGGCCATTTGTTATTGGAGTGAATATGTCTGACATGTATTTTTTCCACTGCCCCTTTTCCTGTCCATTTGAATATGAGCCATTCTAAATTGAAACAAATTTGACATATTAGTAAAGACAAGAAAACAATTGATAATAGTCTGATGGGGGAAAATATGATAACTTGATGAGAGAACAACAAGTGCAAGGAACAGAGCACAAACTTTTTTGTGACTTTCTCAAATCTATCATGCACCGCCTGCAACCGCAGGGTTCTAAAGAGGGTGGTGTGGTCTGCCCAACACATCACCGGGGGCACACTGCTTGTCCTCCAGGACACCTACAGCACCCGATGTCACAGGAAGGTCAAAAAGATCATAAAAGACATCAACCACCCGAGCCACGGCCTTTTCACTCGACTATCATCCAGAAGGCGAGAGGTCGGTACAGGTGCATCAAAGCTGGGACCGAGAGACTGAAAAACAGCTTTAATGTCAAGGCCATCAGACTGTTAAATAGCCATCACTGGCCGGCCTCCACCCAGTACTCTGCCCTGAACTTAGTCACTGTCACTAGCTGACTACCACCCGGTTACTCTACCATGCATCTTAGAGACTGCTGCCCTACGTACATAGACTTTGAACACTGGTAGCTTTAATAATGGAATACTGGTCACTTTAATAATGATTAGGTATTGTTTTTCTCATTTCATATAGATATACGGTATTCTAGTCAAGGCTATCCTATTCAACTTTTGCTGTATATATGCTATCTACCCTACTTATTCTACAGATATACTAAATATTATATCCACATACTGTCCATAATGTCTATACATCCTATCCCATTTATATTTAAATATATATATATATATCTGCCTTTATGTTCTTTCTAAAAAAATGTTTGGACATGTAAGAAGTGTCTGCAGACGAGAGAAGCCGAGATGTGGGATGTGTGGGAAAGACGTCAATGAAGGAGATTTTAAATGTTTAGTAGAAGAGAATGGACAAGGAGCAAAATGCTGCAACTGTGTTGGGGAGCATGAAGCGCAATCATTGGAGTGCCCGTGTAGGGTGAAAGAGACTGAGGTTGCTAAAATCGGGGCAGTTGAGAGTCTCCTATGTGGGGGCTGTCAAAAGGGTAGAAAGAGTGAGTATATTTGAAGGTCCGGTGGTAGTGAAGACCGGTATGCCTACATTGGAGACTAGACCACAGCTGGAGAATCCACAGCAGGACCCAGAAATCCTTCATGTGAAGAAAGTGGACTTTGTGTCATTTATGGGAATGGCGACAAACAGAACTGGACAAGGTGAAAGGAAGACAATATCATTGTTTCTGCAGCTGAACTATTTCTGTGAATTAAAATATTTTACATCTGAAGAGCTGCATGGAGTACTGTCTAGTGCAGTCCCACCTTCTCAGACCCCAAAGCCTGAGCAGGGTTTATTTGTTATATATATATATATATATATATATATATATATATATATATATATATATATATATATATATATGTGCGTTAAAGTTTCTCAGTTTTCACCCCTCCCAGTAGGTGGCGGCAATACACAATGTTTGGATGTAATCCACCAATAAAACCTTGAAGAAGAGGAAGGGGACGTCTGTATTACTGGATCATGGACTTCCTTTTCGTTCGGGTCATACCAGTGAGAGTGGGGTAAGAATTGTCAATGTGGTTTGAAGTGGACAATGGTACTCCCCAGGGAAGTGAGGTTAGCCCGATGTTGTTCACCCTGATGATAGATGACATATTTAAGGTGGGACAGGGACTGGGTCTGGCCTTGTATGCTGGTGATGGGGCTATATGGAAGAGAGGTGGGAAGGTGAAATATGTGATGAGGAAGATGCAAGAAGCTGTGGGAGCTGTGGAAGATTGGTCTCTAACATGGGGGTTTAGGATGTCTGTGGCCAAGTCCTGCTTTATGGTGTATTCTAGGAGGAAGGTGTTAGGCTGCAAATATACGGTCAGGATATAGGTAGGGTGTCTGAGTTTAAGTATTGGAAGGGACATGTTTAGTATATGGAAATTAAGTGCAGCAAGGCGCCGCACCTCATGGGGGCAGTGGCAGGATATGATTGGGGGTCGGATAGGCAAACACTGTTGTATATGTTTCAGGCTTTGATCAGATCATCTTCGGATTATGGGTGCTTTGTATATGAATCAGCAGCCATAACAGTACGATAGTTCCTGGATAGTGTCACGCCCTGACCATAGAGAGCCCTCAGGGTTCTCTACGGTGTTTTAGGTCAGGACGTGACTAGGGGGGGTTATCTAGTATTTTGTATTTCTATGTTTGTTGGTGAGTATGGTTCCCAATTAGAGGCAGCTGTTTATCGTTGTCTCTAATTGGGGATCATACTTAAGTTGTCATTTGTTACCACCTGCTTTGTGGGATATTGTTTTGTGTGTGTGCATGTTGCACCACGGCTTTCACGGTCATTGTTTATTTATTGTTTTTGAAGTTTCACTTTAATAAAATATATGGAACTCAACTTACAGCCTTGGTCCGTCCTTTTCGACGATCGTGACAGATAGGATACAGTCAAGGGTCCTGAGATTGTGTGTGGGTGCCTTCAGGCCGACACCTGTTGAGGCATTGCAGGTGGATAGTGGGAAACTGCCACTGAGGATAAGGCCAGACAAACTTGCATTAGCGTACTGGGTCGAGGTTGAAAGAGTTCAGAAGGACATCCTGCGGTCATGGCAACTGGGGAATGTTGGGAGCAAGGAGTGGGCAAGCAGAGGGCATACGGGTGGACAATTGGGTAGAATATGGACTGGGGGAGAGGGATAGGGCCTGCAATTGCATTGGGGAACATTCCTCAGTGACTCTTTCTGAAACAAAGTATAGATGTGGATATGACTGAGGGTGGGAGAGAATGGGATGAGGACGTGAGATGTGGTATGGAGAGATATATAGATAATAGTTTTTATTTGTTTAAGGATTCAGATGGTTCAAAGGATCCAGTCAGTGGTAGGGTGGGGGCAGGGGTGTATATCCCAGATTTCAATGTTTGAGTATGTAAGCGGTTAACTGATTGTGTCAGTTTATGCAGCCGAGTTGATGGCCATAATTATAGGTTTGAGATGGGTGGAGGAGGTTAAACCACTCTGAGTGGTGACCTGCTCTGATTCGACTGCAGTGTTGAGTAGTGTGAAGACGAGCAGGTCGGATAGTGGAGACTTGTTTGTGTAAATGATGGTGCTGTTAATGGGATGGGAGTGGTGATAAGCTTTTGCTGGGTTCCCGCCAACGTGGGTGTGGAGGGTAATTAGAAGGCTGATGTGATGACTAAGAGGGCAGTGAGGAGAGAGGGGTTAGATATTCAGTTCCCGTTGGGCTGTAGGGAAGTCAAATCCTTCATTCGGGCAAAAGGGCTCGATCTTTGTCAAAGGAAGTGGGATGCTAGTAGTAAGGGGAGGCAATTTTATTGCATTCACCGGTCAGTTAAGGAAGAGGTGGGCAGTATGGGATGTAGGAGAGAGGAAGTTGTGTGGAGTGGACTGCGGTTTGGACACACCAGGTTTGAATGCCACATTGTGGATGATAAGGAGACATGAAACAGGTCTGTGTGATGAGTGTTTAGTGGAGGAAACTGTAGAGCATGTGTTGATATTTTGTGAACTGTATGACGTAGATAGAGAGAGATTGTGTGAAAGGGTTAGAAAGGCTGGACGGGGTTTGGGTGGTGTTGTGAGGGAAGTCAAATCAAATCAAAGTTTGTCACGTGCGCCGACTACAACAGTGAAATGCTTACTTAAAGGCTCTAACCAATAGTGCAAAAAAAATAAGAGTTGTGTAGGTAAATAAAGAAATAAAACAACAGTAAAAAGACATTTGAAAATAAGTAGCAAGGCTACAGTGGGGCAAAAAAGTATTTAGTCAGCCACCAATTGTGCAAGTTCTCCCACTAAAAAAGATGAGAGGCCTGTAATTTTCATCATAGGTACACTTCAACTATGACAGACAAAATGAGAAGAAAAAAATCCAGAAAATCACATTTGTAGGATTTTTAATGAATTTATTTGCAAATGATGGTGGAAAATAAGTATTTGGTCAATAACAAAAGTTTATCTCAATACTTTGTTATATACCCTTTGTTGGCAATGACAGAGGTCAAATGTTTTCTGTAAGTCTTCACAAGGTTTTCACACACTGTTGCTGTTATTTTGGCCCATTCCTCCATGCATATCTCCTCTAGAGCAGTGCTGTTTTGGTGGCTGTTGTGGGCAACACGGACTTTCAACTCCCTCCAAAGATTTTCTATGGGGTTGAGATCTGGAGACTGGCTAGGCCACTCCAAGACCTTGAAATGCTTCTTACGAAGCCACTCCTTCATTGCCTGGGCGTTGTGTTTGGGATCATTGTCATGCTGAAAGACCCAGCCACTTTCATCTTCAATGCCCTTGCTGATGGAGGGAGGTTTTCACTCAAAATCTCACGATACATGGCCGCATTCATTCTTTCCTTTACACTGACCAGTCATCCTGGCCTCCAAACACGACGAGTTGAGTTTTTACCAAAAAGTTATATTTTGGTTTCATCTGACCATATGACATTCTCCCAATCTTCTTCTGGATCATCCAAATGCTCTCTAGCAAACTTCAGACGGGCATGTACTGGCTTAAGCAGGGGGACACGTCTGGCACTGCAGGATTTGAGTCCCTGGCGGCGTAGTGTGTTACTGATGGTAGGCTTTGTTACTTTGGTCCCAGCTTTCTGCAGGTCATTCACTAGGTCCCCCCGTGTGGTTCTGGGATTTTTGCTCACCGTTCTTGTGATCATTTTGACCCCACGGGGTGAGATCTTGCGTGGAGCTCCAGATCGAGGGAGATTATCAGTGGTCTTGTATGTCTTCCATTTCTTAATAATTGCTCCCACAGTTGATTTCTTCAAACCAAGCTGCTTACCTATTGCAGACAGCCTGGTGCAGGTCTACAATTTTGTTTCTGGTGTCCTTTGACAGCTCTTTGGTCTTGGCCATAGTAGAGTTTGGAGTGTGACTGTTTGAGGTTGTGGACAGGTGTCTTTTATACTGATAACAAGTTCAAACAGGTGCCATTAATACAGGTAACGAGTGGAGGACAGAGGAGCCTCTGAAAGAAGAAGTTACAGGTCTGTGAGAGACGGAAATCTTGCTTGTTTGTAGGTGACCAAATGCTTATTTTCCACCATTTGCAAATAAATAAATAAAAAATCCTACAAATGTGATTTTCTGGATTTTTTCCCCTCATTTTGTCTGTCATAGTTGAAGTGTACCTATGATGAAAATTACAAGCCTCATCTTTTTAAGTGGGAGAACTTGCACAATTGGTAGCTGACTAAATACTTTTTTGCCCCACTGTATATACAGACACTGGTTAGTCAGGGATATTGAGGTAGTATGTACATGTGGGTCTGGTTAAAGTGACTATGCATATATGATGAACAGAGAGTAGCAGCAGCGTAAAAGAGGGGTTGGGGGGAGGTACACAATGCAAATAGTCCTGGTAACCATTTGGTTACCTGTTCAGGAGTCTTATGGCTTGGGGGTAAAAAAACTGTTGAGAAGCTCTTTTGTCCTGGACTTGGCACTCTGGTACTGCTTGCCATGCAGTAGTAGAGAGAACAGTCTGTGGCTGGGGTCTTTGACCATTTTTAGGGCCTTCCTCTGACACCGCCTGGTGTAGAGGTCCTGGATGGCAGGCAGCTTAGCCCCAGTGATGTACTAGGCCATACGCACTACCCTCTGTAGTGCCTTGCGGTCAGAGTCTGAGCAATTGCCGTACCAGGCAGTGATGCAACCAGTCAGGATGCTCTCGATGTTGCAGCTGTAGAATCTTTTGAGGATCTCAGGACCCATGCAAAATATTTTTAGTTTCCTGAGGAGGAATAGGCTTTGTCGTGCCCTCTTCAAGACTGTCTTGGTGTGTTTGAACCATTCTAGTTTGGTGTTGATGTGGACACCAAGGAACTTGAAGCTCTCAACCTGCTCCACCACAGCCCCATCGATGAGAATGGGGACGTACTTGGTGCTCCTTTTCCTGTAGTCCACAATAATCTCCTTAGTCTTGGTTATGTTGAGGGATAGGTTGTTATTCTGGCACCACATGGCCAGGTCTCTGACCACCTCCCTATAGGGTGTCTCGTCGTTGTCGGTGATCAGGCCTACCACTGTTGTGTCGTCGATGGTGTTGGATTTGTGCCTGACCATGCAGTCGTGGGTGAACATGGAGCACAGGAGGGGACTGAGCACGCAACCCTGAGGAGCTCCAGTGTTGAGGATCAGTGTGGCCGATGTGTTGCTACCTACCCTCACCACCTGGGGGCGGCCCGTCAGGAAGTCCAGGATCCAGTTGCAGAGGGAGGTGTTTAGACCCAGGTTCCTTAGCTTAGTGATGAGCTTTGAGGGTAGTATGGTGTTGAATGCTGAGCTGTAGTCAATGAATAGCATTCTCACATAGGTGTTCCTTTTGTCCAGTGGTGTGGTGTCTAGGACTCTATTTCACTTTCTTAGAGGAACAGGACTAATGAAGATAATTTCATGTAGGTAGGCCGTGACTGGCCTCACACTACAGTATGGTAGATGGTGGTGTATGCATCTTAAATGTTGGATGCGATCCGCCAACCCATTCTCGAAAAATATTATTATTTTTGTCTACCAGACAGTGCAGCTCCCGCTGAGTCGAATTACTGAGGGTTTTTTGGGGAAGTGACTTCTGCTCAGGAAAAGATGGTGGAAACTGAGGTTTTGTTTGAAACTGCTAGTGAGTCGGTGAAGCTAATGGTACAGAAAATGGGAAACCTGAGAAATAAAGCTGTGGTGGAAAATAGGAAACCACTAGACTCGTTTTTAGTCGGAGTAAGGGTTTTCGATCAATGCTACTTGAGAAATCCGTTTAACGTCTTGAGAAAAGTCTGGAAAGTGTGGAGTCGGTGAGAGTCATGATTTTCCCACTTTCCTGCAATGTATTTTTTGTTTCTTATTCAATACCCCGTCCGGTGGCGTTAATACACCATTTACATTGGATGCCAACAGCTGTTAAACCCCATCGAAGAAGATTGGAAATACTTTTCGACTGACACATGGGCAAGGCGTTGTGGCTGACCAAAAACTGTGAGTAATAAATTAGCTAACAAACATTACTTATTATCCATTCAGGTTAAATAGACCCAGCTATATTAATTACATATTATTTCAGTCGTTGACAATTTTATATAATGTTTGCTCGCTAGATAGCAAACAACCCCATTCATACTAGCTTGAGCATTAGCTAGCTAGTTACTTAGCTAGCGAGTGCCTGTAGGACTGGTGCACGTTGTCTCACTCTCCTCCCTACTGCAGCAAAAAGGCACCACGGCACAGCAAGTTTTTATTGCACTGTCCATGCTGAAACTGCAACATCATTTCAGCCATTTAGTTTATTACTTGTTTCTGACTGAAAAGTTCTGTTACCAAAATCAATTTTTGGGGGGAGAAACATTTCCTATTCCTTCAACCCTTGCACTCTTTACGTGAAACATGTAAGCATTGCATGCATGTGACCAATAGGGCCTGACCAATAGCCTATAATAATCACATCAATAAATTGGTTATCACAAGCTCCGAACAGAATAACATGTGACACCAAAATGGATGCGGAGGACATGAAAAAGAAACTTGAAATTGGCAAATGTTTACTGGTTGCTCAGGAGGGAAAGGGGAAGTCGTGGAAACTACTGGAGATCAAGAAAAAAGGAGGGTATAGGAGCAAGTGTTGCGTGTGGATTATGTGTGACATAGAGTTGCTGTTTGAGTACAATATTATTACTTTTTCTGACCATTTGGAACAGTGTAAACAAAACGAAATAAGTACAGTATATGGAGTGTATTTGGAAAGTATTCAGACCCTTTGTCTTGTTTCACATTTTGTTACATTAGTCTTATTCTAAAATGGATTAAATAGTTTCCCACCCTCAAATCTACACACATTTCCCCATAATGACAAAGCAAAAACAGGTTTTTAGACATTTTTGTGTATGTGTGTGTGTGTGTGTGTGTGTGTGTGTGTGTGTGTGTGTGTGTGTGTGTGTGTGTGTGTGTGTGTGTGTTATATACTGTATATATATGACATTTACATGCGTTTTCAGACCCTTTACTCAGTACTTTGTTGAAGCGCTTTTGGCAGCAATAACAGCCTCAAGTCTTCTTGGGTAAGACGTTACAAGCTTGGCACACATCTATTTGGGAAGTTTCTCCCATTCTTCTCCGCAGATCCTCTCAAGCTCTGTCAGGTTGGATGGGGAGTGTCGCTGCACAGAAATTGTCATGTTTCCCCAGAGATGTTTGATTGGGTTCAAGTGTGGGCTCTGACTGAGCCACTCAAGGACATTCAGAGACTTGTCCCGAAACCACTCCTGCATTGTGTTGGCTGTGTGCTTAGGGTTGTTGTCCTGTTGGAAGTTGAACCTTTGCCCCAGTCTGAGGTCCTGAGTGCTCTGGAGCAGGTTTTCATCAAGGATCTCTCAGTACTTTGCTTCATTCATCTTTCCCTCGACCCTAACTAGTCTCCCAGTCTCTGCCACTGAGAAACATCCCCACAGCATGATGCTGCCACCACCATGCTTCTCCGTAGTGATGGTGCCAGGGTTCCTCCAGACATGACGCTAGCCATTCTGGCCAACAAGTTCGATCTTGGTTCCATCAGACCAGAGAATTTAGTTTTTCATGGTCTGAGTCTTTTAAGTGCCTTTTGGCAAACTCCAAGCTGGCTGTCATGTGCCTTTTATTGAAGAAAGGCTTACCATAAAGGCCTGATTAGTGGAGTGGTGCAGGGATGGTTGTCCTTCTGTAAGGTTCTCCCATCTCCACAGAGGAACTCTGGAGCTCTGTCAGAGTGACCATCTGGTTCTTGGTCACCTCCCTGACCAAGGCCCTTCTCACCCGATTGCTCTGTGTGGCCTAGCGGACAGCTCTAGGAAGAGTCTTGGTGGTTCCAAACTTCTTCCATTTAAGAATGATGGAGACCACTGTGTTCTTTGGGACCTTCAATGCTGCAGAAATGTTTTGGTACCCTTCCTCAGATCTGTGCAGACACAATCCTGTCTTGGAGCTCTACAGACAATTCCTTCAACCTCATGGCTTTGTGTTTTCTCTGACATGTACTGTCAACTGTGGGACCTTATATAGACAGGTGTGTGCTTTTCCAAATCACGTCCAATCAATTGAATGTACTACAGGTGGACTCCATTGAAGTTGTAGAAACAGTTCAGGTATGATATATGGACATAGGATGCACCTGAGCTCAATTTCGAGTCTCATAGCAAAGGGTCTGAATACTTTTGTAAATAAGGTATTTATGTTTTTTGTCATTATGGGGTATTGTGTGTAGATTGGTGAGAAATGTTTTATTCAATACGTTTTAGAATATGGGTGTAACGTAACAAAATGTGGAAAAAGTTAAGGGGTCGGAAGACTTTCGAATGCACTGTATATGCTAGCTAGGCCTATTCACTGTCTCTGAGTTAATTTAACATAGTTGTAGCTAGTTGGCAAGCGTATTACTCCTCCTTTTATGGTGGTTCAGTTACTGTATGTTTTTTTTCCTGAATTGTTTCTGAGTTAGTGAGGTAGTTAGTTGGCTTTGTCTAGAGGCAGACCGTTACTTTAGGTAGCTATAGCTAGCTAGCTACATGTTGAAATGAAAGGAGTGTCACAATTGTTCAAGCCTAGTTTAGGCTATGTATTTTGACTCTCCACTTAAACTATGCTAATGTCTTTGTCCCCCACTGCCCAGACACTATAAGCTGCATGACCCTGAGAGTGCTTCTCCCACCACCAGCGCATCAAATGCATGTAGCTGATGTCACATATTGAAATTAAAATAGTTTCTCAAATGTTTATCCATTTTGACTGTCCCCTTAAACCTTGTTATGTCTCTTGTCCCCCAGATACTAATCAAACACTTTTTAGATACCTTTCCATTAATTCCGTTCCAGCCATTACTATTACCAAATAAGGTGCGACCAACCTCGTGACCCTGAAAGTATTTCTCGCACCACCAGTTTCCCGAGTGCAGGTAGCTACATATTGAAATCAAAGTAGTGTCTCCAATGTTTATCCATGTTGTCTGTCCTCTTTAAAGCTTATGTCTTTGTCCCCAAGATACGAAAGACGACCTGATCCTGAGACTGATTCTCCCACCACAAGTAACGAGTTGGAAAGAAGACTGCCCGCCCAAGCTTTGATGAGGCCTGAAAGTCATATTGTATCGTAAGTATACATGTGGAATACTGAATACGATTTAATATGCAACACTGTAAAACAGGATGTGGGAAGTAACGAATTACAAATATTATTGTTACTGTAATTGAGTAGCTCTTCAAAGCACTATTTTTCAATGTCAGTCATTTTACTTCTACTTGAGTAAACCACGCACAAAGTGGCTGGACTCAAATCAATGCAGATTGACACCCGTCACATGCCAATGGACTGTATATGAGTACTGCACATTCTGAGCAAAAGGAAAGGCCACAATTTGTGTATGTGTGAGTGTGTGGGCTTGTGCAAGAGTGTGATGAGTGCCTTGATTATTGTTCAACTTTTTATAATCATATGTTATCATCCCCAGGTTGCAACCAATATGGCTGAATATCTTCGCCAGGCGACCAAAAGGACAAGAGGAACCGAACCCTTTGCTCTGACTCTCGTGGGACAATCACCCCTACTCCATGGCATTCACTATCATGACTGAGCAGGCTCTGGAGCAGAGGACATTATGTTTAGCTGTTTTACAAGAATTCCTATGGAAAATGGATACCTGGTAGGGGTTTGGGGGAGTAAAGGGTAAAGTGTTTACTTTTCTTCACCCCCTTTCCTCAGCTTTAATTGCTGGGGCTCCTGTGATTTTTATTTTTTTATTTGTGTGTTCCGTATTTGTTTATCTTTTGCATGACTTCACTTTGGAGCTGAAATTAATCATTCAAAATACAAATTTTGTATTTTATCTACAATTTGTCATGATTGGCCATATGTCATTTTAAGAATTTCATAGACGGTGTCGAAATGTTGTAACATTGATTGTTATGGTTATACATATTTTGTACATTTTAGAGAATTAACAGATTCTGTAATAGAGAAGTAGAAAAATAACCCAGCAATAAAGTAAGAAATAACCCACTGCTGGGTCAAAAATACACTAATAAAAATAACCCAGCAAAAGAGTAAAAAGCAACCGACTGCTGGGTCAAAGTAATCGCATTTTGTGGTAAATCAAGAAACCCAACATGTTGGGTCATTCACGTAACCCAACAGTGCTGGATTAAAATAGTTTTTGTGTGTAAGGAAAAGGGATGACTATGACATTGAACCTCTGTAGATAAGATATACTGTAGGTGTATGTTATTCCCAACCTTAAAAGTTTGGGGGATATTAATGTTTACATAAGGAAGATGACCTTGGATTAAAACCTCTACAGGATTGGTGGGTCCCCCACGGGACGGTTGAGCTAACGTAGGCTCATGCGATTAGCATGAGGTTGTAAGTAACAAGAACATTTCCCAGGACATAGAAATATCTTACATTGGCAGAAAACTTCAATTCTTGTTATTCTAACTGCACTGTCCAATTTACAGTAGCTATTACAGTGAAAGAATACCATGCAATTGTTTGAGGAGAGTGGACAGTTATGAACTTAAAGTTATTATTTAACCAATTAGCCACATTTGAGCAGTCTTGATACAAACGTTTGAGCAGAAATGCAATGATTCATTGGATCCATCTAAAACGTTGCACATACACTGCTGCCATCTAGTGGCCAAAATCTAAATTGTGCCTGGGCTGTAATAGTTACATTATGGCCTTTCTCTTGCATTTCAAAGATGGTAAAAAAAAACGCATGTTTTTTTCTTTGTATCATCTTCTACCAGATCTAATGTGTTATATTCTCCTACATTCATTTCACATATCCACATCCTTGTTTCAGGTCCTGAGCTACAGGCAGTTAAATTTGGGTATGTCATTTTAGGGCGAAAATTGAAAAAAAGGGACGGACGGATCCTTAAGGTTCTTTAAGCACAGCATTAAAGACAAAACCCACAATTTGCAAAAACAGAACAATGTATGATTCATGCTACCAGCTTACATCAATGGACATGACACCACATGACAAGACACAGCCATTGTTGTACGAAAACATTGTGGTGCCACTTGGAGACTGACATCATCGATCAAGTCATTTCACCATTTGACTGTCAAGAGTTGCACCATTGTTTATGGTCATCTGAAGTTATTTTATTTCATGCATGGGCCAATGATGATGTAGAGTTACACAACATGTATCACAACAGTGCACTCATATGAAGAGTATAACGAACCTCCTTCAAGTCGATATTGTATTGATTAGTACATTAATAAGGGGTACATGAAAGACATCTGAATGGGATTTTAAGCAAAACGTTGCTTCTCGTCACACAAACACAGAACATGGGTAGATATATACAGATAAATAGAATGTAAATATATTGTAGAACTGCAAATAGGATATTAGTGCATATCCTACCTGAAAAAAACGAGTGAGACAGGGGTTGGAAAAAGGTTGCGTAGGATCAATGAGATATAAGGTCCCCGCACTGCCACCTTAAGCGATTTGTCAGAAGTACCTCCCTGCACATTCACTCCCAATTCTCACGGCTGGGCAGGTCACCGGGCGGCTGGCAATTAAACGAAATTCTCCGTTTTGGGATGAAGCTATTCGCGTCCGTGACATCCACTCGCAGTGAAGCGTATAATACAGGAGGACGCAGTATGGGTTGAATGAAATTGGAAAAAGGGAGTCAGCGGTGTAGTCATAATTTATACTACAATGGACGAGCCAAACATTCTCAGACGTCGTGGGCTGCAGGTAAGAAACTCAACAATAAAACAACATCAGCATAGCTATTGAAGATTGAAATGATAATGCTTTGCAGTTGTGTTCTGGCATTAGAACATTTTAATGATAGGCCAACACAAACAATTGTTGACCCACGTTAGGGCAAATATGCATTTCTCTCTTTCTCTAGGGTTATTTTGTGATTGTCAATTGCTGTTTTACTAAACAAAATAATCTGTTTACATTGGGCGCAGTTTTATGGCCAATTCTTGTGATCACAAATTCTGGAAATCTCAAAGCAATTTCGCTTCCCATGTATTGTGCCACCTTGTTTTGCAATGGTCATGGATAGGTTACCGTATCGATCCATTCTACACACATGAATGCTGCGTGCGTTGGCACTCAAGGGCAAGCTTGTGGATGCGAAGGTGTAGTTAATAAGTCGTTTGTTTCTACATACAGTTTTCTACAGATTGTCTTATTATTGTCAACACTAGGTTTCTGTGGTGATATGGGCGTTGAGGTCAATTACATTTAGGGGTGGATGACTGGTAGACATCCCTTTTTATGTTAACCTAGCTGTCATATCCAGTATAGATGACTAAATTCTTGTCCTTGTTTTCAATTCCAACCAATTACTCAGATGGCGGCTTTGCTGTTAAAATCCCTTCAGCATTGTTAGCTCTAAACCTATTCTAAAAGATGTTGGTGTGAATGTGCTTGCCCCCCCATACCCAAAATAAGTGTTCATTTTATTATATTGATTGATACCTTCATCTTACATGAGCCTGCAATGAGAATGTGATTATGGTTGTGAAACGACCCGCTTTTGTCTTTGAAAATACAGCGCACTGAGGCACATCATTTTCGGGATGCGTATGCTCTGTCTGTAGACTGTGCATGATAATGTACAAGGGCTTAAGAATCTGAGCAAACAGAACCTACAAAATGACTATGAATGAGAGAACCAATTTAAGACCTACAGAACTAGGCCAGAGCTATACTATCTTTACATATAGCACGGGAAATGAACAACAGGGGACATAGCTGTCATAAGACTAAGTTCATAATCAAACAGCCTTTACCTTTTTGCAAGACTATCTTTACTGTCATTGTCACCATTTTAATGAGCCACTCTCTCAATTCCAGAAAGAGCTGAGCCTTCCACGAAGGGGGAACATGTAAGTATCACTAAAGATCAGCACTTGTTATCTCTGCTCTCGTTACACCGTTTGATACAAAACCAAAGGGTGTCACGAGGTGATGTTTGTCGTAGCTGACATTTACTTGGAACTTCCAGGAGGCAACACCTCTTAAAAAGCTGCTTGTGAATTGTCTTGTAGGCAAATGTGGTTTCACACCCCAAACCAGTTTTGTGAGTGGTAGTGCCTTGAGGTGGCAGATAGGCCTTACGTTAGTAATATATTTGGACATGTTAACAAACAGTGGTAGATTGAATGAGAATATAAACCTGAGTGTACAAACATTAGGAACACCTGCTCTTTCTGCGACAGACTGGCCAGGTGAAAGCTATGATCCTTAATTGATGTCACTTGTTAAATCCACTTCAATCAGTGTTGATGAAGGGGAGGAGACAGGTTAAATAAGGATTTTTAAGCCTTGAGACAATTGTGTGTGTGCGTGCCATTCAGAGGGTGAATGGGCAAGACAAAAGATTTAAGCGCTGGGGCCTCCTGAGTGGCGCAGCGGTCTAAGGCACTGCATCGCATTTCTCGAGGCATCACTAAAGATGAGTTTGAGGCGTGTTACAAGGTGTCACACAATTGGCCCAGCATCTTCCGAGTTAGGGGAGGGTTTGGCCGGCCGGGATGTCCTTGTCCCATCGTGCTCTAGTGACTTCTGTGGCGGGCCAGGCGCATGCACGTTAACACGGTCGCCAGTTCTACGGCGTTTCCTCTGACACATTGGTGTGGCTGACTTAAGGGAGCAGTGTGTCAAGAAGCAGTGCGGCTTGGCAAGGTTGTGTTTCGGAGGATGCATGGCTCTCGGCCTTCGCCGCTCCTGAGTCCGTACAGGAGTTGCAGAGATGGGACAAGACTGTAACTACTAATTTGGATATTGAGATCATTATATTTAAGTGCCTTTGAATGGGGTATGGTAGTAGGTTCCAGGTGCATCGGTTTGAGTGTCAACTGTAACACTACTGGGTTTTTCCACGCTCAACAGTTTCCTCTGTGTATCAAGAATGGTCCACCACCCAAAGGACATCCAGGCTCCTTGACACAACATGGGCAGCATCCCTGTGGAATACTTTCTACATCTTGTCGATTCCATGCCCTGTCAAATTGAGACTGTTCTGGGGGCAAAAGGGAGTGCAACTCAATATTAGGTAGGTGTTCCTAATGTTTTGTACACTCTGTGTATAGATCCATCTAATCAAATGTACCCCCACACATTTTATGAAAGGACTGTACGTATGTTTATAGTATGCGTGCATGCACATCCAATGCTTTGAGGTCTTGTCAATTAGTATGGAAATAAAATCTGTATGTGTGATTCAAAATAAATAACTTCACATATCCTGCAATGAATTCTACATATTTCCTAATGACATGTCAGTCAGAATTAGTGTATTTCCCTAGTGACCCTATCATAGCCTATTGCAGAGCTCCAAGATGAAGCTCTGGCATATTCCATTGGTGTGCAATAAGACAGATATTGTTCTGTTGTGGGCTTCTTATTGACATAGTTGGACAGTAATGGGTGTCATCAGGGCCGGCTCTAGCCTTTTGAGGGCCCTGAATGAGATTTTGCCATGGGGTGGAGTTTTTTTTAAAACTTGGGTACGTGTCCTTGGGCCCTTGGGTATGTGTCTGGTCTGTATTCAAATCAAATGTTATTTGTCACATACACATGGTTAGCAGATGTTAATGCGAGTGTAGCGAAATGCTTGTGCCTCTAGTTCCGACAATGCAGTAATAACCAACAAGTAATCTAACTAACAATTCCAAAACTACTGTCTTATACACAGTGTAAGGGGATAAAGAATATGTACATAAGGATATATGAATGAGTGATGGTACAGAGCAGCATAGGCAAGATACAGTAGATGGTATCGAGTACAGTATATACATATGAGATGAGTATGTAAACAAAGTGGCATAGTTAAAGTGGCTAGTGATACATGTATTACATAAGAATGCAGTCGATGATATAGAGTGCAGTATATACGTATGCATATGAGATGAATAATGTAGGGTAAGTAACATTATATAAGGTTGCATTGTTTAAAGTGGCTAGTGATATATTTACATCGTTTCCCATCAATTCCATTATTAAAGTGGCTGGAGTTGAGTCAGTGTCAGTGTGTTGGCAGCAGCCACTCAATGTTAGTGGTGGCTGTTTAACAGTCTGATGGCCTTGAGATAGAAGCTGTTTTTCTGTAGTCGATGAACAGCATTCTCACATAGGTATTCCTCTTGTCCAGATGGGTTAGGGCAGTGTGCAGTGTGGTTGAGATTGCATTGTCTGTGGACCTATTTGGGCGGTAAGCAAATTGGAGTGGGTCTAGGGTGTCGGGTAGGGTGGAGGTGATATGGTCCTTGACTAGTCTCTCAAAGCACTTCATGATGACTGAAGTGAGTGCTACGGTGCAGCTACGGGGTAGTCGTTTAGCTCAGTTACCTTAGCTTTCTTGGGAACAGGAACAATGGTGGCCCTCTTGAAGCATGTGGGAACAGCAGACTGGTATAGGGATTGATTGAATATGTCCGTAAACACACCGGCCAGCTGGTCTGCGCATGCTCTGAGGGCGCGGCTGGGGATGCCGTCTGGGCCTGCAGCCTTGCGAGGGTTAACACGTTTAAATGTCTTACTCACCTCGGCTGCAGTGAAGGAGAGTCCGCATGTTTTCGTTGCAGGCCGTGGCACTGTATTGTCCTCAAAGCGGGCAAAAAAGTTATTTAGTCTGCCTGGGAGCAAGACATCCTGGTCCGTGACTGGGCTGGATTTCTTCTTGTAGTCCGTGATTGACTGTAGACCCTGCCACATGCCTCTTGTGTCTGAGCCGTTGAATTGAGATTCTACTTTGTCTCTGTACTGACGCTTAGCTTGTTTGATAGCCTTGCGGAGGGAATAGCTGCACTGTTTGTATTCGGTCATGTTACCGAATACCTGCCTTCAGCCATGATAGCTGGCTAGACTAATTTACCAATCTAAAATTGGTAAATGGCTAATTGAGTGACTGTCAGTGACTGACTGACATGAGAAGACTGAAATCTGAACACTGACTGTAGGCTTATGTAGCGTAATATATTAACTACTGCAGAATGATGCATTTCTTGCAGTAAAAGGATACAACAAATGTTAATTTTGTCTTGAAAAGGTCGTGGAGAAATGTGTACATATAAAAATATATTTTCTTGAGAAAATGGGAATGGGCATGTAATGTGTTATCTTTGTCACTTATGCAAGCAGACAGTACTTCAACCACATAAAATAGGCACCCAAGACGAACAGACGTATTATCAGAAATGTGTTCAATCGTTTTCTCAGCTTTTAATTTCCTTAAAAAAAAACAGTCAAACTGTTGACAGGACCAATCATTCCACTGTTTTGGAGTTATTGCATCTTCTCACGGGCCCTAAATGAAACGGACTTACCTACACTGAACAAAAATATAAACGCAACAATAAAATAAAAATAAAAAGATTTTACTAAATTACAGTTTAATAAGGAAATCTGCCAAATAAATTCATTAGGCCCTAATCCATGGATTTCACATGACTGGGAATACAGATAGTTAAAAAAAAGAGGGGCATGGATCAAAAAAACAATCAGTATCTGGTGTGACCACTTCCCTCATGCAGTGCGAGTTGATCAGGCTGTTGATTGTGGCCTGTGAAAAGTTGTCCCACTCCTCTTCAATGGCTGTGCGAAGTTGCTGGATATTATTATTATTATTATTATTATATATTTTTTTAAATCAAATGTATTTATATAGCCCTTCTTACGTCAGCTGATATCTCAAAGTGCTGTACAGAAACCCAGCCAAAAACCCTGAACAGCAAGCAATACAGGTGTAGAAGCACAGTGGCTAGGAAAAACTTCCTAGAAAGGCCAAAACCTAGAGAGGAACCAGGCTATGAGGGGTGGCCAGTCCTCTTCTGGCTGTGCCGGGTGGAGATTATAACAGAACATGGCCAAGATGTTCAAATGTTCATAGATGACCAGCAGGGTAAAATAATAATAATAATCACAGTGGTTGTAGAGGGTGCAACAGGTCAGCACCTCAGGAGTAAATGTCAGTTGGCTTTTCATAGCCGATCATTAAGAGTATCTCTACCACTCCTGCTGTCTCTAGAGAGTTGAAAACAACAGGTCTGGGACAGGTAGCACGTCCGGTGAACGGGTCAGGGTTCCATAGCCTCGGGCAGAACAGTTGGAACTGGTGCAGCAGCACGGCCAGGTGGCCTGGGGACAGCAAGGAGTCATCATGCCAGGTTCACCTTCACACTCCTGGGCCAGACTACACTCAATCATATGACCCACTGAAGAGATGAGTCTTCAGTAAAGGCTTAAAGGTTGAGACCGAGTCTGCATCTCTCACATGGGTAGGCAGACCATTCCATAAAAAGGGAGCTCTATAGGAGAAAGCCCTGCCTCCATCTGTTTGCTTAGAAATTCTAGGGACAATTAGGAGGCCTGCGTCTTGTGACCGTAACGTACGTGTAGATATGTACAGCAGGACCAAATCGGAAAGATGGGTAGGAGCAAGCCCATGTAATGCTTTGTTAGCATATTGGCACGAACTGGAACACGCTGTTGTACATGTCGATCCAGAGCATCCCAAACTTGCTCAATGGGTGACATGTCTGTGAGTATGCAGGCCATGGCAGCACTGGGACATGTTCAACTTCCAGGAATTGTGTACAAGTCCTTGCGACATGGGGCCGTTCATTAACGTGCTGAAACATGAGGTAATAGCAGTGGATGAATTACACAACAATGGGCTTCAGGATCTCGTCACGGGACGTCTGTGCATTGAAAATGCTATCAATTAAATGCTATTGTGTTTGTCTGTAGCTTATGCCTGCCCATACCATTACCACAACACTCTGTTCACAGCGTTGACATCGGCAAACTGCTCTCCCACATGACACCATACATGCTGTCTGCCATCTACCTGGAACAGTACCGGGATTAATTCATGAAGAGCCCACTTCTCCAGCGTGCCAGTGGCCATTGAAGGTGAGCATTTGCCCACTGAAGTCTGTCACGACGCCGAACTGCAGCCAGTGCAAGACCATGGTGAGGATGACAAGCAACGCAGATGAGCTTCCCCGAGACGGTTTCAGACAGTTTGTGCAGAAATTTTTAGGTTGTGCAAACCCACAGTTTCATCAACTGTCCGGGTGGCTGGTCTTAGACGATCCCGGAGGTGAAGAAGCCAGATGTGGAGGCCCTGGGCTGGTGTGGTTACATGTGGTTTGAGGTTGTGAGGCCGGTTGAATCCTTCTGCCAAATTCTCTAAAACGAGGTGGTTGAACATTAAATTCTCTGGTAACAACTGTGGTGGACATTCCTGCAGTCAGTATGCCAATTGTACACTCCCTCAAACTTGAGACATCTGTGGCATTGTTGTATGACAAAAATACACATTTTACAGTGGCCTTTTATTGTCCACAGCACAAGGTTCACCTGTGTAATGCTCATGCTTTTTAATTAGTTTATTGATATGCCACACCTGTCAGGTGGATGATTATCTTGGCAAAGGAGAAATGATCACATTAACAGGGATGTAAACCAATTTGTTACTCATATTTTGTGCACAATCTTTTCTTGGGAATCAAACATTTCAGTTCATGAAACATGGGACAACACTTCCTTGGGTTTACTGATCAAATCACATTTTCAAATCAAATTGTATTTGTCACATTTGCCGAAAACAACAGTGAAATAGTTACTTACAAGCCCTTAACCAACAATGCAGTTTTAAGAAAAATAACTTAAGTAAAAAATAAATAAGAATAAAAATAAGAAATAATTAAAGAGCAGAGGTAAAATAACAGTAGCGAGGCCATATGCAGGGGGGTACCGGTACAATGTGCGGGGACACAGGTTAGTCGAGGTAATTGAGGTACTATGTACATGTAAGTAGAGTTATTAAAGTGACTATGCATAGATAATAAACGGAGTAGCAGCAGCGCAAAAAAGAGGGGAGGGACAATGCAAGTAGTCTGGGTAGCCATTTGATTAGCTGTTCAGGAGTCTTATTGCTTGAGGATAGAAGCTGTTAAGAAGCCTTTCTGGACCGATATAAGACATTATTCTGGTGAACACTACTTTATTTAGTCTTCTGGGACAACAATTTATAACAGAAGAGAAGCTGCGTGTATTTAACTATAGCCTAGTTGACAAACAAATGGACTACCTAATGTTGGAAATTATAAGTGGAAACTTAGGCTACTTTCACCCCTTATTTATCTAAGCTAGTAGGCTGTACGGTGTATCAGAAAATACATTATTATGGCGGATCAAACTGCGGCATGTATAGCCTACTTTTTTTAGTGATTTGTTTGACAATCCGATGACAACTCATCACACCACACCCATGATATGCGAAACTGAGCCTGCGCAGACCGTGAAAAACAACAGTAAACGGGATAAGGTGTCGACATGTCACAGTATCCCGTCTAAAATCAGCTTATACCGGGCATTTTATCCGAGTTTCTCAAACGGGATTCAAGATTGTTTCGGGTTATTGTAAACGGGATAAGATGTTTTATACGCGTCAACTCAAACATAATACTTTAGTATTCCGAGTAATAACTGGATATTGGTATAGATGTAAACGTGGTCCATGACATTCAAATCGATGTAAAACCCATGATCAAACTTTCATGTTAGCGCAACAATCCCCAAATGACAACTTCCTCCCATCGGCGGCAATCCCTCCTCCAACCGATGGGCTGACACAATTATCTGTACAATTATTAGCTGTTTCTGGGAAGTTTTTTAAAAATCAGTTTACGCGTTTTGGTGATTTGGAAGTATTGATGATGTGCACGAAAGTCTTGTAATGTAATGCGCGAAAATTCACAGGGAAGAAATAAAGCGATGACGGCATCATTTACGGTTGCTTTCTTGCCTGAACTGCCACGGGTATGCAGTCAGATAGTGCTAACCATTGTCGGAGTTTTTGGTTACGGACTCCGAGTGCTTTCCGAGGAAATAACAAATATGTTTCTCAAGAGATAGTGGACATTTACGACATTTGATTCAAAGTATCACTTTGTATCGCTTTAATTCATCATGTCTGATCAGAATCACTACTGGACAGTCTTGCCCAGCTACAAAACAAGTTTTGTGACTGGGGCCATGATGAAAAGATCGAGAAGGTAATCTGATTTTTTTTTTAAAATTATCATCTGATTTGTTAAACTATTTAAATCAGTGGTAGTGTAGGACTTAAAATGGGACCCGCGCAGTTTAGCTTATTGCTTTGACTAAGACAATTGAAATGCAGACCAAAATGATGTCGCTTATTTAAAAAAAAAAAAAAAAAAATGGTGAAGATTTTCTCTAATAACTTTCCCCATTCACGACAATAGAACACATTGGTCTTTGCTTTCATGTTGTTCACTATGGTTTCGCGTTATGGTCTCAACTACCGTATTTGTCGGTTTACATCCGCCCTAGTGTTGTTTTTCCGATAGAGAAACGTGGCCATTGTAGACTATGCGGTTAATGTTGCCTATGTATTGTCTTATAGAAGCAGCAGCTGTGTTGTTCATGCAGAAGGCTCACAACTTGTTCATTACAGTATAGGCCCCACAAACTCAAATCTTGACATCGAAGCCAGCTCCACTGCTTTTTTCAAATTGTTCCCCTCTACAGATTTTAGACCTGGGACACAAGGTGGGTGCAATTATCAGGTAGAACAGAAAACCAGCAGGCAGCTGAGGGTAGGAGTTGAGTGCAACTGGTATAGGTTATACTATAGTCGAGCTAAAAATGCAACCTGGACTCAGGGGTAGATGTAACATAGTAAATGGAAATACGGGATACTCAAATTAGTATATGTAGTGCTGAGCGGTCAACCAACATTTAATTTTTTTGGTTAATTGACCAACTTTAGATCAATTATTTGAATGCCATTTCTGTAGAGAGAAATCAGATCAAGCCTGAGTTGTGTGATGTAGTAGGGAGTTGTAGTTTCCAACAGGCAAATATTCTATGTAGTTTAGCACAGAACATGGTAATTAACTACAATGACCATAATCCATTGCGTGCCCCCTTAAACTTGCCGTTCTGTGCGGCGCAGACACAGAATTAGAGAACGCAAGATCTAGAGGGATAGAAAACAGTTGCTTTGTGAGCCTGAAAATACATGATCTAAGTGATTTGATAGTTGGTATTCAGTCGTCATAAAAGTATGCCTTATTGCCTTATACTGAACTACTAAAATGATTTTGTCAGACTGCGTAGGCAACAGCTCTATAGAGATGATGACCTGGAATGAAATCATATAATCACCAAATTAAATGAAGATTTTATTAAAGTAATGTGAATAAATGATGGATAATAAGCAGTAATGGGCAGTCATGTTTTATTCAGTGTTACAGCATTCATCCTACAATGCATAGTGCATTTAATGTTTCAAAATAAATTGCGGAAGGGAAAACGGATAATTTAAAAAAAAATGTAAACTGAACTGACCTCAGCACAAAGGGAAAGGAAAGGGGATACCTAGTCAGTTGTACAACTGAATGTGTTCAACTGAAATGTCTTTCACATTTAACCAAACCCCTCTTTGTTAAAGTTTGGTATGGTATGTATTAATTTGTCGACGTCATCTATTTTATATGGAATGTTAAGAATTTGGACGTTCATCATCCATTTCGGGCGGCAGTGTAGCCTAGTGGTTAGAGCGTTGGACTAGTAACTGAAAGGTTGCAAGTTCAAATCCCCGAGCTGCCCCTGAACAAGGCAGTTAACCCATTGTTCCTAAGCCGTCATTGAAAATAAGAATTTGTTCTGAACTGACTTGCCTAGTTAAATAAAGGTACAATTTTTAAAATATGATATGAATTTTTGATACTGTATGATATGTTACGAGTCCAAATTTGTTGTGGCTAAAGTTGGCTTGGTGGCTAACGTTAACTAGGCTAGTGGTTAGAGTTAGCTTAAGGGTTAGCTAACATGCTAAGTAGTTGCTAAAAGGGTAAAGATATCCATGAGGAGATTCAAACACAACCTTTGCATTGCTAGACGTTTGTGATCAACGCCCACCCACCCAACTTTTTTTTTTGTTGGCTTAAGTAACCTTCTGTCTTACGTAACCATATCATACTAATTTCCTAGATTCTCATTTATGTTACGTCTAGTGTTTGAGACCAGGCTGAAGTATAAAGCAAAACTGTATAATTGACCTTTTAATAGCTGGGCAAGGGCACACATTTCAACAAATAAACGCCAGGTCTAAATAAATTGTTTACGAGGTTACCATGATTTGAGGTTTTAATGTTTAATTTGTTCCATTAAACAATTCGCTACGCAAATGAGCAAAAGCTGTGTGCATTAAAGCTGCAATATGTAACTTTTGGTGCGACCTGACCAAATTCACAGAAATGTGAGTTATAGACATGTCATTCTCATTGAAAGCAAGTCTAAGAAGCCTGAAGACTGATTTAGTGCCTTTTTTGAGGTCAGTTCACAGATCTGTTCTGTGACTTTTCTACGCTTCCTGTGCTTAAGTTTTTTTTTTTTTTTGTGTCTAACGTTCTGTTTTGTACACCAGCTGAAAATGCAATATCATTGGTTATGGTGAATATATTTCAGTGGTTCAGATAGTACAATGATTCTCTTCGCTATACTTGCTTGTTTTGTCTCCGTAATCTGAAATTAGGCGACCTATTCGAATTTTAGCATCCCGGAGAAGCAGAGCAATTTCTGCATAGTGAGTCCATCTTTTAAGCAAAAAAACACCCTGGCTATTCATGGAAGTTCTATGCTATTCACATGAGTTCTCTATTTAGTGACATGAACTTAATAGAAAAAGCAGGGTTGGCACTGAAATATGTATTGGCACTCAAAATGTCCTTAAATATTTTAGTATAATTTTTGTAACATTTTGTAGAAAAGGTATTTCACTACAGTAGCTTACATTGGCGATTCAGTAAATGTCTGTAAGCGGCATGTTTGACCATAGCCTACTACGTTTTGTTTTAGAATCCTGCCGGTGGATGGGGAAAAACCTCAAGGTGTGCCTGACCGCTAATAGCAGCAGTGTCAACAGCCAAGCATTCACCCGCCTAATTTTTTTAAATAATTTTTTTTTAAATTTGATTTTTAACTTCGCTTCCTTATGCATGGAACTGGGTGAAGTCCCTACTAGCGATACGGGTTGTTGATAAATTGAGACAGAAATCATTTCCATTGCCTCTAAGTGTTTTGGTTGTGATTTGATTTCCACAAAGTTTGATGACTTAATAGATTCATGAAATTCATTTTATTACAAGGGGCATATTTTGTAATCCGATCTCCATGCCAACCCAGAAATGTCAGACTCCGTTGTCGTCTGAGCTCCTCAATTATTTTAGCTCACTGCCAGCGAGATGGGCTGCCACTAATATCAATACCAACGTCAACAATGGGGGCTGGGGATCCGTCATCTCCGAAAACAAACAAACTGAAAATGAGTTCCTTCCATTCTGTAAATCTACCACACCCTGCAGGCACTGTAGTCCTCTAATAACAGAGACGGTTTTTAACCAATGGACTGCTGAGCTCACTAATTTGTGTTTATCTAAATTGTTCAATTCAACCAAATTAGATGGTTGTTACTGCCCTGCCTAGATTGTGATGGGGAACTATAAGGCAAAAACAGAAGGTCCCAATTATTTTCCAAAACAATTTGAATGGTAAATCTGCTGTATCACGAGTTCTTAACTTGTGGTGAAAGTATGTACTGTATCATACAGGAAAAATATTCATTACACCTGCATGTTGCATTCAAGCCCCAATATCACAACTGTTTATGTTCCACTACTTTAATGTGTCAAAAAGCAATTCTCTCCCTTTTTTTCCCCACACAGTTGCCGTAACAACAAAAGGGGTCTGGCGGTCGGGACCCCCTCGCCCTCACTCTCCCGACCACTCTCACCTCTCCCCCTTGCCACAGGTAGGCGTTGTGAGCCGTCTCTGCACTGCACTCTGTACGCGATAGAGATACCAGACCAGCATGCGATAAACACATAGCAAACCAATCAACATGTGACATTAGAGACAGCAGACCAATCAGGCCTTTCCAGTGCATTGTGCCAGCAGAGCACAATGCACACAGACACAGCTAACCACATGATACGTGTTCAGGGTATCCTCAGACAGACAAATTAAAACGCAGCAGCTGAGCTGACGAAGTTCAAGTTACTGTTTGGCTTCTGTTTTGAAGCTGAAGTTACCGAAGACGTTCACGTACAGATCACGATCTCCCTACTGCGAAACCGGGGGGGGGGGGGGGGGGGGTGGGTGTATTTGTAATCGCTTTAGGGGACATGAAATATACTTCATATGAAAGAAAGGCTTCATTCATTGTTATTGGTTGTGAGCCAGTGGGGGACTTAGTCAATCTGAGACTTGTTATCCTCTTCCATTGTAACAAGCGGGACAGTCAAGCTTATTTGCATCCCAGCAAATCCGGATGGCCAGACGGTTAATAAAAGTTCAATGCTACGGATGGAGTTGCGCCTTATCAAGTGAGCGTGAGTTAGGAACGTCACAAAAAACCCTGTCCTCTCCAGACCACACGGTCGTAAATATGTCTAGAGTTCATTGAATTCAGTTCCACCTGAGACCGATTTGTGTCCTTTACTTGTGCGTCATCAGCTCCCAAGAATGACAGCGGACTACAGTTAAAGCAACATGTCTTATTTCTTCAGGGCGGCAGGGTAGCCTAGTGGTTAGAGCGTTGGACTAGTAACCGGAAGGTTGCGAGTTCAAACCCCCGAGCTGACAAGGTACAGATCTGTCGTTCTGCCCCTGAACAGGCAGTTAACCCACTGTTCCCAGGCCATCATTGAAAATAAGAATTTGTTCTTAACTGACTTGCCTGGTTAAATAAAGGTAAAATAAATAAATTAAATAAAAGAATGAAGAAAAAAAAAGATGACCCAGTGATAAAACTCTGACAGTCTGATTGTTGTGTTTCAGCTGGAAGTAGTCCCCAAGAAAGCCCCAGAAATGTCTCCGCCAGTGCCTCTGCAAACTCCCAGTTTGCGCGCAGGTAAGAAGTCCTTTCAGTAAATTCAGTTTAATAGAGGCAATTTAGTTTAATTTGGCTGTGTTATTGAAGTTCTGAAAGTATTGGGTCCGTGACAAATGGTTTGTTGTTTTGGCTCTGTACTCCAGCACTTTGGATTGGAAATGATATAATGACTGAGGTTAAAGTGCAGACTGTCATCTTTAATTTGAGGGTATTATATCGGGTGAACCGTTTAGAAAGTACAGCACGTTTTGTACATAGTCCTCCCATTTTAGGGGACCGAAGGTATTGGGACAAATTCACTTATGTGTATTGAAGTAGTACAAAGTTAAGTATTTGGTCCCATGTTCCCAGCATGCAATGACTACATCAAGCTTCTGACTCTAAACATTTCTTGGATTCATGCCATTTGTTTTGGTTGTTTCAGATTATTTGGTGGCCAATAGAAATAAATGGCAAATCATAGTGTCAAAAAGGATAGATCCTCCCATAATTGCATAGGAACAAGATGGTTTAGTAGGTAACCTCCATCCATCCCATGGCCACAGCCAATGCATCAAAAACCTCCTATTAACGAGGACATTGCTTTAGAACGAAGCCAGCCGACTGGCTCTAGGGGCACTCGCGGGACATGGGACTTGTTATTTATCAGTGCAATTTTAAAGGGAGAGTGCCCATGCTCATTATTCGTGGCTGCCATTATGATATGTTACAAGCAGAGCCTCGTGTCGAGTCTCATGCGTCACATTGTATCCAGTGGTGGGCTTGCTCACAGTCAATCATCCACTTCAGTGGTTAACAGTGCAACCCAGTCAGGCTTGAGGACGGTGAGGTAGAGCCTTGTATGGTATCACTGTACCGTACCATAAGCCTTAAAGATACGTGGGGGAAATCACACAGAACATTTTAGCCGCGCGCAAGTTTGCGTTAACGTGCATGACACCGATAAATTTACTGAGGTTTCCGAGATGCCGACGTGGACAGATGCTGGTGGCTGCACTATGTAAGGTGTTGGGCTGGGATGGTTGTTGTCATCCTCATAGATTGCAGTCTGTTGTGCATGCAATTATTTGGGCCACGTAAACATCACCATGTGAGTAATACTGCCACACAATAAAATGGTTGCCATGGGTATCTGTCAATCAAAGCTGTTTCCGGGACTTTTATGGTGGAAAGCTCCTAAGGTTATGTCCACATTTTCCAGGTGCTGCAACCAAGTGTGTTTTTTGATTTAATGTACTAAAGCAAATGTTTAACCGTGTGAAACAAGAAGGGACTCTCAACTGTACACTAGGCTGTCATTGTAAAGAAGAATTTGTACTCAACTGGCTTGCCTAGTTAAATAAAATTTTAAAATCGAATTACATAATTCTCCCATTTGTTTTGGCTTACCCGGAAACCTCTGTACATGGGTATTGATTTAAAATAATAATAATGAGCACTTCAAAACAGCCTCCCTTTCCATTCCTCTCCAGCGGTATGGTACCTTAATTTGAAATAATATCACTATTATTAACCCCTTACGCTTGTGGAAATTGGGCAATATCAATAGAGCCGAAGTGAGATGTTTCCAACACGATTATAAAAAGCATACGCATGACTATGGTAGCAATTGAAAGGGAACACTTTGGAGATAGTGGGGAGAGAATAAGGTCAGAAAAAAACATGACGGGGGTTTGAGTAATAGTGTGGCTACACACCTCATCAAACTGCAAAGTTCCTAAGTGATTTCAATGCACCTTTTTGTTGCACGCGGTGCTCAAGTTTAACGTCTGTCAGTCAAAACCCATACAGCACTGTGAAGTGGATAACTTGAGTTCTGACTTCATGTATAGCCACTGCGTTCCAATTTAGGTGCTTATCAATGACAAAATCAGCCATTTTCAACCCGTGTACCCGTGTGAGATATGAAGCGAGAGGGACGTATTCCAGCCGACGAATCCTTGCCCTGATACCCACAGAAACCCCAATCTCATTAAGTCAGACCTGATTTGTCGACATGGCAGTCAAGCTGGTTGTACAGGGCGCTAACCTGACGCATGAGGAATATTGTGGCACACATACCATTATGGATTGACTCCATCCTTAAACTGGTCAGGGAAATGGGGAGGGGAAATGGGCCCCAAAGTTACATGTCTATCAACATGGCGTGTCACATTTTGTAAATTAAGAAGTTTCAGTGAGTTGTGGTGAGGTGTGAGATTTGGCTAGGAGGTAAACCAAAGTGATTGAGCTGAAGGGGTAGTGCAGTGTGTGTGTGTGTGTGTGAAATGACTCATTAGGCAGGTGCCAATGTGTTCATAGCATTGTTGCCTGATATCAGCTGTTCAGATGTTGCCTGATGTTCAGAACCTTGACTCCAGTCTGAGCTTCTGACTGCTTCACCGTCTCACTTGACTGACTGTTTGTTTTTGTCTGTCTCTCTGTCTGTCATAATGTGATGAACCAGTCACCTGGCCCGCACTGAAAGGTAGGAAGACATTTGTCTCCTTCCCCCTCCCCCTTCTGATGATGATACTTCATTTAAACATGTTAAACAACTTTTGGTAGTGCTTCGTGATTAACATCCTCTTGAGAGTGTAAGATTGAAACGCTCACAAGCGCCATGTCTTTCCAGAGCGGATGGGCGGAGATGGTCTGTGGCCTCCGTCCCCTCGTCTGGCTATGGCACCAACCCCCCCAGCTCCTCAGTGTCTGTAAGTGGTCCCTCTCTTCCTCATTTAAATATTTAAGCCCTTCTTCTTCGAAGACCAGCAAGGGAGTGTTTACATGTATTTATTTTTTTAAACATTTGTTGGAGCTTGTCGTCAGTACTCCAATATAGCTGTCAATCAAATGTCTATCTAGCAACACCACCTTGTACAGTAAACCCATAGAACGTGTGGCTGTTAAATTCAGTATTTTAGGGATAATAATAGAAAGTAAGTCCAGGTAAGACATTTTATACAGTAGAAGACCGCGAAACAGGAACCAGAGAAGATGAGGCACTCGTCTGGGATATTCTCTGTCCTTTTGGGCCTTGGGTTGCATATTCTGTTTTAGGCGCTTGTCCGGGATATTCTGTGTGTGTGCCTTGTTCCAGGGTTTAAGTCTCCTGGCCTTGACGTGACTGTAATGGTTCACCACAGAATGGGTTTAATGTTCATCTCTATATTGTCTGTTGGACACTCAGCTGTTTATAGGGGACACTGCCTTTTCAGCACATCTGTGAATTAATGTAAACCAGCTGTGGGACAGCCGTAAGAGCAGGACTCATGAGTCACCTGACGGGAGAACAGTAATACTGATGAAGCCCTCCTCCGTCTTAAGCTTTTTGTCAGTGTTTTGGCTTGAGGGAGATATGGTAGAGTGGAACTTAGGAAAATGACTACTTTGTCGTTTTTGTACAATGATTTATTCATTAACCCCCATGATTAAAAGCCCAAAATAACCTCATTTGAAGTGAAATCCTCACTTATTGTTTCAGTTGCTCGGGGCATTGTTGGTTTGCTTTGCACTGCTTAACGTTATTTCTGTAAGGTTGTTAGTTTGGTATTTTTATATTTGTTTTTATTCCCATTTGTTTTCTAAAATTAGCAAATAATTTTATTTTTAGTTTTCAGACCTGATTTGCTAGTTTTTATTCCGTTTTTAGAGATATATATATATATATATATATATATAAAAAAAGTGTCTCTTAGTCAATGTATTATTACAATTTATAAAGTCAATCTCAATGTGTCTTAGATTTAGTAGGAAGAGTGCTGAGACAAGTTAAAAACATATGGTGGAAGGTACCTCATCCATGTTTATATCAATCTAAATCCTTTAGAATTTTAATGGTACATGTAAGAAGAATCAAGTTAGATACCTGATGATAGTGATGCACAAGCTAGGTGTGAAAAGCTTGAGGCCATTTCCTGGTTGCACTCACCAACCACATTCAGTAAATCCTCCAAAAAGCTTGAAAACCTCAACCTTTTTTTTTTCTTAAATAGGTTTTTATTTTAATTCGTTTTGGAGTCCAATATTATAGTTTGTTTTTCCGAACAGGTTTCTTATTTTATTTCAGTTACTAAATAGTTTTTTCTTGACTAGTTTTGGATTAGCCTTGTCTCCCAGCACCATTTCAGTGTGTCGGAACCCTTTTTTTCCCCTAGCTATATATCCCCCCCCCAGCCTAAGATAATTTGTCACCTATTGGTTAAACCCAGGTTAACAATAAACCTTAGACCTGTGGAAAAACAGTACATCACCAGCCAGACAAGTACCGGATGACGTAGCACATTTCCTCGTACTGCACTGTATACAGGAAGTTAAACCGAGGGCAACTAAATATGTCAGCTGTGTCTGTCTCTAGGTCTTGTGGCATTGTTTTCTTCTTTTGGAGTTGTCGAAAGACACCCCAGCCGGCGGACAAACGAGGCCCATTCTATTCAGGCCGCTATGTCTGGGCTGTGATTCTATGGCTAAATGCATGGCTTAGGCAGTGAGGTCAGTCCCTCCCCTCCCACACAATACCCCATTCACTGCCCGGTGTCAGTTAACTCATTATGTAGTGCTCCGGTTCTCTCCTCTGAGAAAAGGTCAGATGATCCTCCTTCAGGGAAACACAAGCTTTTGGACGCTAATAAATTCCACTGTCTGCGTGTTGCGCATTTTTGGTTTTAAATGAAAATACACAGTCATCTGTGCCTCGGGCTACTGTGGAAACAAATGCTGGTTCTGGTGACACACTGAAAGCTCACAGAATCCTTTTTGAAGACCAAACTGGATGCAGGATGTCATTGGCAGTCCCACAACATCCAATTTAGCTTAGACATTTAGTTGGCTCTATAGAAACATCCAAGACAATTCAGCTACTAAGCTAAGCATTATGCATAGCCTTATAATACGTGGCACGGCGATGTTATAGCTTGCTTATGGAAAGGGAATTCTTTTCAGCCAAATCTCATTTATCTTCAGCGCTGAGTTCACCTGAACTTTTTTCAGCACTTTAAAAAAAATATATACTCAGATAATGAGTCCACAAAGGGCGTTGCTTTGATTGCATGTACACATATTGTTGGTTGTTGGTGTATCAAGGCCTCGGGGCCCCATCTTATGAGAAAACAAAACAACTGTCGAAACACATACTGAGCTGTCTTGTTCACACCTCTTTCTTTCCTTTCCTTCTTTTACTCAATCTTTCTCTCCTTCTTTCTCGCTCTCCTCCCCCAGTCCTCCTCCTCCTCCCAGGAGCTCTTGCACCAGCTGCCCTTCCAGCCCACGGCAGATGAGCTTAATTTCCTGTTTAAACACTTCCGGAGCACCGAGAGTTTGGCGGACGAGGAAGGGCAGCCCTCATCCCTTGTGAGGGTCCGCTCCCGAAGTCTTAGGTAGGCACGCCACCAATCAGACCACCAACACATTTAAAGGAACCCTTCGCCCCCCCCAGTTAAAAGTTTTTCAGATGTTCCTAATGCATTTATGAATCTGCACAACAGTTGAAGTGTTAAAAGAAAGTTTCCAAATAAAATTGTATTGGTCCCATGCGCCAAATACAACGGGTGTATACTTTGCCGTGAAATGCTTACTTAGAGTCACCTATTTTGAATGTTATATTGTTTTTGTGCATCTCTCATTTGATGTTTTCATTTGTATCTGAGCCATTGCCGTTCAAGCAGCCAGAAATCCATCTGGTATGATGTAGCGTTGCGATAAACTACACTGGAAATGAATAGGAATGCTACTTTCAGATCGAAAACGTCTATCATGCATTTAAAATTCCAGTACTGTCCAATGTCATAACGCAGAAGGTTGTCTTCTCTCGAATGAGCCCTTGATCATGTAACTAGCTACTTCACATGCTGATGTTGACTTTGGTATTGTTGTGTGTAGCTACGTCTGCTTGCTAGCTCGCCAGCCAGCCTAAAGAGAGCATTGCATTGTTGGTTTTGTAGTGGAGTTGAGCTACGATTTTCACGTTGCTACCAACGTTTATTATCACTACAAAATGAAACATTTGTTCACCAAAAGTATTGTTCTCTCATATGTTATTTAATACTGTAAATGATAGGAATTTGTGTTTTTTTTGCGAGGTACCGTGAGCTTGCGCTAGTCCGGCTGTACCTGTGCCAAAACTCTGGCATTGTTCATCCTATAGCTTGCTCGACAACGTATTTTTAAATAGTTAGCCACATGTTTTCTGCACTTTTTCATGACACACATGACACACATTTTCATGACTCATTTTCTCATGCTTTCGCTTGTTTCTCTGCAAATCTAATTTTATTTGTCCCATGCGCCGAATACAACTGGTGTAGACCTTACTGTGAAATGCTTGCTACAAGCCCTTAACCAACAATGCAGTTTTAAGAAAGTGTTAAGAACATATTTACTAAATAAAAGAGTAACAATGAGGCTATATACAGGGGGTACCTAGTCAATGTGGTAATATGTCAAAAATAAAATTGGGGGAGCCGTCAATCGAACTAGTCTGGGTAGCCATTTGATTAGCTTTTCAGCAGTCTTATGACTTGGGGCTTGACCCCAGTGATGTATTGGGCTGTATGCACTACCCTCTGTAGCGTCTCTGACCTCAGCCAATATAGAGGTCTCAACTTTGTTATCGGCAAACTTAATGATGGTGTTTGAGTCATGCCTGGCTGTGCAGTCATGAGTGAACAGGGGGTACAGGAGGGGACTGGGGACTAAGCACGCACCCCTGAGGGGGCCCCGTGTTGAGAATCAGCATGGCAGATGTTGTTACCTACCCGTACCCCCTGGGGGTGGCCCGTCAGGAAGTCCAGGATCCAGTTGCAGAGGGAGGTGTTTAGTCCCAGGGTCCTTAGCTTAGGGATGCGCTTTGAGGGCACTATGGTGTTGAACGCCGAGCTGTAGTCAATGAACAGCATTCTCACGTAGGTGGTCCTTTTGTCCTGGTGGGAAAGGGCAGTGTGGAGTGCAATAGAGATTGCATCATCTGTGGTGGTGGTATGCAAATGTGAGTGGCAGCAGACATGCAGTGAGCAATATGTTCCCAGATAGCACACATCTGCCCAACGTAGACACAATGTCTACAGGATTCAATGAGAAGATGCAGTTTAGACGGCGTTTGTTCAAGATGTCTTGCAGATGTATGTAGAATTCCAACATTCTAAGTTCTACATTGTTTATACTGTACGTTGGCCAGACATCACAACTCTATTCTGTCTCACTGACGTCTTCCCAAGGTGCCAACCCTCTCCAAATGCCACATTCCCCACGCAATTTGATACGTCGGCCAAAGTTGTGCGTGTGATCTAGAATCATGAGAAATCGCAATACTTTACATCAGTATTGCTATAATATTGTATTGTGAGGTCCCTGGCAATTCCCAGCCCTTGCAAATAGATATCCACTTTTTCGATAAGCCTTCGTTTTTTACTGAGGGAAAACATACTGGAAAATGGATGTTATGATTAATCTCTCGTGGACTGACGAAACGGCGAGATCCTGTCAAGGCTCACATAGAATTATGTGATTACGAGCAGCAGTCGTTTCTGGTTTGGGGTTTTTGTTATTTATTTGGACGACTCAAGATTGAGCAAAGGCGGTGCTTATACTGGTGCAGTGATTTTCAAACCCATGTGTGGATGATAAATGGTTTCCACTAGATTCCACAGCCACAAAGTCAAAATTGGCTGTATCGTAAAAAATGTATCAAAACGATGTGCTTTTGGCCATGATAAACACGTGTGAAATATAGTGAAGGGAGGGGATTGGCTGAGAGTTTCTGTTTGCAAGGGAGGAGACTTTGCTTCTTTCCTTTGCAAAAAGGTCATCACAATTGTTCACGGCATTCTCCCCAAGACGTAAAACAAGAAAAGACAGACTTTCGCAACATCATTTTACTTCTGGGTTACTGAGATTGTCATGATTTGCTTAGTGACTTGCTTCTCACTCTCAATTCTTCCACATAGGTTTAGGTTCGTGTCTATGCACAGGGGTGAAGGCTTTTGCATCTGCTATGCATAAAGCTATTGACGACTGAGATTGGATGGCTGGATGTAGTCACAAGTTTCTGCCTGCATCAATTTACAAAAACGTTTGACCCCCCCCAGCCCTTTTTGTACACTGCTGCTACTCGTAGGTGGGGGTGAAGTGATAATAAAACACATGTACAAATTACCTAACCTGTACCCCCGCACACTGACTCGGTACTGGTGCCCCTCTGTATATAGCCTTGTTACTTTTTATTTTAGTCGACTTGGTAAATATTTTCTTAACTCTTCTTCAACTGCACTGTTGGTTGAGGGCTTGTAAGTAAGCGTTTCACAGTAAAGTCTGCACTTGTTGTATTCGGCGCATGTGACAAAGTTTGATTTTGAAAAAGCAAAACGTGTCAGTCAGCTGCAATTCTGAAATGGTGTTCTGGACAAATGTTTATTTTTAACGGTTATGGATCCCCACAACCTTACTATTATTAACTGATGTGACTGTCTTGGTTTATTAAAGGGAAAACTCTACTCCATATTCATCATCTCCAGCACCACATCAACATACAGCGCCTTCGGAAACTATTCAGACCCCTTGACTTTTTCCACATTGTTACATTATAGTCTTATTCTAAAATGAATGAAATTGAGTTAAAAAACAATCTACTCAATACCCCCCATAATGACAAAGCAAAAAAGGTTTTTCCAAGTTTTAGCAAATTTATAAAAAATAGAAAAACAAAATCGCATTTATATAAGTATTCAGACCCTTCAATAAACTACTGAGTTAAGCACCTTTGCCAGCGATTACAGCCTCGAGTCTTCTTGGGTATGACTCTACGAGCTTGGCACACCTTATATTTTGGGAGTTTCTCCCATTCTTCTCTGCAGATCCTCTCAAGCTCTGTCAGGTTTGATGGGATGTGTCGCCGCACAGCTATTTTTAAATCTCTCCAGAGATGTTCCAACGGGTTCAGGTCCAGGCTCTGGCTGGGCCTCTCAAGGACATTCAGAGACTTGTCCCAAAGCCACTCCTGTGTTGTCTTGGCTGTGTGCTTGTGGTTGTTGTCCTGTTAGGTGTACCTTAGCCCCAGTCTGATGTCCTGAGTGCTCTGGAGCAGGTTTTCATCAAGGATCTCTAGTCTCCCAGTCCCTGCTGCTGCAAAAACATCCCCACAACATGATGCTACCACAACCATGCTTCACCCTGGGATGGTGCCAGGTTTCCTCCAGACGTGTTGCTTGGCATTCAGGCCAAAGAGTTCAATCTTGGTTTAGTCAGACCAGAGAATCTTGTTTCTCATGGTCTGAGAGACTTTAGGTGCCTTTTGGCAAACTCTAAGCAAGTTGTCATGTGCCTTTTTACTGAAGAGTGGCTTCCAGATAGCCTCTGCCATAGAGGCCTGTTTGGTGGAGTGCTGCAGAGATGGTTGTCCTTCTGAAAGGTTCTCCCATCTCCACAGAGGAACTCTAGAGCTCTGTCAGAATGCCCATTGGGTCACCTCCCATTGGTCACCTCCCTGACAAAAGGCTATTCTCCCCTGATTGCTCAGTTTAGCCAGGTGGCTAGCTCTAGGTAGAGTCTTGGTGGTTCCAAACTTCTTCCATTTCTAAGAATGATGGCGGCCCCTGTATTATTGGGGACCTTCAATGCTTGCAGACATTTTTTGGTACCCTTCCCCAGATCTGTGCCTCGACACAATCCTGTCTTGGAGCTATACGGACAATTCCTTCGACCTCGTGGCTTGGTTTTTGCTCTGACATGCACTGTCAACTGTGGGACCTTTTTATATAGACAGGTGTGTGCCTTTCCAAATCATGTCCAATCAATTGAATTTACCACAGGTGGACTACAATCAAGTTGTAGAAACATCTCAAGGATGATCAATGGAAACAGGATGCACATGAGCTCAATTTTGAATCTCATATCATAGTGTCTAAATACTTAAGTAAATAAGTTACTTTTTTTTTTTCATCCAAAATGTCTAAACCTGTTTTCGCATGATCATTATGGGTTACTGTGTGTAGATTAAGGATTTTTATGTATTTAGAAAAAGGGAAGTGGTCTCAATACTTTATGAATGCACTGTATGAAAATGGTGCGTTTCTATGTGTAGTAGTAAAGTAGAATAGTACATGTTTTTAACCTTTTAAAAAAAATTGAACTAGGCAATTCAGTTAAGAACAAATTCTTATTTACAATGAAAGTGCGCCGCCCTATGGGACTCCCAATCACAGCTTGTTTTGATACAGCCTGGATGGAATATAAGTGTTTCTAATGACACCAGTGTGCGTTGTGATTTTTGATCAAATGGGAGTAGGCATTGTCTACTGATTTGGTTGATGTCATTGGGAACACTTGTATCGTTATCTTTTTTTACCTCAAAACATAGAAACGTGCCATTTTAAACACAGTATGTTGATGTTAGGTTGGTGCTGTGAGTCCCACACTTCTGGACACCCATGTAATCGAGTCCAAGCCAAGACAGCAATGTTGTCATAAGTGTCATTTGATACGTTTGATGTGTTTTCTCTGCTTCCCGTTGAACTACTAGTCAGTTTATAATCGTCCTATAATAAAGAAATTGAGTTTAATTTTTTTAATTTAATGTAAAAATGTTTTATTAAATGTCTTCTTCCTCCAGCCCTGGTCGGACATGCGGCAGCTTTGATAATGAGATTGTAATGATGAATCACGTTTACAAAGAGCGCTTTCCCAAGGTAGGTATTATTATTTTCTGACTAACCCCCCCTAGCACATCAATAGATTCATCCTCCTCACAAAATACCTTCATCGTCCACTTTTTTATATGTAGCTTTTAACTGCTTTTTATTTGCCATTTTTACGATGTTCTCTTTCAATCGTCTATGATGTGCGTTGTTGTTTATGGTGCACACTTTAAAGTTGATCGTAACAGTTGCTGTGATCTCCAGGCCACAGCTCAGATGGAGGGGCGTCTGCTGGACGTCCTCGCCGACTGCTCCCCAGACAGCACCCTGCCTCTGGCTGACGGCGTGTTGGGCTTCATTCAGCACCAGCTAGTGGAGCTGGCCAGAGACTGCCTGGACAAGTCCCAGATGGGGCAGGTCACCTCTCGCTACTTCATGGAGCTGCAGGAGAAACTGGAGAAACTACTGCATGAGGTGAGGTTCTCTCCAGAACGACTTGGCAAATGTCTAATGCCATATGTCTGCATCAGGTAGGCTCTCTCATAGAAATAGATTAACATGAGTGTATTCGGGGATGGAGCTTTTTAGCACTGTCAAATTGCTGTGGTCTGAAGAGCTGCTCTCATTTCTATTGGCTTTCTCCTGAATGAGTCAGTTAACTCTGATGTAGTATGCGGGCTGTTCCATGAAACGGGTACCTTTTTTTTGGGATATGCACGTTTTAAGAAATTAACTTCAATGCCTGTTCTTTCAACATTCAGTTGCATGGAGGATATGTTTAGCCAATGGGACTCAGGCTCAGTTTACATACACTAAGTTGACTGTGCCTGTGGATGTATTTCAAGGCCTACCTTCAAACTCAGTGCCTCTTTGCTTGACATCATGGGAAAATCAAAAGAAATCAGCCAAGACATCAGAACAAAAATTGTAGACCTCCAAGTCTGGATCATCCTTGGGAGCAATTTCCAAATGCCTGAAGGTACCACGTTCATCTGTACAAACAATAGTATGCAAGTATAAACACCATGGGACCATGCAGCCGTCATACCTCTCAGGAAGGAGACGCGTTCTGTCTTCTACAGATGAACGTACTTTGGTGCGAAAAGTGCAAATCAATCCCAGAACAACAGCAAAGGACCTTGTGAAGATGCTGGAGGAAACGGGTACAAAAGTATATCCACAGTAAAACGAGTCCAATATCGACACAACCTGAAAGGCCGCTCAGCAAGGTTGAAGCCACTGCTCCAAAACGGCAATAAACAAGCCAGACTACGGTTTGCAACTGCACATGGGAACAAAGATTTTACTTTTTGGAGAAATATCCGCTGGTCTGATGAAACAAAAATGGAACTGTTTGGCCATGACCATCGTTATGTTTGGAGGAAAAGGGGGAGGCTTGCAAGCCAAACACCATCCCGACCGTAAATCACGCGGGTGGCAACATCATGTTGTGGGGGTGCTTTGTTGCAGGAGGGACTGGCGCACTTCACAAAATAGATGCCATCATGGAGGAAAATTGTGGATATATTGAAACATTTTGAAACATCAAGCCATCAGTCAGGAAGTTAAAGCTTTGTTGCAAATGGGTCTTCCAAAAGCATACTTCCAAAGTTGTGGCAAAATGGCTTGAGGACAGCAAAGTCAGGGTATTGGAGTGGCCATTACAAAGCCCTGACCTCAATCCTATAGAAAATGTGTGGGCATAACTGAAAAGGCATGTGCGAGCAAGGAGGCCTACAAACCTGACTCAGTTACACCAGCTCGGTCAGGAGGAATAGGCCAAAATTCACCCAACTTATTGTGGGAAGCTTGTGGAAAGCTACCCGAAACATTTGAACCAAGTTAAACTATTTAAAGGCAATGCTACCAAATACTAATTGAGTGTATGTGAACTTCTGACCCACTGGGAATGTGATGAAAGAAATAAAAGTTGAAATGAATCATCTACTATTATTCTGACATTTCACTTTCTTAAAATAAAGTGGTGATCCTAACTGACCTAGGACAGGGAGTTTTTACTAGGATTAAATGTCAGGAATTGTTAAACTGAGTTTAAATATATTTGGCCAAGGTGTACAGTGGGGCAAAAGTATTTAGTCAGCCACCAATTGTGCAAGTTCTCCCACTTAAAAAGATGAGGCCTGTAATTTTCATCATAGGTACACTTCAACTATGACAGACAAAATGAGAAAAAAAATCCAGAAAATCACATTGTAGGATTTTTAATGAATTTATTTGCAAATTATGGTGGAAAATACATATTTGGTCACCTACAAACAAGCAAGATTTCTGGCTCCCACAGACCTGTAACTTCTTTAAGAGGCTCCTCTGTCCTCCACTCGTTACCTGTATTAATGGCACCTGTTTGAACTTATCAGTATAAAAGACACCTGTCCACAACCTCCAACTGTCACACTCCAAACTCCCCTATGGCCAAGACCAAAGAGCTGTCAAAGGACACCAGAAACAAAATTGTAGACCTGCACCAGGCTGGGAAGACTGAATCTGCAATAGGTAAGCAGCTTGGTTTGAAGAAATCAACTGTGGGAGCAATTATTAGGAAATGGAAGACATACAAGACCACTGATAATCTCCCTCGATCTGGAGCTCCACGCAAGATCTCACCCCGTGGGGTCAAAATGATCACAAGAACAGTGAGCAAAAATCCCAGAACCACACGGGGGGACCTAGTGAATGACCTGCAGAGAGCTGGAACCAAAGTAACAAAGCCTACCATCAGTAACATACTACGCCGTTAGGGCCTCAAATCCTGCAGTGCCAGACGTGTCCCCCTGCTTAAGCCAGTACATGTCCAGGCCCGTCTGAAGTTTGCTAGAGAGCATTTGGATGATCCAGAAGAAGATTGGGAGAATGTCATATGGTCAGATGAAACCAAAATATAACTTTTTGGTAAAACTCGTTGTGTTTTGGAGGACAAAGAATGCTGAGTTGCATCCAAAGAACACCATACCTACTGTGAAGCATGGGGGTGGAAACATCATGCTTTGGGATGTTTTTCTGCAAAGGGACCAGGACGACTGATCCGTGTAAAGGAAAGAATGAATGGGGCCATGTATCGTGAGATTGAGTGAAAACCTCCTTCCATCAGCAAGGGCATTGAAGATGAAACGTGGCTGGGTCTTTCAGCATGACAATGATCCCAAAGACACCGCCCGGGCAACGAAGGAGTAGCTCCGTAAAAAGCATTTCAAGGTCCTGGAGTGGCCTAGCCAGTCTTCAGATCTCAACCCCATAAATCTTTGGAGGGAGTTGAAAGTCCGTGTTGCCCAGCAACAGCCACCAAAACAGCACTGCTCTAGAGGAGATCTGCATGGAGGAATGGGCCAAAATACCAGCAACCGTGGGACCTTTTAGATAGACAGGTGTGTGCCTTTCCAAATCATGTCCAATCAATTGAATTTATGACAGGTGGACTCCAATACGTATTTAACGAAGTTATTTCTTTTTTAAACGTTTTTAATACATTTGCAAACAACATTTCTGAACCTGTTCACAATGTCATTATGGGCTATTTTGTGTAGATGGGTTTTTTAAAAAATCACATTTTTGAATAAGACTCACGTAACAAAAAGTCAAGGGTTCTGAATACTTTCCAAATGTATGTACTTTATGCGCATTAAAAAGTTGCCTCGAATCCTGGTTATTGATTTACACTTTTTTAAAGCCTCCTGTGTATTGAGAACAATAGCTTGGAATTGGTCATTTGATACTGTAGGTTCTCGCTGTGCTTTGATTCTAGACCATTAGTTGGCGCCTGCCAAATGGATCTCTCCGGTCTTAGATGTAATTGCGTAAGTAGGGCTCATTGCCTAACTTTCCATAGGACCAATGCTTAATAATCATTGCTGTCCATACAATGGCTTGCTTTTATTTTCTGCTATGTTAGTTTTTTGGCAGAGTTTTCCCTTGTATGTCATTAATTTTTCAAATATAGGACGCATCAGAGTTCATTCAGTCCTCTTATGGTTTGTTTTTGTCCCAAGACCAAGGATGTACCCTCTCTTCAAAAAAAAAGGCGTCGCATCCTAGACGGAATTACAGTATTATGCAACCCTGTCATTGTTCGTACACGTTGTTGTACTTTCTCGTTAGACGGTGTTGCAGGCTCCTCAGTATCCCCTATCACAATCACCATTTGTCAAAGCATCAACTACAACTTTGTAACTTAGATTTTTCAGAAAGATGATTGCCGGTCTCATGCCTTACACATGATTCAGAGCTATTTCTGCCACATTTGAAATAACTTGAAACGGTGAATACTAAGCCAACTACCAACCGATTTTACTAATAAGGAGCAGTCTTGTTGACCCAAATCTTTAAAGGGTCAATCTGCGGTTCAAACAATAACGAAGATCAGGAATGGGACTGGAGAAATGTAACCACTTTAAAATTCATAAACGGAGCTATGGTTGCCATGACCTCACAATTGTTTTCAATATGTTTTGACGCTATACAGTGTTTTTGTTTACAATTACATCATTTAAAGAAAAGACAATTACAAACTTAGATTTTGGCTTCTGATGGGGTGCAACAGTTGAACTAAGCTCATGAGGCATTCACAAGTTAGTCTTCGAGAATCGATGGCTATATATCGTTAATTTATAAGTCAAGAAATAAATGAATGTAGCAATTGCAGCTTGACCCTTTTTTTTAAGCGAGAACAGTCTGGTTATTTGATTATGAAAGAATGAGTTATACTGTAAGTGTTCTATTTGATGATCGTTACTATACAGACTAAGCCACTGACATTTATAACAGATTATTTTGTAACGCTTCATGGAGTTCCATACCAATGTATCGCAGTGGTGTCATAATAACCTATTGTGTTTTGCTGGGTGCTTATGTACAAGTTTGTATTATACGCATGTGTCAATTTGTTATGTTTTTTTTTTTTTTGCATATCCCAACACCCTCATAGTGCTGCCAGGGTCAGACATTATCAACAGTGACCCTGGAGCATTTAGGGTTAAGTATCTTGCTCAAGGGGACAGATTTTCACCTTGTCTTCTCAGGGATTCGAACTAGTGACCATTGGCTCAACGCTCTAACCGCTAGGCTACTTTTTAATAATTGTTTCACTTTTTATTTGGTAAATATTTTCTTAACTCTTTCTTGATCTCCACTGTTGGTTAAGGGCTTGCAAGTTTCATGGTCAGGTCTACATGTGACAAATATAGTTTGAATTGATATTCCTGCTGCCTATGGCATATACCAGGCATATAAGGTTCTGTATTGTTCTTGTCATGGTCATCAGGCGTATGAGCGGTCAGACAGTGAGGAAGTGACCGTCATCATCAAGCTAGTGAAGAAGATTCTCATCATTATCTCCAGGCCAGCCAGGCTACTGGAGTGTCTGGTAAGATTCCAACAATCATAAACAGTTTATTTTTTTTCTCTCCCATTTCAGGAAGTGGCGCTCCTAAAGCAATTGCTAACCAACACAACTAATATGATGCGTAACATCCACGATGCGTTTTTGTCCAGCCTCTGATGTTAATAGATTTTTCGTAGGTTAAGTACATTGAGCGCTAGACTTAAGTACTCCGCCACTAAGTGTACTCACTAGCTTGTTACAGGGTTATAACGCTAAAAACCCTGGTGTACATCGACCTATGTAATGTGAATCGTAACAGCCAATATTCCTATGGTCTTTACACCACCAATAGGAGTTTAACCCAGAGGAGTTCTTGCACCGTCTGGAGGCAGCAGAGGACCATGCCAAGGTGGGCCAGGTCATCAAGACAGACATCCCCCGCTACATCATCAGCCAGCTGGGCCTCACCAGGGACCCTCTGGAAGGTACAGTACCGTGGGGCTTCCTCTTCCCCCCTCTCTTTTAATATGAAGCACTTTAGGGTTATTTTAAAACCTAGCCAAGTGGCTACCTGTTTTTGATTCTCCCATGTTGTCTCTGAATATAATGTGCAATAGATCAACTTGTGATCGCACAGAGTTGCGGAAGGGTGACATTTGTGAGGATGGCATGGGTCATATTCATCTGGGCATGCACGATAAAACGTTTTAAAACATTTGCTACAGTAAAGGAGTTTTTCGCATTGTCCAGGTAACCTTAACAGGTTTCAGTCTTGTTTCCTTTTGTTTGGTGCCTGACCATTCTCTCTCTCCCAATGTTGTACTGTAGACATGGTCCATCTGGAGCAGACCTGCCCTGGTCACGGAGCGGCCTGCAGAGACTCTGACGACACTGGGGAGGTAAGGCAACCAAACACTTTCACTGCAGGATAAGTTCCGCTAAGCTATGTATTAGCGTAGTGTACTGTGTAGGCCTATAGCATGAACGTGCACATTATAGAATTAGCTTGGCTTTAGATGAGATGCATAGAAGACAGTTAAAGTTCTTTAAAAGAAAAATGATATAACACATACTCTGGCAATTACACGGCATGTTTAATCGTTTGGACCTGGCAAATGTGTTCAGGAGAAATTGCTTTGTTCTTCAATTTTGTGTCTCAGAACCGGGCAGCCTGCGCTCCTTCTCGCAGGAAACCAGTTGAGAGCGACTTTGACACCCTCAAGCTCATCAGTAACGGGGCCTATGGGTGAGTACGAGCCCTTTGTTTGTAGCGGTCTGTCTTTTTTTGAGGAAATCTGAGTGTGCAGAACGCAGAAGTGAAACAGAAAGAGGATATCTTGAATGCGTGTGCTGCCATACAGTTGGCTAAAATGCCAGAATGACATTTCTTCAACAAATACCACGCCAATGTTTATGACCAACTGGCCAAATGCCTGTTCAAATATGTTGACAGTGGACCAAATGCGCCATATTAAGCTGGGTGTACACTACGATTTTGACCCTGATATAGCTATCCCAGACAAGTTTTTGAGATTGGAGACAAAATACCCATGTCGTTGCTTACTTGAGGCATGCGGCCGTCACAGACGCTCGTTTATTGTGAGCGGGTCAGAGACCCAATCTGAGGGCTACCAATCCCGTCTTTGAGCAGTCCCGGACTTCCCGATGTTTATTTTCAAACGCGTTTGATTTATCGGCACAAAGTCCGCAATGTTCTTGTAGGGTGAGATGTGCAACGACAAGTTTTGAGAACGGTGATCAGCAATAGCAATGAGAGCTCACCAGTGAAATGATGATGGTATTGTTTCGCATCTCCCAGAATGCGTAGACGCAGGAGCGACGACTATAACTAGTGTGCGTCTGCACTTGCCTTTTGCCAAAGTGTCAAATCGTTATAGCTCTGATGTTCACAAGCAAATGTTATTCAATAAGAAATATTAGCTAGAAACATTTACTCTGTATGGCGAGCGTGAATGTCTGACTGAAAACGTTTTGAGGCCGCTTCGAGCCACCGCTCGTTCTAGCTGCATTTAATGATGTGATTCGATTGTTTTTCGCGAGACCGCGCGGTATTGACAATCCTCACGCTCAAGTGAGGAATCTTGTGGCGTCTGACGCCGTCTGTGCCACATCGTTGAGTGTGCGCACTGCTACGTTGGCGAGACAAAAAAAAACAACAAACGACCGGAAAGACAGTTGTTTTAATGTGAGAGGCTCAGCGACGTTAGGATTTAGAAAGTCGTGTAGTGTACACCCTGCATTGCTTACCATTGTTTGTCCAATCCTCTCAGATCTCCAAAAGTGACCAGGGGCTGTTTCTGAAAAGGGCCTGTGTCTTTTTTAATAGTTTTACAGAAGACCGCTTCCTCTTTCATCTCCACTACACAATATGGCAAAAGCAATACGATTGATGCTTACTGGTCGTACTCTCACTTCAGTGCAGAAGTCATTTAAGACTGTTATAAGAAGCATGGAAGTAACTGACTTTTTTTCTTATTTTCTTTCTCTCTCCCTCTCTCGGTCTGCCCTTCGCTCTCCTTTTCCACGGCCGCAGTGCCGTGTTCCTGGTGAGGCACAGGGAGACCCGGCAGCGTTTTGCCATGAAGAAGATCAACCGTCAGAACCTGATGCTGAGGAACCAGATCCAGCAGGTATTTGTGGAGCGGGACATCCTGACCTTCGCCGAGAACCCCTTCGTCGTCTCCATGTTCTGCTCCTTCGAGACGCGCAGACACCTCTGTATGGTCATGGAGTATGTAGAAGGTAGGTTCTTAATGTAGATGTACACCCCTGCAGACTCACACAGACATAATGTATATGGAAGGGTAGGATCCACTGGAATGACATACAAGATGCACACGGTCACACACACACACTGATTTTTACACACTCAGATGCTACATATTGTTTTAGAGACGGTACTACTTTATGGTTCTGGAGCATGACCGCACGTCAGAACACCACCTTACCCTCCCTCGACCCACATATTCTAAACGTAATGAACTCCAAATTCACTCTTTTGGGTGTCGAAGAAGCCCAAGGCGGAGATGAGTTGAAATGATTGTCAGACCACAAACTGTTATAGCAGCTGTAACTCTGCTGCCTTGCAGTTCAAATTCAAGTCTCGGCAGCACACATCAAATCAGGTTCCCATGGTCGTTGCTTGCCAGCCTTTTACACAGTCTGTTGGCATGCCGTCTACCTCCTCAGGTGGGGACTGTGCCAACCTGTTGAAAAACATTGGCCCGCTGCCAGTGGACATGACCAGGATGTACTTTGCAGAGACTGTCTTGGCACTGGAGTACCTCCACAACTACGGCATCGTACACAGAGACCTGAAACCTGACAAGTGAGTCTGGAACCTGACTAGCCAGGTGTCCTGCTCATATTATACATTAATGGCAGTGTGTAATCTACTTTGTGTTCATGTGTATAACATACATTCTGGATTTTAACAAAATATATATTTTTACACCAAGGCTTCGTTCTGCGTTGTTCACTATCCAGCATCAACTTCTGTTTGTTCGTTTTGTAAACTATTGTTTTCTAATGCATTTTCTTCCTGTGTAGTTTGCTGATCACATCCATGGGCCACATCAAGCTGACTGACTTTGGTCTGTCCAAGATTGGCCTGATGAACATGACCACCAACCTGTATGAGGAACACATTGAAAAGGACACAAGGGAGTTTATAGACAAGCAGGTGAGCTCTCCATTTTTCTCTGTCCTCTTTCTCTAAATGTTTGTCTTAATTGGTTTCTAATGTCCTCTACAACTGTCTTGTCAGTCTCATACCTTCTCATTCGGTTTAGCTACCTGACTTATACTCTCTCTCTTGTCCATTCTTAAATCCTCCCTTCCGGTTCTCTGTCCCAGGTGTGTGGTACACCGGAGTACATTGCTCCAGAGGTGATCCTGAGGCAAGGCTATGGGAAGCCGGTGGACTGGTGGGCTATGGGCATCATCCTCTATGAGTTCCTGGTGGGCTGCGTACCTTTCTTCGGAGACACACCCGAACAGCTCTTCGGACAGGTGGTCAATGGTGAGAGTCATCTCCTGAATGGGGGAAACGTTAGCCTGGTTAAATTAGACTGAATGCTATGTTTACTGTTGTTTTTTAATCGTTCGCTCTGGTTTATCCAGGCTAGGTTAACATTGCTCTGACTGGTCAAGTTAATTCAATGAATAGGCTCTACAAGCACCTCCTGTCTTTTGCCATGGATTGCCTCTGTTGCGTGGTGCAAAAAGACTGATCCAAACACACCCTCTAATTGTTCTTACTCTGGGATAGGCAGATGTCTTTCAAACATCTAGTCACCAATGTCAAGATGAAGTTCCCATTATCAATATCACAGTTCCCACCTACCAGTCCGTTTTGAATCATTGTCAAATGTTTTCATGTTGTATTGTGTGTAATTCAGATGATATGGTATTCAGGAAATGTGTGTGTTTCACAGATGACATCATCTGGCCTGAGGGGGAGGACGCCCTGCCTGCTGATGCCCAGGACCTGATCACCAGGCTGCTGAGGCAAAGCCCTCTGGACCGCCTCGGGACTGGTGGGTGGCCTCTTTATTGCCTCCTTCATTTGTCATTTTGGAGTCACGTTTATTGTAAATAAGATTTAGGAATATGTTTCGAGAGCATTTCTACGTCACCGTGGATGCATACAAATCATTGTATTTTTCACTGAAATGTATTTCAATGTTATGATTGTTGTTTTTATTAGATGGTTTGCTGAGATTCATCAAAAAAGCACCACCTAACGTGATGTGGGTCTGACTATATTGGCCATATTGATTACTTGGTTTGATTTAAATCATTTATCCCTATGGTACTCCCAGGGGGGACACCAGAGGTCAAGATGCACATGTTCTTTGTGGGTCTGGACTGGAACGGACTGTTACGACAGAAAGCTGAGTTTATCCCTCAACTGGAGACTGAGGACGACACCAGCTACTTTGACAGTAGGTGGCGACCTTTACCACTCTCATTTGGGAGTATTTAAATGTTGTTGTGTAATACCGTGAAGGTAGAAGTTGCCTGTAAACACGGCTCTATGATCCTTACCCCCCCCCAGCCTAATCTTGGTCATAAGGGCGGTGTACATAAACCTTCTCTGCGCTTGATGAGTGTGTGGGCTACTGACTACTGTAATGTATGTCTGTGTTGCTCTCCAGCCCGATCTGAGCGGTACAGTCACCTGGGCTCAGATGATGATGACGAGACCTGTGATGAAGACACGTCCCTGGAGCTCAAGCAGTTCTCCTCTGTGGCACATCGCTTTAGCAAGGTGGTATATGACCCAATGTTTGTTCATATCGCTTAGATTTAGAGTATGCCGAAGAAATATTTTACTCAAGAATACTCCTTGCAACACTGCCCCTTGTAAAATCATCATGTTTTAGTTTGTCGGGACGAAATACAAAAGATATTTGTAAACTGGAAAGTAACTCTTCACTTCGTGCAAAAGTCTCACTGTAATGACTTCCCCTTCAAACAGCTCTACTGAAATAACGTGTGATTTTTGTTAATAAGCATTATTATTATTTTTAATTAGGTCATGCTTGTTTTTTGAGCTCTGACCTCTTTGTGCCCCCCAGGTGTACAGCAGCACGGAGCACCTGTCCACCTCCACGCCATCCAATCATAGCCTGTCGTCGTCAGAGCGCAGCCACAGTGAGGAGAAGGTGGGGAGGTGGGAGGGGAGGAGTTTCCTATCCCCAGAAGAGGGACACAAACAGGGGGCCAGCGGGGACCGGAGGACTGAGGGACACCGAGGAAGGTGAGCGATGAAGGCCCTTGGTATAATAACACAGCACTCAGACTACACTATGTTTTGTGTGAAGTTGTGAGCGTAGTCTAGCTTTAGTTGGAACAGCGGCAAAATTCACTAAACAGCGTTATTTGCCTTTTTCTATGGTTAGAAGGGAGATATCGTATTCAACTCCAAATAACTATTGAAAACATGCACATTTTAAAGTTAAATATGAATTGGTGGGCAGCAGGTTTTATTCTTCCATCAATTTTAGCATAACCAGATCGCAACTGCCCCCTCTCTAAGTGTATCCTTCCATTCAGTCCCCCTCCCCTCATGTGCTCTAGCCTGCGTCCCAGGGCCTCCTCCGGTTCGTCCCAGTCAGAGAGGAGTGCCAGTCCGCTGGTTATGAACAGCACCCAGAGCCTGGACACCATGCCACGCTTCGCCATCTCAACTGAGGAAGAGGGTGAGTTGAGACTACACACAAATGTGTTTAGGGCTACACACGCATACTTAGAGACATAGACACACTGTCATAAAGTAAACATACACACAGGTATTTTGTGTGTGTGTGTGTGTATACACAGGATATTTTTACTGTGCTTACATTTCTAAAAGACAAGATTGCACACTCCAGCCAGCACATTGACTTAACCCCCACCACCCCCCCCTCTTTCTCTCTCAGATGGCGTAGTGTCCAACTTGCGGTGTATCCGTCTTCGTAGTAACAGCACGGGTACGCGGCCCTCCTACAGGCGCGGGGGGTCCCGCCGCTTTGGGCACCAGCTGGACACCCCCGAGAAGCCTAGGGCACCAGCGGGCTGCATGGTCCCCAAGTCTGCCTCCGTCTCTGGCCTGTCCCTCATCATCACCCCAGGTTGGTAAACCAACTGGAGCTAGCTATCGTGTACTAGCCCACTCTGACATCATTAAGAGAGTGTCTGGTCTCAAATGGTACCTTATTCCTGGTGCATGTGTCGCTTCATAGAATTCTATTTCTGTGAATTGCTTTTGTCCAGAGCTATGACTAAAAGTAGCATTTTTATATGGGCCATTCATTTGCGATATAGTCACTGTCTCTAGGTTAGCAAAATGCTAGCAACAACAACACACCTAGTATTGTACTGTATATATGCCCTGCAAGCCTGTGTGATTTGATATGCTTGTTACAGCTTCATAAACAGACTATACTTTGATAAATTCCCCAAGAAATTCCTCAGTCCTAGCATACCTCTCCATACCCCCCAGACACTGCGGACGGTGCCCCCGCCAGCCCCAAGTCATCCCTGTCCTCCAACCCCTCGTCCCGGGACTCGTCCCCCAGCCGAGGGGACCTGTCCCTCAGTAGCCTGCGCCCCCCCGTGGTCATCCACAGCTCTGGGAAGAGGTTCGGCTTCGCCCTGCGAGCCATTCGTGTCTACATGGGTGACTCCGACGTCTACACTGTGCACCACATGGTCTGGGTAAGTGTCCCTACCACAGAATGAAATAGAACACTAGAATGGTCTTTGGCACCCCGGCAACTTAACTACAGGACGGCCATCTTGGTCAGGGAAATCGGGCTATTCAATCTTAGTCTTACAGTTTCTACTTAAGCCAACATGTTATTTTGTCTTGTTGTACATTTAGTTACGTATTTCAAGGCTGCGTTGAAACAATGACTTTTCAATGATCCAAGACCACTCAGTTAATCCCTACCATTGTGACAATGAGTCGTCAGTATTGGGGCGGCAGGGTAGCCTAGTGGTTAGTGTTGGACTTGTAACCGAAAGGTTGCAAGTTCAAATCCCTGAGCTGACAAGGTACAAATCTGTCTTTCTGTCCCTGAACAGGCAGTTAACCCACTGTTCCTAGGCCATCATTGAAAATAAATAAGAATTTGTTCTTAACTGACTTGCGTAGTTAAATAAAGATAAAATAAAATAATGCTGCATCAAATGTACCTGATCCAAGGGGCATTGGCAAACACAATGCACAGTGGCTTGCGAAAGTATTCACCCCTTGGCATTTTTCATATGATCTTGCCTTACAACCTGGAAATAAAATTGAATATTTGGGGGTTTGTATCATTTGATATACACAACATGCCTACCACTTTGAAGATGCAAAATATTTTTTCTTGTAAGACAAGAAATTAGACAAAAAAACAGAACTTGAGCATGCATTACTATTCACCTCCCTAATGTCAATACTTTGTAGAGCCACCGTTTGCAGCAACTACAGCTGCAAGTCTCTTGGGGTATGTCCTCTATAAGCTTGGCACATCTAGCCACTGGGATTTTTTGCCCATTCTTCAAGGCAAAACTGCTCCAGCTCCTTCAAGTTGAATGGGTTCCGCTGGCGTACGGTAATCTTTAAGTCATACCACAGATTCTCAATTGGATTGAGGTCTTTGCTTTCACGAGGCCATTCCAAGACATTTAAATGTTTCCCCTTAAACCACTCGAGTGTTGCTTTCGCAGTATGCTTAGGGTCATTGTCCTGCTGGAAGGTGAACCTCCGTCCCAGTGTAAAATCTCTTGAAGACTGAAACAGGGTTCCCTCAAGGATTTCCCTGTTTTTAGCACCATCCATCATTCCTAAAATTCTTCCCAGTCCCTACCGATGAAAAACATCCCCACAGCATGATGCTGCACCCACCATGCTTCACTATGGGGATTGTGTTCTTGGGGTGATGAGAGGTGTTGGGTTTGCGCCAGACATAGCGTTTTTCTTGATGGTCAAAAAGCTATTTTTTTTTGTCATTTTACCAGAGTACCTTCCATATGTTTGGGGAGTCTCCCACATGCCTTTTGGCGAATACCAAACGTGTTTGTTTTATTTCTTTAAGCAATGGCTTTTTTTCTGGCCACTATCGTAAAGCCCAGCTCTGGAATGTATGGCTTAAAGTGGTCCTTTATTTAACTAATTATCTGACTTCTGAAGGTAATTTGGCGCACCATATCTTATTTAGGGGCGTCATAGCAAAGGGGGTGAATACTTAACGCACCACTGTTCCTTTGAAAAAAAAGCCTCACCAGTCTGGACTATTTTGTGTATGTCAATTACATGAAATCCAAATAATAATCCATTTAAATTACAGGTTGTAATGCAACAAAATAGGAAAAACGCCAAGAGGGATGAATACTTTTGCCAGGCACTGTAATTAACTTAATTGATGTGCCCCTAATTGCACCGTATACCTTTTGTTTATCCTACAGATATTGTATGTAGTAATCATGAGCCAATGAACAGGAGTTACACCACTGTTGGCACTGAGGCGGTTTGCCCTATTGGGAAGACCACTTTGTGCCGCTCACCCTGCACTATCAGCTCTAATATAAATAACATGAGCAAGTCTACTTCTGATAAGCTTCCCAGTAAAGCGTTAAAAACAATCAAGCAACCCAGAAAAGTGATTTAAAAACAGCTCGTATTAACATATGCAGCCTGAGAAACAAGATCCATGAAGTCAATAACTTGCAACGGATGACATTCATGTTCTGACTATCTCTGAAACGCACTTAGATAATACCTTTTGATACAGTGGTAGCAATACATGGTTATAACATCTACCGAAAAGACATGGATGGTGTTGCGGTCTATATAAAGAACCACGCTCCAGTAAAGCTTAGACGATCTAATGTTAAATACTGTTGAAGCAAAATGGCTACAGCCTCACCTAAAGCCTATTCTTGTGGGAAGCTGCTATCGACCAAGTGCAAACAGTCAGTATCAGGATAATATGTGTGAAATGCTTGATAATGTATGTGATAAGAGAAGTATATTTTCTGGGTGATTTAAATATTGACTGGCTCATCAAGCTGCCCACTCAAAAAAGTGCCTGCAACCTGGTTCAAGTTGTCAGTCGACCTACCAGGGTAGTTACAAACGGCACAGGAATGAAATCAATATGTATTGTTCACATCTTTACTAATGCTGCATAAATTTGCTTTAAAGCAGTATCCAAATCCATAGGCTGTAGTGATCACAATATAATAGCCATATCGAGGAAAACCAAAGTTCCAAAGGCTGGGTATAGTATAGTGTTAGTGTGTCATACATTAAGTTTTGTAGTGATTAATATGTTGATGTAAAGAAATATTTGCTGGTCTGGTCTGTAATGAGGAGCAACCAGTCACTGCATTTCACACATTTATGAAACTGCTTATTCCAGTTACTAATAAGCATGCACCCATTTAATAAAATTCCTGTAAAAACTCTTAAATCCCTGTGGATTGATGAGGAATTGAAACATTGTATGGTTGAAAGGACGAGGCCAAAGGTATAGCAAGTAAGTCTGGCAGCTCAACTGATTGGCAAACGTACTGCAAAATAAGAAATCATGTGACTAAATAAAAAGAATTATACTATGAAACAAAGATTAATGATAGTAAAAAGCTTTGGGGCACTTTTAAATGACATTTTGGGGGAAAAAAGCCAACTCTGCTACATCATTCATTGACTCGGATGGCTCATTCATCAAAGCCCACTGATATTGCCAACTACTTACTTTTTCATTTTTTTAACCTTTATTTAACTAAGCAAGTCAGTTAAGAATTTGTTTTTATTTTCAATGACGGCCTAGCAACAGTGGGCTAACTGAGGCAGAACGACAGATTTCAACCTTGTCAGCTCGGGGATTCCATCTTGAAACTTTCCGGTTACTAGTCCAATGCTTTAACCACTAGGCTACCTGCCTCATTGGCAAGATAAGCAGACTCAGGGATGACAGCAACAAACGCTGACGCTGCACAGCCAAGTATATCGGACCAAATTATGAAAGACGACTTGTACTTTTGAATTCCGTAAAATCATTGTGGAAGAGGTGTTAATATAATTTTTTTTTCAATGACAAGCCACCGGGGTCTGACAATCTGGATGGAAAATTACTGAGGATATTGCCGCTCCTATTTGCCACATCCTTTGATTTAAGCCTACTAGAAAGTGTGTGCCCTTAGGCCTGGAAGGAAGCTAAAGTCATTCCGCTAGCAAAGAATAGTAAGGCCCCATTTACTGGCTTAAATCGTCGACCAATCAGCTTGTTACAAACCCTTAGTAAACTTCTGGAAAAAAATTGTTGGACCGGATTCAATGCTATTACACGGTAAACAAATTGACAACAGACTTTCAGCAAACTTATAGGGAAGGACACTCAACAAGCACAGCACTTACACGAATGACTGATGGTTGGCTGAGCGAAATTGATGACAAAATGATTGCGGGGGCTGTCTTGTTAGACTTCAGTGTAGCTTTTGACATTATCGATCATAGTTTGCTGCTTGAAAAACATGTTATGGCTTTACCCCCCCAGCTATAATGTGGATAAAGAGTTACTTGTCTAACAGAACAGAGGGTGTTCTTTAATGGAAGCCTATCAAACATAATCCAGGTAGTATCAGGAATTCCCCAGGGTAGCTGTTTAGGCCCCTTGATTTTTGTTCAATCTTTACTAACGACATGCCACTGACGTTCAGTAAAGCCAGAGTGTCTATGTATGCAGATGACTCAACACTATACACGTCAGCTACTACAGCGACTGAAACACAAAGAGCTGCATTTAGTGTCAGAATGGGTGGCAAGGAATAAGTTGGCCCTGAAATATTTCTAAAAGCATAGTATTTGGGGCAAATCATTCACTAAACCTCAACTAAATATTGTAATAAATAATGTGGAAATTGAGATGACTAAACTGCTTGGAGTAACCCTGTATTGTAAACTGTCATGGTCAAAACATATTGATACAACAGTAGCTAAGAATGAGAAGTATGTCCATAATAAAGCACTGCTCTGCCTTGACAACACTATCAACAAGGCAGGTTCTACAGGCCCTAGTTTTGTGGCACCTTGACTACTGTTCGTGTGGTCAGGTGCCACAAAAAAGGACTTAGAAAAATTGCAGTTGGCTCAGAACAGGGCAGCACGGCTTGCCCTTGGATGTACATAGAGAGCTAATATTAATAATATGCATGTCAATCTCTCCTGGCTCAAAGTGGAGGAGAGTGACTTTTTGAGAGGTATTGACATGTTGAATGCACCGATCTGTCTGAACAACTGGCACACAGCTCGGAAACCCATGCATAGCCCACAAGACATGCCACGAGGTCTCTTCACAGTCCCCAAGTCCAGAACAGTCTATGGGAGGTGCACAGCACTACATGTAGTCATGGCTCTATGTAACTCTATTCACATCAAGTAACTGAAGCAAGCAGTAAAATAAAAAAGCATATTATGGAACAGAGAGGACTGTGAAGCAACACAAACATAGGCACAGATGCATGCACACACACACGCACTAGACACATGGATTTAGTACTGTAGATATGTGGTAGTAGGGGCCTGAGGGCACACAGTGTGTTGTAAAATCTGTGAATGTAATGTTAAAATTGTATAAACTGCATACATTTTTCTGGACCCCAGGAAGAGGCAGCAGCTAATGGGATCCATAATAAATGCAAATGCCAAAGCAGTCAGGGTTACGTTCTTATTGGCTCATATTCATGTGTTCCTGTAGTGTGTGGAGGAGGACACCCCGGCTCATGAGGCAGGGCTGAGAGCCGGTGACCTCATCACCCACGTGAATGGCGAGTCGGTCCAGGGGCTCGTGCACACTGAGGTGGTGGCGCTGCTGCTCAAGGTGAGACCCACTGAAAGAGGACAGTCTTAATACTCCTCATTCCCTTCCATTGGTCTTTGCTTCTCTCTCTCCATCTCTGCTAATTATGCTACCTGTAATATTCTTGAGCCTAATGATATAGGCCTAGGTGTAAAACAGCTGAGGTGATAGACCAACGACCCTGGAATTAAAAGCAAAGTGTGGGTGAAGAGGGTTGGTTTCACAGGTTTACTCCCTCTGGATTATCAGTACAGCGTGTATTCTTGGCTATCGTTCCATGTCTGTCATTCGATTGTTAGTTAAACTTGAAAGGAATACCAATGGGTAGTGTGATGCCTAAGACCAATCTTTATTTGTAGTCATCTTCCTGTTGAGTAAAACAGGATATAATGACAAAATGAAATATGTCTTGCGTCTAATGGACATAGATAAATAGCAAAACCAGTTCTTTATCTGTTTTTATTTTATTTTTATTGAACAACTGAATCCAATGAACTGAGCAGGTTGGGCTGACATGCTTATAGCCTTGCTAAATTATGAGTATGCATTTATAAGACTGCTGTTATTTCTATAAATATTATCTATTATTGTTACTATAATTTTTTTTCGGTCTGTTTTCCATGTTATTTGGTTAGTTCTCTTAAGCACACTCAGAGATATTTATGTTACCATGGGACGGCCCATATTTCCCTCTGGCCTACGCCAATTGGTGGCCAAGGGTTTGCCTTAGGATGTAAAGGTGTGTCATGAGTCAGGAAGATGGTATGATGGTCTTAGTGACAACAGACCTAGATAAGGGGGGGGGGTGGAATATTGGGACAATTGGAGGCTATGAGGACACTTAATTATCATGGTAAGTTTACGAACATTGGTTGTGGTAAGTATAATTGAAACTTGGTTGTCATTATGGTAAGTATAGCCGGTTATAATTGTAATGGTTTAGCAGATCATAAAAAAAAGATAAATTTTTAGAATATAATATCTATTGTTTACAGGAAACTCATTCTACAAATATAGATGAGGTTGGGTGTAAAAAGGACTGGGAGGGAGAAATATACTTTTGTCATGGTCAAAGGGGGCCAAATAATGATGTTCCACGAAGAAAGAAATATATATAATAATCTCTTGAGCTCATAAGCAACGAAATAATCTATTATTATGGTGGGAGATTATAATACGGTTTTAGAAATTAGACATTAGAGATTAGACATTAGAAATAGTGGGTATATGGAGGCTGAAAAAACCCTGACCTAGTGAGAAAAACATGGAGGCTTCATCAAGCTAGCCGTCTTGATTACTTCCTAGTCTCATTCTTGCTGGCATCAAAAGTAAAACATAAAATAAAAAGTGTTAATAGGAGACCGAATGCGATCGGACCACCATATAACTCTTACAGAATTTCCACGCGAACGGGGATATTTAAAACTGAATCAGCCTATTGGATGGCAATTTGTTCTTAACGAAGACAAAATAATTCATAATGGACTTTTTTTTGCACATCATAGGTACAGCAGATCCCCTTATTGTATGGGACACTTTTAAATGTACTTTTAGAGGCCATTCAATACAATACTCATCATTAAAACAATAAGGTTAGGTGAAAAGAGATTAGTTTAATTAAGGAAAGTGACAGTGCAGGTAGATGGTAATGGAAACTACTATACAGGCACAAAATAGGTTAGAGGAAAAACCAAAAGAAATGGAGGTACTTATTCAAGAACAATCACGTGTAGTGTCTCACAAAAATACAGCGAATTGGACCGAAAATGTTGAAATGTACAACCTTTTTTCATACAAATGCTCTCTTAGAATTTACAGAAATAGTTAAATTATGGAGTCATAAATTATTCACCAAATGTTTTCTTTTCAGTCTCCATTTCCACGGCATGATGTTAACTGTAAGGAATTTCCCCCCCCAAATAATATAAAATGATCAAATTTCCAAAAAGACCTGTGAAGCCCAACTTACAGAAGAGGAACTTTCTGAGGCAATATCTTTTCAGTCTGGAAAAACACCACGGCTTCATGGTAAATCAGACCTTTTTTTTTATGTACTCAAAGATCCATTATTAGCATGTTTTAATTACTCCTATAAAAATTGCCGACTTTCAGGTACTCAAGTTCTGATTTCAATACTACTAAAACAGGAGCCAGGTGGTAATTATAAATATCCTGTCCATTTAAAAATAGAGGCCTCTTACACCAATGTTGTGATATGAAAATCCTGGCGAAATGCATAGCACATGGAATTTAAAAAGGTTTAACTAGATATTGTTCATCCTGATCAGTTTTTTTTTTTACATGGACGATATATTGGAGATAATATACAATTACTTGAAACAATTGAACATTATGAAACATCCAAGATACCAGGCCTGGTCTTTGTGGCAGATTTTGAAAAAATGCATTTGATTAAAGTACAAAAGTATCTGTATGCCGATGACAATTTTTTTTTTCTCCTTAAGTCCGCAATGTGGATCCCTGCACAGTTTCATTTGAAGAGCTTGATCACTTTTCTAGCCTCTATGGACTGAAATGTAATTATGACAAGTGTACAATGTTATGTATTGGATCGTTAGTGTTTACACTACCTTGTAGTTTACTGATAAAATGGGTGGATGGTGAAGTAGACATACTTGGTATTCACATCTCAATAAATATAATTGAACTTACCACAATTTCAATAGAAAGTTAGCAAAAATAGATAAGATTCTGCAACCATAGAGGTAAATACTTGTCTTTATGGAAAAATGACATTGATTAACACTTTGGTCCTATCACAGTTCACTTACTTACTCCAGACTACTACTTTTTTTTTTATCATATGAGCAAAAAATATTAAATGATTTGGAATACAAAGCCAGACAAAATTAAGTGTGCCTATTTGTGAGTTTGGGGGCTAAAATGAAATATTAAAGCTTTAGACCTCACTAAAAGCTTCACTCATATTAAGAAAAGCTCATCCTTTGTTCAAAAATGGCTTTTTTGCCTTTATACAGATTACAACTTCTCCTTTCGGACTAATTGATAATAACATTTTCATACAAAGCTGGTTACAATTTCAGTTTTATCCTCCAGAAAATATATAACAAATGTAATGGTTAAACGCAAATATACTAGTAATAAAATAAAACATTCTTTATGGATTATTTTTTTTAGAATTGTATTATTGACATTATGAATAGAAACGGAGGAGTTATGTCACATTTGCAGCTATCGAAAATATATGAGAATAGCTGCTCAATCCAGATTTACAACCAACTGATTGCAGCATTTCCACAAAAATGGAGGAGACAAGTGGAAAAGGGAGAAGGTTGGGAAGTTGTTTGCCTGCCATATATTAAAGATACAAATTGGCTGAAAGGAATTGGCATAAATAGAAAAATATACCAGTTTCATTTGAGGACAAAAATGTTGACCGCTGCGCTATACAGGTTGCAAAATAATGGGGAGAGATTATCGACGTACCGATTCCATGGCACATGGTTTATGAACTGGTTAAAAAAACTACACTTAATTCAACAATTGAGATTATATACAATTCTTGCCACTAACTGTGTATGTTATTTATATATATATATATATATATATATATCAACAAAAAAAAATGTGCATACAACAATCTTAGCGCTGAAGAGTTTGCTACGAAGAGACAGAATCAATATATTCTGGTATTTCCCCGATGTAGCTTGTTTCTGGTCACAGATTCAGGAATGGTTAAAAAAATCCCAACATGCACTTAAAATTTACCTTACAAATAGCAGTGTTGGGTGATTTTGGAACGCCATAGTCAATAAAAAAATGGAATAATACTCGTAGGAAAAGTGTTTATCTTGAGCTCACAATCTGTGGATATTATACGATTTTAGAAAGGTAAAAAAAAATATGTAAAACATTGAAAAATATATGGCACATGGAAACCAGATGAGGGTGGTCTTTGGTGATAGGTGGGCTGGGAGTGGCTGAGGGTTAAAGAGCTTATATTTGGCAATGTGTTATATTTGGCAATGTGACTCCTTTTATATAAAAGTACCATGTCTTTATGTAGCAGAAAAGCTTTTAAACATATTTGTCTTCCGAAGAAGACATGGCGGATTGGGTTAATAAAAAACACACTAATTTCCTTCTGTTGGTTGTTCCTTCGCTCCCTCTCTCGCTCTGGCCTTTTTTTGTTGTTGCCTTTTATCACTTGCCACCTTCCAAAATATGATCACGAAACTGACAAGTGGCCAAATTATACCATAGTTTCACTTGTCCTGTATTTGAAGACCAGTAAACCAATAGCCCTTCTATTCACAGAGTGGCAGCAAGGTGATGCTGCAGACCACAGCCCTGGAGAACACCTCCATCAAGGTGGGCCCAGCCAGGAAGACCAGCAACAAGAGCAAGATGGCCCGACGCAGCAAGAAGAAGAGGAAGGATGACCAGGACAGGTAAAGAGCAGAACATTTTACAAGGCTCTCCATTATATGAGGAGCAGTAACTCCAGTCACAACGAGCAATGTGTAGCACCTACAGTGAGGCGACCCATACAATGACCAATTAGATTAAAGTGCAGACTGTCAGCTTTCATTTGAGTGTATTTTCATCCATATTGGTAGTGGTGAACTGTTTTAGAAATGACAGCACTTTTTGTACATGGTCCTCCTCGATTTTAGGGAACCGAAGTGATGCTCACTTATGTGTATTTAAAGTATACTGAACAAAATGTTCCATATCTACAGAGAATATTTCTCGAAAATTTGGTTTGAGCATTTCTCCTTTGCCAAGATAATCTATCCACCTGAGTGTGGCATATCAAGAAGCTGATAAACAGCATGATCATTACACAGGTGTACCTTGTGCTCGAGAGAAAATGCCACTAAAATGTAGAGTTTGGTCACACAATGCCACAGATGTCTCAAGTTGAGGTAGTGAAATTTACATACTAACTGGAGGAATGTCCACCAGAGCTGTTGCCAGAGCATTGAATGTTAATTTATCTACCATAACCCACCTCCAACATCGTTTTAAAGGATTTCGCAGTATGTCCAACCGGCCTCACAACTGCCGACCACGTGTAACCACACAAACCCAGGGATTCCACATCCGGCTACTTCACATGCGATATTGTCTTAGACCAGCCATCCTGATTTTATCAATGGCATTTTAATAAACTGAGTTACCGTGACGAGATCCTGAGGCCCATTGTCGTGTCATTCATCCGCCGCCATCACTTAATGTTTCAGCATGATAATACACAGCACCATGTTGCAAGGATCTGTATAGAATTCCTGGAAGCTGAAAATGTCCCGGTTCTGCCATGGCCTTCATACTCACCAAACGTGTCACCCGTCGAGCATGTTTGGGATGCTCTGGCTCGACAGCATGTTGTAGTTCCTGCCAATATCCAGCAGCTTCGCACAGCCATTGAAGAGTGGGACAACATTCCACAGGCCACAATCAACAGCCTGACTAACTCTATGCAAAGGACATGTATCGCACTGCATGAGGCAAGATGGGATCACACAAGATACTGACTGGTTTTCTGATCCACGCCACTACTTTATTTTCTTAATTTTTTTATAAAGGTATCTGTGACCAAACGATGCATTTCTGTATTCCCTGTCATGTGAAATCCGTCTTAGGGCCTAATGCATTTATTTAAATTGGCTAATTTACTTCTATGAACTGTAACTCAGTAAAGTCTTAAGAATTGTGGCGTGTTCCTTACATTTTTTGTTCAGTGTAGTATTTGGACCCATATTCCTAGCACACAATCACTGCATCAAGCATGTGACTACAAAGTTGTTGGATGCATTTGCAGTTTATTTTGGTTGTATTCCAGATGTGCCCAATGGAAAGGAATTGTAAATAATGCATTGGGCCATTTGAGCAACTTCTATGATATATAAGAACAAGGAAAAATATAGAATTCTGTGCCGCCTAATGCTAATATTGCTGTCTTTTATAGCCACAGAATTTGGTGTATTATCACGTCACATGAAAAGGATTGCTGAAAATATCCATTTAAATTGAATCCCATTTCTCTCCTGTAGTAGACGACGTAGCGTCTTGAGGAAGATGGCCAAGCACACCCCTCCTCCAATGCAGAGCAGTCGTAGTTTCTCCTCCGGCTTCCAGCATTCTGTATCCTCCAGTGACAGCTTGTCTGGCTCCCCCACCCAGAGCCTCTCGCCTGGACCCAGCACACCCTGCCCCTCCCCCGCCCCCGACCAGTCTGGAGGTGAGTAGCTAGCCTCTATTGGATGGAAACTGTGGTTCGATAGTCGGCCATTTTGTGATGTACATATTTTAATGTAATAAGGTGGGTGTGTGACCATGTTTCAACCGTTATGATATACCAAGTCAATTGGTATCGGAATAGAAGATACCTGGGTTATGTAAAAGCTCTTGGTTTTCATGGTACATGTCATACAGAAATGCAGGCAAAAGTTGATTCTCATTATTATCAAACCATTTAACAGCACGACAGCGAGAATTCTTTGTCACTGAAGAAATCAAAGGCTTATCTACAGCATGTTCTATCTCTTCTCAGACTCCAACTCCCCCCAGAGCTCCTCTCCCTGCTCCAGCTCTCCCAACTCCCCCGTCCCCCAGGCCCGTCCCAGCTCCCTCCAGGTCCTAGGCCGCTACACCAAGGCAGGCCGCTGCAAGTCCACCAGCAGCATCCCTCCCTCCCCGCTGGCCTGTATCCCCCCTCCGCAGCCCCTTTCCTCCCAGTGCTCTCCGTCCTCCCTCCCTGGCCTGTCCAAGGGCCTCCACGGCAAGACCCTGTCCCCTCCCACCGTTACCCGCCACTCTGTCCGCCCGCGCAGCGCCGAGCCGCCCCGCTCTCCCCTCCTCAAGAGGGTGCAGTCGGCTGAGAAGCTCTCCGGGGCGTACCACGGTGACAAGAAGGGCTACGCCACCCGCCGACACACCATGGAGGTACCTCTGTCGGAGGGGGAGGGGCTAGAGGACCTGGATACGGCCAGAGGGTTTGTCTGTGTGGGGGAACAACATGGCCGCCAGGGCCTGTATCTGGGCGGTCAGAGAATCCACAGGGAGTCGACAAGCAGCGACCACCGCAGTGACCACTGCTCCAAGGAGTTGGTGATGAGGAAACTGGCCCTGTCCGAGAGGAGGGACTCCTTTAAGAAGCAGAAGGCGGTGCAGGAGGTGAGCTTTGACGACCCAAATGAGAAGGAGCCAAGAGCCACCCTCCCCGTCAGGCAGCCGCGGTTTAAGGCATCGTGGATTAACTTGGCTCAGTCCGACTGGAGCCTGGAGGCTGCGGGGAGAGGAGCACAGGGTACAGCAGCACAGAAATCCAAACCAAAAGAGAGGGAGGGGTTTTAGCCTAGCGTTGCTCCAAAAAGGTGAAAGGTAGAGTCTTTCTCAAGACAGCAAGACTCTAGACTAAGGTTACATACTCTTATCGACTACTGTACAGTATTTGAAGGGCTTGCATGTTTATCCGCAAGTATATACTCAAGTTGTGCCAATCGAGGCAACCGGAGGGAGAGAAGAACAAAAATAATGTTGTTACATAGTCGAGTTAACGTTACAGTATGCATCCTACCACACTAAACAAACTTTTGAGTGCCAAAATTGGTTTACATCCTATTTTTGGTTTCCCCCTCCTTCACCCTTTGGTTTTAGGTTCACTGTAGCACCTGTAACATGTTTGTACTTTGTAAATATGTTTTAAATTTGTTTTTCTTTTTTTTAACTGAAATAACCTATTCATGACTTTTTAATGTTCATTTGTTTTTATTTCAGGGCTGAATATGACGTCATGTATTATTGGCCCTATTTGTGTAAATCGCACAAATGAGGTGCAGCCATTCTGTTGTGTGAATTGATAGGGACTTGAGGAAACTAAATTAAGAACAAATGTTTTAGATGTGGTTTCTAGATGGAGACAGAGGATGAAGCAATTTCTTTGTCCATTATCTCTTAAATTTTAAGTTGGGTAACATTTTAGTATTCCAAAAGTGTTTAATTTCTTGGAAAATGGCTGCTGATTTTTGTCTGATCAAATATGGCCTTTCAAACACATGTTGAATGTTTATGTACTTACTGTGTCCAAGCCCTTTTTAATTCAGTGCTGTCTTTTAACACACTAGAACAATGTGTTTGGTAATGATTTGTAGTCACTATCTGGACTGGATCCAAGAGAATCAGGGAAAGTGTGTCACGTTTTAAAAGACCTGGGCACAAGTATGAAAGGTATCTACATTCGGTATGCTTTGAAATGGTGCCCCCATGCCAAAGCGGGGATTTCTCATAGGAACCCTTCTAAAAAAGAAAGAGAAGAGGTAGTGTACATAGGAGGCTTTAGGAATGGGGCCCTGCTGCCATGCCCTGTCAATCATCCAGTGAAATCATCAAATGGATTCCACCAATTCTCTCATTGGTTTAAATCACAAAATGATTGACAAAATAAATTAAGTTCTGCCTTTACTACCTTTTTGATACTAGATTGTTGGCGATCCTGCAATGCCGTACTTACCTGCTTGTTGAAGCAAGCTACCCTACAATCTAATTTAGCAGGAGAGCGTTTGTAAAGGTTAGGCATTTCCTCTTAACGCAGTTCTCGTTATTTTTCAGAACCCTGGTTTAAGAATCGTACAGTGTATGTAGGAACTGGCTCTCTTTGCGGTTTTTAACCATGTTATATGAATGTTTACATTTTTTGGGGTCAAGTGTACTGTATTTGAAGTTTTTCCATCTGCTGTTAAATTACTACAACCAATGACGGTAAACGGCAGGATTCCAACAGAAGCCCTGAGGGACAAATTGAAATGTTTTTTGTGTGTGTATATTTTGACATGGAAGCAGTCTTGTTGTATTGCTGATTCGCCTATGCTATTCACACACACACCGTAACTAATCTAAACGGCAGTTGGAAATGATTAAAAAGTGACTTGGGGGGGGGGGGTGAACAGCAGACTTGATAGAATGACAGTGGTTTGGTGAGAGATTTGAAGATGGTTTTGCTCTGAACTTTGTATACTCTCATTGGCACATTGTTTTCTTCTGCAACTATGGAATTAACAAATGCTTCCACTCTCGCTTATTTCAAATAAGCTGTAATATCAGGATGAACTGTCATACTCTGTCAGATGTTAGGAACACGTGTTTCACGGTGGGAATATTGACAAGGGTTAAAATAATAATTTAGCACCAACTAATACTTGAACGAGAGAGGATAGCGCAAGGTCAAATCTAAAACTGATCTACTTGTTTTATTACCCAACATTGTTTACTTAATTAGTACTTGAAACATGTGTTTCTTGAGGATATAATCAAATAAGTAATTCAATTTACAATGTATTTCCCAGATCTTGATTATTGTCAATGTGGTCCGTTTGTTGGAAATACTGCATCTTGCTACGGTGTAATCATACTAGACATTTTTACTGAATAACTACATGTTCAATTTGTCAGATATTTCCATGGTCTAGCTTGCTAGAGAATTTGTCTGATTCTTACAGTATGGCTAAGCTGACCACGATTGTGAACATAACCATTCTGCATTTCTACACTGTTCAATGTTACACAAAAAAAACACTGGCACCCAAATTTGTTCGTGTACATTGTTTACGTCACTGAATTGTATTCATTTTTTTTCCATTTTCTTTTCCAATTCGACTTCAATAACACTTAAGAATAAAGGGGGTAAAGTATGAGGTGCACACGGTATACAACCAGCTGATGATACTCTCACATTTTTCCTGATACTGTATATGGAAAAGGGGACATCTAATGTTGATTTCGTCACACGGGTGGTCAATTGTAATTCATATAGATAATTCACATTGTTTTGTTCTGTCTTTTACCTTGGTGGCCCTCGAACAACTTCATTTCATATTTCTCAAACTGGTTTCTGGTGAAAGTTGGTGTGAAATCCATTGCTTTATACGCTCTAACAGCATTTTGAAATAAATTAATGGCAGAAGACTAATATGAAGTGGACCATTTATTTTGGGACTTATGAACTACAATTTTGATAAACACATTCACAACACTAACTACTCAAGGCTCATTGTGATCCAATGCATATTTTTTCCATTCAAAACAATTATATACAGTGGGGGGAACAAGTATTTGATACACTGCCGATTTTTCAGGTTTTCCTACACAAAGCATGTAGGTCTGTAATTTTTATCATAGGTACCGGTACACTTCAACTGTGAGAGACGGAATCTAAAACAAAAATCCAGAAAATCACATTATGATTTTTAAGTAATTAATTTGCATTTTATTGCATGACATAAGTATTTGATCAACCGACCTGTTAGTTTTTCTTTAAGAAGTCCTCCTGTTCTCCACTCATTACCTGTATAAAAGACACCTGTCCACACACTCAGACTCCAACCTCTCCACAATGGCCAAGACCAGAGAGCTGTGTAAGGACATCAGGGTTAAATTGCAGACCTGTACAAGGCTAGGATGGGCTACAGGACAATTGGCAAGCAGCTTGGTGAGAAGGCAACAACTGTTGGCACAATTATTAGAAAATGGAAGAAGTTCAAGGTGATGGTCAATCACCCTCGGTCTGACGCTCCATGCAAGATCTCACCTCGTGGGGCATCAATGATCATGAGGAAGGTGAGGGATCAGCCCAGAACTACACGGCAGGACCTGGTCAATGACCTGAAGAGAGCTGGGACCACAGTCAAAGAAAACCATTAGTAACACTACGCCGTCATGGATTAAAATCCTGCTGCGCATGCAAGGTCCCCTTGCTCAAGCCAGCGCATGTCCAGGCCCGTCTGAAGTTTGCCAATGACCATCTGGATGATCCAGAGGAGGAATGGGAGAAGGTCATGTGGTCTGATGAGACAAAAATTGAGCTTTTTGGTCTAAACTCCACTCACCGTGTTTGGAGGAAGAAGGATGAGTACAACCCCAAGAACACCATCCCAACCGTGAAGCATGGAGGTGGAAACATCATTCTTTGGGGATGCTTTTCTGCAACAGGGACAGGACGACTGCACCGTATTGAGGTGAGGATGGATGGGGCCATGTATCGTGAGATCTTGGCCAACAACCTCCTTCCCTCAGTAAGAGCATTGAAGATGCGTCGTGGCTGGGTCTTCCAGCATGACATCGACCCGAAACACACAGCCAGGGCAACTAAGGAGTGGCTCTGTAAGAAGCATCTCAAGGTCCTGGAGTGACCTAGCCAGTCTCCAGACCTGAACCCAATAGAACATCTTTGGAGGGAGCTGAAAGTCCGTATTGCCCAGCGACAGCCCCGAAACCTGAAGGATCTGGAGAAGGTCTGTATGGAGGACTGGGCCAAAATCCCTGCTGCAGTGTGTGGAAACCTGGTCAAGAACTACAGGAAACGTATGATCTCTGTAATTGCAAACAGGTTTCTGTACCAAATATTAAGTTCTGCTTTTCTGATGTATCAAATACTTATGTCATGCAATAAAATGCAAATGAATTAAAAATCATACAATGTGATTATCTGGATTTTTGTTTTAGATTCCGTCTCACAGTTGAAGTGTACCTATGATAATTACAGACCTCTACATGCTTTAAGTAGGAAACACTGCCGATTTTGCAGGTTATCAAATACTTGTTCTCCCCACTGTACATTGAACAAAAATATAAATGCAACATGCAAAGTTTTCAAATATTTTACTGTATTACAGTTTACATAAGGAAATCGGTCAATTTGAAAAAGTTAATTAGGCCCTAATCTATGTATTTCACATGACTGGCAATACATATGGATCAGAAAAGGAACACTGTCGATCCAGAGCATTCCAAACATGCTCAATGGGTGACATGTCTGGTGAGTATGCAGGCCGTGGAAGAACTGGGACATTTACAGCTTCCAAGAACTGTGTACAGATCATTGCGATATGGGGCTGTGCATTCTCATGCTGAAACATGGTGACGGCGGCGGGTGAATGGCACGACAATGGGCATCAGGATCTCGTCACGGTATCTCTGCATTCAAATTGCCATTGATAAAATGCAATTGTTTGTTGTCCATAGCTCATGCCTGCCCATACCATAACCCCACCTCTACCAGTGGGCACTCTGTTCACAACGTTGACATCAGCAAACCGCTTTCCCACGCTATGTCTGCCATCTGCCCACTACAGTTAAAACTGGGATTTATCCGTGAAAGCATATTTCTCCAGAGTGCCACTAGCCATAGAAGGTGAGCGTTTTCCCACTGAAGTCGGTTATGACGCCAAACTGCAGTCAGGTCAAGACCCTGGTAAGGATGACAAGCATGCAGCATCCGGTTTCATCAGCTGTTGACTAAGCCTGAGGTAGAAGTTCTGGGCTGGTGTGGTTACACGTGGTCTGCGGTTGTGAGGCTGGTTGGATGTACTGTACTGCTAAATTCTCTAAAATGACAGAGGTGGCTTAAGGTAGAGAAATTAACCAATTCTCTGGCAACAGTTCTGGTGGACATCCCTGCAGTCAACATGCCAATTGCACACTCAAAACATCTGGCATTGTGTTGTGTGACAAAACTGCTAATTTTAGAGTAGCCTAGTTATTGGCCCTTTCTAAAACAGTGTACAAAACATTAGGAACACCTTCCTAATATTGAGTTAACTGCTGGAAGATGTCTGGGGTGGGGGCGCTGCGAATTTCATCCCCGGGGTGTGTGTGTGTGTGATCTAGGACTAGTAAAGGCCCAGTGCACTACTTTAGTAATAAAAATAAATTTTCTTTCATTCAGATTTTTCAGGCAGTGCTTCCCGCGGCTATGGTCGAAAGCATTCCACAGGGATGCTGGCCCATGGTGATGCCAATGCTTTCCACAGTTGTGTCAAGTTGACTGGATGTCCATTAGCGGGTGGACCGTTCAAAATCTAGTTTTAATGGTCTTGTATACATGTTTAGCAGATGTTATTGCGGGTGTAGTGAAATGCTTGACACAGACGGGAAACTGTTGAGCATGAAAAAGCCAGCAGCGTTGCAGTTCTTGACACACACACCGGTGCGCCTGGCACCTACTACCATATCCTATTCAAAGGCTCTTTTGTCTTGCCCATTCACCCTCAATGGCACACATACAGTACACATTCCATTTCTTCTTCTGTGGGGTTTAACGGCAGTTGGCATCCATATTGGAGGTTAGTTGGAAGGGTGTTATTTAATGCAAGCATTACCATCTCCAACTGGACTATAGTATAAATCCATTATACTGTGATACCATTTTTTTTAAATAACACCCTTCCAACCAACCTTACACATTAAAAACCCACTAACCTGTTACACTACTTTGATCCCATCTGCTCCTGCACCATGCCAATGCCCTGAGATTACAGGACACCATTGCTATGAACGCGAAGAAGCCAACCTTACTGAAGCATACATTATACAAGTATCACTCGTTGACCTCAGAATCCCTCACCCATCCTCCTCTACTTTCTTCACTGTCTCAACTTCTGCATTACTACTACTCCTCATCTTCCTCAGCTTCTGCACTACTCTGGCCACCTCAAGCTGCCTCTCTCACACCGGACACTTCCGATCCCCAACAACATGGGACAATCCATGTACCAAGGCTTAAAAATAACCTGTCTCCCCATCATCTAAACTGATTGAAGTGGATTTAACAGGTGACATCAATAACGGATCATAGCTTTCACCTGGTCAGTCTGTCATAGAAAGAGGTGTTCCTACTGTTTTGCACACTCAGTGTATTTTACAATTATAATAAAACACAGTTGTGAACAAGCATGATCAGGCTGTACTGTCAAGATGCATTTTTAGCTGAAATTCTTCAATTCAGGAGAGGTGAACTATTTGGGACTCCCTAAAAAACGCCACCAAGATACAAGTGACTTTGTAACAGGTAAGGAGGGCATTTTTGCTAATACTAACCCTTTTCCTAACATTGACCTAATTATCCTAACCTGCTACGTTAATTCTCCCAATCTGCTGCGCAAATTCTCCTAACCCGCTACGAAAAAAAGTCGTGGTCTGTATCGAAGGGGCGTGATTTTAGGAATCTCGAAATATGTATAATGAGCATATGCGTCTTGTCCTGCAGGGATTCGTGCTTTTCCGTCTGGGTTCGTTTATTTTCGAGCTGTTCATATTAGTTCCCACGCATTCTCCTGTTTCATGCGCGGTGCTGTGCTGGAAATGGCTGTGTAGGGAGCTGAGAGTTATGTGCGGCAAAAGAAAGAAAGGGAGAAAGAAAGAAAGCGGATCAGGAGTGAACCGGGCAAGTGGAAGACTTTAAAGCATTGAGGGAAAGAAACGGTGAAAGATAAGGAAATCAGCTGTCTACATTTCGACGTGTTGAACAGTTAAAGTGCCGCAACAGCGAGATTTGGAAGAAATATCTGCGGGTGAGTTTTTCCAAGTTCTTGCACATTTTCAGTGCTGGCCACTGAACAGGAAAATGGTGGAAGAGCGTGAAGTGCACTACGCACACAACGCAGTACGAACTTGCACATGTTTATAAACTTGTCAAAGAACACTGCAACAAGTCGTTTTCTGTATTTTATAGCACGCTAAATGTTAAAATAATAGCCTCTATTGACATCTCAATTGGCATCTAGTGTGCCTCTATTGACATCTCAATCTAGCAAGTCGAGCTACTGTAACCATATTTTCCAGAGTTCCCATATGGTGCATGAATGTTGCATTATTTTGTTGGCTACATTTTTTTTAATGCAGTATCGAAACATGGCTACAGCTGCGAATTTCTCGAACACGACAGCTATCGCTGGAAGCTAAAGTGTTTCATGTGCTAGTTTTACTTGCTACGTTGTTGCGAGAAAAAATATCTACTCTAGCTGACAGCACCCCATATTTTGGACAGTTCTATTATTTGTTAATTCACATAGTTGGTGTTTTTTGTTAAAAGTGTAGTTTGTTTTGCACATTTGTTGTTTTTAGGTCTCTATGCCAAATCATCACCAGATTTATATTGGATTCATTCCAGAATTTGCAGGATCAGCCATGTCTGTGGCAACAATGCCTATTCAGTTTTGGACAAATGTCCGTCAAACTTTACATTAAAGTGACCGTATTACTGTATAATTGATAGTTGCTAAAATACAGTAATGTAAGTTTTGTATTAACTCATTGCTACACTGTACTTGGGGCAAGGTAAAGGTTACTAATGTACAGTAACAATGGGTAACTATTACACTTAAAAATAAAGAAATAACTAGCCTACATATAACGACATATTTTGAATAGTTCCAGTTAGGACATCCTCTGACGTCTCTCGTTTTTAAAGAAAATATAGGAACCCCTTGAGGTGTTATGGCATGTCCGTGTTTATTCAGCTTAATGGAGCTACTTACACTCATTATCGAAAAGTCCCTGAAGCCCCAAGTCGCTTTTTCATTTTGACTGGAAAAACTGGTCAAAACAATCATTAGCTTCCTCCATTACAGCAAGTTGATGGCATTCCAGTTATGCAAATATTTTCCCCCCTTTTTTTGATATACATTATATATGTGCCCTGATAGGGCCAAGCCCTTTCTCAACCAGGGTATTAAAAAAGCACCCAAAATGCTGCTGCTCACGCCAATTTTGCATTCTACCTACAAACAGTTACAGATCTGGGTTAGGTAAGCTGATCCCTGATGTGCACCTAAGGGCAACTGTCTCTTAGCAAGCACCGCCGCTCTATGTAGGCCTACCTTACAATGTGCAGATCTTTTGTTGCTGCATTTAGCTATAGAGGCTGGTTTTCTGCAATCGTCTTATGCAACATATAGGCCTAGTGCTGTTCCTTATGTTGCTACAATATAACATGGATTAGATTTCAGATATGCTTATGCGATATTACTAGGCTATATCATGTTGTAGACTGTTGGCATTCACAACTAGCATATGGTGTCCACCGGCGGACAGATGGCCACAAGGTTAATGTATGTCAATTTTAGTTTAGGCCTACATACTAGCTGCATTTTGGGGCTCAGATGTGCATTTAAATATTAGTTGCAGCATTGGCTGACATTTTAAAGTACTTACACTGAAATGGCTGTCTCCAGAATGATAATTTTCACTCAAAGAATTGGGTGAATGTCCATTATGAAAATCAATGATAAATCAATGATGAACAAACAGAACTTGTCTCCTGCACTGAAAGTTGGTTCAGGCTTTGATGTGTAATTTTTAGGAAAGTATTACTGCAGTTTGTCTGTCTGTCGTCATCCCCATGCAAAGATTAATGTGTCTGACTGTATTGCAGTATTAGTGCATTTCCATCTACACTGAGTGTACAGAATGTTAGGACCACCAACTCTTTCCATGAAATAGACTGACCAGGTGGAAGCTATGATCCCCTATTGATGTCACCTGTTAAATTATCTTCAATCAGTGTAGATAAAGGGGAGGATTTTTAGGTCTCGACAATTGAGACATGGATTGTGTGTGTGTGCCATTCAGAGGATGAATGGGCAAGACAAAAAATCTAAGTGCCTTTGAATGGGGTATAGTAGTAGGTGCCAGGAAGTTTAAGTGTGTCAAGAACTGCAACGCTGCTGGGTTTATCACTCAACTGTTTCCCGTGTGTATCAGACATCCAGCCAACTTCACAAAAACTGTGGGAAGCATTGGCGTCGTCATGGGCCAGCGTCCCTGTGGAATGCTTTCGACACCTTTTGGAGTCCATGCCCCGACAAATTTGAGGCTGTTCTCAGGGCAAAAAGGGGTGCAACTCAATATTAGGAAGTGTTCCTAATGTTCTGTACACTGTGTATGAAATGAATGCCCACACTCCAGATCAGAAATTAAAACATCACACCACTGAGATGTGTATTTTTATTTTATGAAATATGAAGCATGTTAATGTTAAGTAGGCCTATTTGTGATTTCCCCTTGTCTGTATTGTTTTACAGTAAAAACACATTAAGGGAATAGCTACAAAGATATTTTGCTTAATGAAATGTAATTAGAAAATATTATGCAAGATGTTGCACCCATTTGTTACTGATGTTTATGTCAATAACATCTTTAATATATCATAGCTTAATATTATGTCATGGCCCTGTGATAAGGGTATTGTCTCTTTTCACCCCCAGTAACGGTCCTGTACAGCAGCCTGAATGGGGACTGGGAGGTAGCATTGAGGTTAAGCTGAGTACTAACGGGAACTGTAAACAGTCAGCTGGAGCCAAAGCAACCCGTATTTGATCAATTCAGGACCACTTTACATATGGGAAGGGCACGATTATTAGAATATCCGAATGGATGTTAGTATTCAATTATTGAGAGAAATTATAGGCCTATTTTTAACAGTGAAAAGGGGCCTTTTTCTAAATTGAATTCAAATATCCATGTGACATTGTTACATAAGGATATACCATGACACTTCAAATGCATAATTCATTAAAAAAAATGTTACCTTTGAATATATTTTTTCTGACGTGCGCCTCATAAAGCCTGTTAGCCTTTACACGTGTAGTTTGTTGTTTTTGTTGGCCAACCAAAGCGGCACTACAGTCAACACGGTTCCATGTGTAGCAGTAAAGTGAGAGTTCACTAATGCAAAATGGAATTAAAAGGTAGATAAATGAAAAAGACTAGGCTATTACACGCAACCAACTAAACTAACGTAGCAGGCATAAAAGAAACGCCTGAGCGGGATGCCCCACATTCTGGTCATGACAAGAGAAAATAATTGTCAGGAGGTTCTCTTCTGCACTGTTCAACCAATCAAGTAAATTTGGAGGAGGAGTTAAGATGAAGTGTCGACTTTGTTTATATTCCGGATGGAAACCATTTCAGAGCAAGCTAGCACGTGCTGTAGCTAGCTGCTAGACAGATATTAGATGGCGACAAAAGTTGTCACGAACAAAATTGGTATGTGGTGTCTGTCGACTTTGTCAAGAACTTCATCTAGAAGAAAGACTGGCACTAGGTATAGGCATCTGCTTTGTATTTCACCGGGGACTGTAAACAGCGGGGCGCACGACCAAAAGCAGAGGTCACGTCACAAGCTCTCTTCCTTTTCCCCTAAAAAGGAAGAGCGCCACTGAAGGTAGGCTGTTTAATCTGAATGTTGCTGGGATACGTCTCGACCCAATTTGAAGTTGACGTTTTAAATTGTTAAACTAAGGGTTAAAACTACAATATGTAACTTTTTGGACAAGCTGACCAAATGCACATGTGAGTTATAGATTTGTCATTCTCATTCAAAGTCTAAGCGGTAGATATGTTCTATGCTTCCCGTTCTTAAATTTAGTTGTCTTACTTTTGGTTTTGTACACCAGTTGAAAATCCTATATTTTTGGTTATGGAAAATATATTATACAGCAGTTTAGATGGTTAAATTATTCTCTACGCAATGACTGCTTGCATTGTCACAAACTGAAATTAGGTGAACTATTCCAATTTTACCAATCAGGAAATGGCAGAGCGATTTCAGCATATTGCATTTTTAAGGTTAGGTTAGGGTTATGGTTTAGGTTAGGGATGACCCAAGGATCCCAGATAGCGAAGACCATCCTCGATTAACCTAGCTAGATATAGATAGATAGCATCTCTAGGCTACTCCAGTCAAGACAGTCACTGTTATATGTGATTATAAACGACAGTGGCTGCTACTAGTTAACTAGTCTTTGACGTAGCAAAGTTACAAATATACATTTACAAGCAAATAAATCAACAACAACAACAAACTGATATTCGAATAGTGAATTATTTCAAACGCCCATCCATACTTTACGGTGGTATTATGTTTGACTGTTTTCTTATTTTGGGAAAACTGTTTCAAAATTGCTCAGAAGTAGCAATGAATATGTACCAAAATATATTGGCTTGCAGCTCCTCTGACGTCCCAGAGCTTTTGTTTCATTTAAACAAGTAGTTTTGAAAGTAGTGCCCAAGCCAAAATGGGTCCCGAAAATTGTGCACATCCATTTCGTATAATATATTACATCCTGCAAACATGTTGCAATTCTTATTGGTGTTGCACGGTATACCAAAACGTTTGTACTTTTTCGATACTAGAACATGAAAAACGGTTCAGTACTAGAATTTTTAAAAAGTGTCATGTGTATCATGCCATCTACTGATTTGAGAGAGGATCAAGTCTGTCAGCGTAGCCGATGTCCCCTTATAGCGTGAGAGCACTGTGCCTGCTCCACTTACCCATTGCTAGCTTTAGCCCGCCTTGAGGAACCATTGAACTCACTTGGAGTGTGGGCTGCATCACCACATATGCTGCACAGAAGTTAACACACTTGAACAATGCAACACGGCATGTAGCAATATTGAGACGGCTAATTACTGCTCCCAAAACAATGTCCAGTGCAGACTAGAGCACTTCAATGCAAGTCCGGTAGCTTTCAGCTTTGCAGGCTAACTTTCCTTGCTAGCTTACAGCTGAAGCCAGCATCAATTCACGACCCTAGTACCTTGTTTGTGATAATATGCTAACATAATGCAAAATATTGCTGATTTATAAAGCTGATTGCGTTCAAAAATGTCCAATGTAATGATATTGAACTCAAAATATCTGTCCGGCTCAAGTGCCATTTTGTGACTTTGGCTAATACGCCTTTTTTTGTGTGCCGTGGAATCATTTTGGTATCAACACTAATTCGAATTAAACACTAATTGTTATGAAACGTTACGAATTCCAATTTGTACAATATGTGACAAATGTGTAAGTGCGAAGGGATACTTCTTGATTTTGGGTGTGAAGCCCTTTTATCTACTTCCCCAGAATAACCTGTGTTAATTTTGGTGGTCCTTTACTGGTAATGGTAAAATATAGCTTACATTATATTGCTGCACCAGACAATAATTGTCTGTATAATAAAAAACAATCATTGATATATATTTGATCATACTGCATATATTTTCATTAAATGACCGAGTGTCTTTGAGGATGCAAAAAATAGTGCAGTGTAAAAAAGGTGAAGTTGTTTGGGTCAGGAGCTTGATCACTGCCTAGATACATTTTCTAATATTAGAACATTTCCTTGATTTGCCTGAGCTTCTCTGACTCCGGAGCACATGGCCAAACAGCAGCCAATGAGAGGCCAGGCTTAGTTTCCCTCTCTCTAGCAACAGTGAGTTTATTGCCTTTTTTTTTATTAGTTCATTATTTTCTGTGGTCTCCCTCAGCCGTTTGGGCTCTCCTGATAGCAAAGTGTGTCATCTCTTGACTGAATAAAAGTGTGGGGGGGGATGGATCCAGTGACGACCAGCCTGCCAGCTGCTGCCTTGAAATGTGGGCTGCACTCCATGTGTAGGATTGTAACAGAGATGATTCTCCATTCAACTGGTATTAGTTGTAGCACTTTTTTTTTGTTGCTGTGGAATAAAATGCTGACGTGGACCACCACAGAGTGCGGGATGATTGCAGTTGTCTTCTACAAGATTGTGAATATAAATAAACAAAATGGCAGAGGAATGGATTTTTTTTGGCAGGGGGGAGACGCGAGGGGAGGGGGGGAGATGCGAGGGGAGGGGGGGGAGATGCGAGGGGAGGGGGGGGAGATGCGAGGGGAGGGGGGGGAGAGGGGAGGGGAGGGGGGGGAGATGCGAGGGGAGGGGGGGGAGATGCGAGGGGAGGGGGGGGAGACGCGAGGGGAGGGGGGGGAGACGCGAGGGGAGGGGGGGGAGACGCGAGGGGAGGGGGGGGGAGACGCGAGGGGAGGGGGATTGCCGGCTGTGGTTGGGTATGCCAGTGCCACTTGTCTACCCTGGCGACTCTTCTTTTTTTTTTTTGACACCGGGGATGTCAGACAGAGCCTTGGTAAGTCTCTCCAGTTTCTCTCTGCCCAAAAGTGGGGTGAGTAGTGTTGCCCAACGGTACGTCCTGTAATCATGATAACTATTTAATGTTTTATAGCGGTGACATTAGGACAGACTATTACGAGAATGTTTGCTTGCATATCAAATGGGAAGTTTGTCTGAGGGTTGAAGTGCGCGTACCCCCGGATATGAAGAGAGCGGTGTACAGTTTGAATTTTTCCTGTTATTTAGGTTTTAGCCGCAACCTATCATATCCACTCAAAACATACTTTACTGCTCTAAACCGGGCTTCAAAAAGAGTAGTTTATTTGGACGTTTTCGAGAGATGCCCCAAAAACTCTGGGGGCTGCTGAGCTCTTATTTCCTGAGTCACAAGCCCAACCCCTCCATTACACCCCCTCCTGTCTTTGGATTTTATTTTTGTCATCAATTCATCCAGGGGGGAAAAAGGAGATTTAATCTTGCCTCAGACTGAAAGCCGAATGTCTCTCTGAGGCACAGTTGCCGTTTTTGACTTGGTCGCTTTAAAAAAATATTTTTGCTTCACTCTTGCTGAAGCTACAGTACGCATAAACAAAGGTAATTGACCATTTGTCTTTGACTGTGGATAGAGTCATCTAGGTCTTCATGTTTTAAGATGGGATTTTCCTACTGTGGCTCTGAATTAACTGATCAAATGTAAGATTTTGACACTTAACTAGTCTTGAATAATTTATTAGGCCTAGGTGAGACCTGAAAAACCGTGATGTAATGGTGGGTCTACATAGCCGTTGAGGACCTTATTTACCATATTGACTGGAATGAAGCAAGTATCAATGAATGCATGGGAAAGATGGTTTTTCTGCAATGGATTATATCAGATTATAAGAGAAAGGCGCGTCTTGCATCGAAAGGTCTTTGTTTCACTCTTGTTGCGTTGAAGGGTTTTGGCACGATTGGGCAACTTTTCGAGAAGGCTGACAAAATATTTCTTAGGCAGCAGAACAGTCTTAAGTGGGTCATAATAGCCCACTTTCCCCTATCTAAAAACGGTTCCAAGTGAAACTGCTTTCTTTGATTTTGATGCTTTAAAACTGTAAGGCTCGTCATATTTCCTGACTCTAACGTTTGCTATTGCACACATATTTATCCATATGATCCTCTTCAGAGCATCACCAATTTTATTGAGAGCGCTGCGGTATAGTGATGTGACTTATTTCAAAGTAGTTGTTTCAAATTGAGATTCGGAAATGTGATGCAATCTGATTTGGGGGGTCTGTGGAAAGTTATGACGCAGTAGCATCATCCGATCCTTCCATCCCAAACAGGATTGCACAAACGCGTTGCTCTGCGTTTTCATGCTTTGTGCTTTGCGGCGGTGACACGGATGCTTTGCTTATTGTAGGCTACTGCGTGTCTGTAGAATACATACTGTAATGTCTTAAATTTAACGCATGTATTCTTTTTTACATTATCAATGTATTTTTCCCTAGAAGCCCACTTTTTGTATATTTTTTTTCTCTCTGTGCACTGCAGGTTGTCACTGTCCAGAATGTGAGGAGCCTGAGAAAATCAACGACTGTTGGACTGTCCTACTTTGCCTCCACCCCCACAGACGAGAGGTTGACTGAAGAGACCAACACTGGGCCTCAGTTAGGTTTCGAGCTGTCTAGCTTGTTTTTGCTGCTTGAAGGAGCATGTTGCCAATGCTGTCCCTCTGCTCCATCATTTGGTTAAACCGGGGTATCAAGCTGAGGAAAGTGCTCCACTGCGCCAACACCGGCCAGCTCTAAGACAGGAGCACCCTACCTACCTTGCTGTATAGACTCGGCCATTTCAGCAATGCTTCTAAGCTTCAGTTGATAGTTCTTTGGCCCTAAACGACCACTACTCCAAGCAAAATCATCATCATCATCATCATCATCATCATCATCGTTTCCTGGTTGCCGTAGCATTGGGCCGATTTTCGCATCCTCTCGGCGTCTTCGGCAGCTTTTATCGGTTTCTTAAAATGGCGGTCGATGGTTTCCAGTATCGTGCCCTCTACATCTACACCAAGAACTTGGAGGAGGACATTGACCTGCAGCCCGGGGACATTCTGACCGTCAGCAAGGCCTCCCTGGGCTTCAAGGAGTGGGATGAGGAGCGTCCTGAGCTCCTGGGCTGGCTGCTGGGCTTCAACGAACGCACTAAGCAGAGGGGGGACTTCCCGGGGACATATGTCCAGTTTGTGGGCCCTGTGAGGATGGCACCGCCGCCCAGTCAGCCTCGCTCCCAAAGACCCCTCCCAGCAGCCCCGGGGCCTGAGCCACAACAAGGTAAAGCCTGAAGCCAACATATTTCACTGGATTTTTCATATTCTGTTTTATTGATTCATTGTTTCTTCAGAGATATGTGACCAGCATTTTAGTTTGTATTAATATTTTCTGTCCCCAAAAATATTTTTGAGATGTTGATTGATACTCCAATGAGGTTGCCCTTCAACGTCATGGAGAGTTGTGCTTTCCTCTCGAAGTTGTTTCAAAAAACAATGCTGGAGATTGTAAGGGAACATAAATCATTGAATGCAAAGCCCATATTTGTTAGGAAATGTTAATATTTGCTACTAATGCTATTTGTCTGGAAGAAAGTGTTGGTTTGCCCTGCTCTTAGCTTATTGTTTTGGGAGTTGTCGAAAGCTTTCACATTTTACTCTGACCGCACACTGACCCTTCTAATCTACCCTAAAGAGCTGTCATAGGCCTTTCCCTCATTCCAAACACAACTAACAAATTCTCATTTGAACCTAATCCAGTTACTGACCTGACTCTCTTGGTCAATTTTTCTTCAGAATGTCTTGTATATTTTGCCTTGACCCTCCATTCAACTCTCCTGCGAAGGACAGGATTGAGTTGCAGTCAACCGTGTTGTGACCCAGAGCCCATTACTGACTTTATTTGGATAGTATGTCGATGTTCAATAATGGTCAACATTTTTCAACTAACTATATCCACCAACCCTAGCTCTATGGTGCTACGCAAACTTTTTATATACCCATTACACTGATTTGACTAAACTCCCTATACACATATGAGAGGTTATTAAGTAATTTAGGAACTCAGTTTGCATTTCTAACGGGCTGCTCCTGAGTAGAGGAATGTTCCAGTTTAATTTTTTATGAATAAGCCAAATTGTCAGGGAACATAATATCACATTGTTTCACCAAGCGAAAAACTCTCCGGCCATTTAATCTCTGAACTACTATATTACTGCGTAAATATATGGATGATTTAATATAAATTCATGAAGTATTTTTTTACTGAGGTGCTGGCCAACTCAAATATACCCTTGGCTTTGGCCCTTCCTCGGCAAGGCCAACTTATGCATTTACTAGTTCTTCTCCACTCCTAGTTTTCTCTCTCACTCCCTCGCATTCATTCTTTATTAGGAATGCCAGCGGTTCATTGGGCCAAAATGAATTTTTAAAAAATGATATCTGGCCAATTACGTGATTTTGTGTCTGGATGAAAATACACATTCCTTCTCTGTCAAAAGGAATATTCCCCAAAGCTCCCTTCTGCCCTTTAGTGAAAGATGTGCTTAGCACCATCTCCCAACACATAATGAACTTTGAATTGCCTGTAGTTTTGGCGATTAGGTTTTCATCGCTTAGGCTGTACAGTGACTCATTTGTAATTCATGTTCACTCATTTGGTAAGCATGCCAGTGCAGGCCTATTTAGCCCAAGTACAGGCCTGTTGCAAACTCATCTGTCTTGCATGACATTTTAACTGGAATTCTGCAGGCGTTTATTATGCTACCTGGAAAGGAACATGGTGAATGTTTTACCTGGAAAGAAGCAATGGTAGAGCTTGAGGATAAGCTGGAGTGAACGTTAGTGAGGGGTCGGGGGGGTATAATTTTGGACGATATTATATTGATACTTTGACTCCAAGTATCGATTTGTTATATATATACACAGTACCAGTCAAATGTTTGGACACCTACTCATTCAAGGTTTTTTCTTTATTTGGTCTATGTTCTACATTGTAGAAAAATAGTGAAGGCATCACAACTATGAAATAACACACAAGGAATCATTTAGTAACCAAAAAAAGTGTTAAACAAATCAAAATATATATTTATATTTGAGATTGTTAAAGTAGCTACCCTTTGCCTTGATGACAGCTTTGCACACTTGGCATTCTCTCATCCAGCTTCATCTGGAATGCTTTTCCAACTGTCTTGAAGGATTTCCCACATATGCTGAGCACTTGTTGGCTGCTTTTCCTTCACTCTGCAGTCCAACTCATCCCAAACCATCTCAATTGGGTTGAGGTCAGATGTTTGTGGAGGCCAGGTCATCTGATGCAGCACTCCATCACTCTCCTTCTTGGTCAAATAGCCCTTACACAGCCTGGAGGTGTGTTGGGTCATTGTCCTGTTGGAAAAAAAATTATAGTCCCACTAAGCTCAAACCAGATGGGATGGCGTACCACAGTATTCTGCTTGTTAAGTGTGCCTTGAATTGTAAATACATCAGACCGTATCACCAGCAAAGCATCATCACACCTCCTCCATGCTTCATGGTGGGCACCACACATGCGGAGATCATCCATTCACCTACTCTGTCACAAAGACATGGTGTTGTAGCCAAAAATCTCAAATATGGACTCATCAGACCAAAGGACAGATTTCCACCGGTCTAATGTCTGTTGCTCGTGTTTCTTGGCCCAAGCAAGTCTCTTTTTCTTATTGGTGTTCTTTTAGTAGTGGTATCTTTGCAGCAATTTGACCACAAAGGCCTGATTCACACAGTCTCCTCTGAACAGTTGATGTTGAGATGTGTCTGTTACTTGAACTCTCTGAAGCATTTATTTGGGCTGCAATTTCTGAGGCTGGTAAATCTAATGAACATCCTCGGCAGCAGAGGTAACTCTGGGTCTTCCTTTCCTGTGGCGGTCCTCATGAGAGCCAGTTTCATCAGAGTGCCTGAGGGTTTTTGCGACTCCACTTGAAACCTTCAAAGATCTTGAAATGTGCCTATGCCCACCCATGGCTGTGCCAGTCATGTGAAATCCATAGATTAGGGACTAATTTCTTTATTTCAGTTGACTGATTTCCTTATATGAACTGTAACTCAGTAAAACTGTTGCGTTTTTATATTTTTGTTCAGCACATACATACATAATAGTAATACTTTTTTTCTTCAAAGTTAGGGGTCAAAATTGTCACTTTTTCTCAAACGCTTTATGAGATTGGAGAACACATATTTAAGAGGGATCAATTCAAACCACAGGTTTTAAATGAGTTTCAAGTCCGGAGACTGCGATCGCTGTATCAAAATGTTAGATTTGTGGTCAATTGAACCATTTCTTTGTGGTTTTTGATGTGTGCATTGTCTTGCTGAAAGATCAGCCAGGTTTCAGCCTCCTGGCAGAGGCAACCAGGTTTTCTGGCCAAAATGTCCTGGTACTTGGTAAAGTACGCTTAACGGCATTGTCACCTGGATTGAAACTGGTGCTATGGTCAGATGACATGAAATTAGAGCTCTAATGCCACGCACCCCATTGGTGTGTTGGGGAAAAAACAGAGGCTTTATGCAGAAAAAGTACTTCATACTTACTGGTGGTGGATCTTTTGTTATGGGGCTATTTTGATTCTACTGGGTCCCCCGGGGCCTTGTTAAAGCCAGCGGCATCATGAACTTCACCAAGTACCTGGACATTTTAGCCAGAAACCTGGTTGCTTCTGCCAGGAGTATGAAACTTGGCTGCACATATTGGAAACAGGGGTGGGAATAATGCACAAATATTTTATTTATTTTGTATTACTCGTTTAAACTAAATATAAACTCAGCAAAAAAAGAAACGTCTTCTCACTGTCAACGGCGTTTCTTTTCATCAAACTTAACATGTGTAAATATTTGTATGAATATAAGAATCAACAAATGAGACATAAACTGAACAAGTTCCGCAGACATGAGACTAACAGAAATTGAATGATGTGTCCCTGAACAAAGGGGGAGGGGGGGTCAAAAACAAAAGTAACAGTCAGTATCTGGTGTGGCCACCAGCTGCATTAAGTACTGCAGTGCATCTCCTCCTCATGGACTGCACCAGATTTGCCAGTTCTTGCTGTGAGATGTTACCCCACTCTTCCACCGAGGCACCTGCAAGTTCCCAGATATTTCTGGGGGGAATCGCTGGCCATGGCAGAACACTGACATTCCTGTCTTCCAGGAAATCACGCACAGAACGAGCAGTATGGCTGGTGGCATTGTCATGCTGGAGAGTCATGTCAGGATGAGCCTGCAGGAAGGGTACCACATGAGGGAGGAGGATGTCTTCCCTGTAACGCACAGCGTTGAGATTGCCTACAATGACAACAAGCTCAGTCCGATGATGCTGTGACACACCGCCCCAGACCATGACGGACCCTCCAAGTCGATCCCGCTCCAGAATACAGTCCTCATGCCTCCTTGCAGCATGCTTAAGGCATGTTCACGCAGGTGAGCAGGGACCCTGGGCATCTTTCTTTTGGTGTTTTTCAGAGTCAGTAGAAAGGCCTCTTTAGTGTCCTAAGGTTTCATGACTGTGACCTTAATTGCCTACCGTCTGTAAGCAGTTAGTGTCTTAACGACCGTTCCACAGGTGCATGTTCATTAATTGTTTATGCATGGGAAACAGTGTTAAAACCCTTTATAATGAAGATATGTGAAGTAATTTGTAAAAAATACAAATAAATATTTGAAAGACGGTCCTGAAAAAGGGACGTTTCTTTTTTTGCTGAGTTTATAATTCTCTGAGTAATTGTATAATATAATTTGCCTGTTTTTTTTTTCATAGAATATAGCTTAGTGTTTGTATTTTATACTGTTTTTTTGTTGCTCATCTTTATCAAGGGAGTCAATCATTTTGGATACTTTTTTTGTTGTTGCTAGGTGGCGTTATCTAGGGCTAGTCAGCCATTCTTGTGCCATAAATCCAGTATTTTTTTTCATCCTTGAGCTTATTCTTTATCTTTTTCTAAATGCTGAGCTAACATGTTTTCAGCACTTTTATTTCAATGACTGATCAAAACTAATTTTCTCGTGCTCTCTCGTCTCTCTACAGCAGACCGGTCCTGCCCTACCAAGCAAAAAGGCAGTAACTTATCATTTGGTTGAAAAAGAGTTAGTCATTTTTGTTACATTAAATACATGATTAATCATGTGGACAAGTATCCTTCCTCTATTGTGTTTTGAAGAAAATGGGGGTCATGTTAGCAGTAACTGCATAAAGTTACTGTGAAACCAACGTAAATAAAACCCATTTTTCTCAGTTCCACACTATGAGCAATTACTCCCTTTTTGCTTGGCAGGGCAGCATAGTGAGCCATATGTTTGGAACATCAAATTGCAATAAAATCGCAGTATCAAATCACATTGAATATAGAATCGTGGGAATCACAATACATAAGTATCCCGATAATATCGCACTGTGAGATCCCTGGCACTTCCCAATCCTTGTAAACGTATAGGCCTAGGCCAGACTGGGTTGTCGGGAGAGGTCCTTCTCAGAGTTGATGATCGGTGAGAGAAACCAGTTGGGCAGCAGAGATTTCTCTGATTTGGGTAGAGCTGGGGAAACATGCCAAATGCTCTGCCAACAGAGACAGTGGAGCCAGAAGAGAGGGAGTAGGGCTTGGCACAGCACCAACAATGTATTGTAGATTAGGAATGGGTAGGTTCACATTTTTACAGATATAATCTTTATCTTCCTCAAGAAATGGAGGCCCTAGTTGTTGTGTGAATAGATTGACCGAGTGTAGCCTACTCGTTGTGTACACTTTTTTTTTTTTTTTTTTTTTCTCTCATGTGTTCATGCCTTCAGAAAGTATTCATACCCCTTGACTTCACACATGTTTACAAATTTAATTAAAAGTGAAAAGCTGAAATGTCTTGTCAATAAGTGTTAAACACTTTTCTTATGGCAAGCCTAAATAAAATGTGCTTTAAAAAGTCATCGGTTACATCGACTCACTGTGTGCAATAGTGTTTTTTTTTTTTTTAAATTTAAATGACTACCCCGTGTGTGTGTACACACTACTGCTCAAACATTTGGGGTCACCTAGAAATGTCCTTGTTTTTGAAAGAAAAGTAAAGCACATTTTTTTTGTCCATTCAAATAACTTTTGCAAGTTTTAACCCCACGGTCTGTGTCGGCAGTTTTGTTGAGCAGGCGTTTCAATGCCATGACAGAGTGTATTACGTCTGCTGCAAACGCAGTTGATGAGCTTATTTCTCGAGTCAGTTGTTCGAATGGAGCAAGGAGTGTTCATGTTTCAAACATGTTCTCAAATGACATTGAAATGGCAGCAGCGGTATGAGAACCAGCACATTCTTGAGCATGCAGTACTGCTTTCCTCAGTACAACATCCTCGTCGACCCACTGTGCTGTCAGACTCGGCATGCTTATGACATCGCTGATCCAAATGTCAGTCGTGACGCTAACAGCAGTGACGCCCATAGCAAGTAGCTTATGGATGTGTATTTCAACAATACTGTGTAACTCTGGTAGGGCAACAACTGACATATAGCGCCTACTTGGTAGTGTGTACAGGGGTTCCAGGTGCTCGACCAGTCGGCGAAAGCCAACATCATCCACGACAGAGAAATGTTTATTGTCAAGGGCAATGCAATTATCTTGGTGTTAATGGATTTCGCCTTTTGAGTTGTCTCGCTGAAATGTTCTTACTCTTTCAAAGGACTACTTGCCTTGAACTTGTTTAGTTGTTGGAAGTGTGCACTTAGTTTTCTGCTTTTTGTTCTAAGTAGTCGCTGAACGTCTGGGGTTGATGCACTTTCAAATGAGTAATTAGGTTTGTGGTATTGAAAGGTTTCACTTTCTCCCCCTTGGGAAATAATGGCAGCACAAACGTTGCATATGGCCTTTCTGTTATCTTCCTTTGAAACTTCAAAATAGATTCACACAGCAGACATTGTGGGCCAGGTTAGGAATACCCTGTTGCACGTGTAGCGCTGTATTTATTTTTTTTGTGGTGTCATTACTTCATCTACCTACGTTATACAGGTATGCACATAGGTTTTACACATCGGTCGTTAAACTATACATAGAGCCAATGCCGATGTTAGCATTTTTAGCTAATATCGGCTGATTCGGATATTGTGCATCCCTAATTCAGACCCTTTACTCAGTACTTTGTGGAAGCAACTTTGGCAGCGATTACAGCCACTAGTCTTCCTGGGTACGACGCTTCAAGCGTGGCACACCTGTATTTGGGTAGTTTCTTCCATTCTTTTCTGCAGACCATCTCAAGCTCTGTCAGGTTGGATGGGGAGCATCGCTGCACAGCTATTTTTAAGTCTCTCCGGAGATGTTCAAGTCCAGGCTCTGGCTTGGCCACTCACGGAGATTCAGAGACATTGTCTTGGCTATGTGCTTAGGGTTGTTATCCTGTTGGAAGGTGAACCTTTGCCCCAGTCTGAGGTCCTGCGCGCTCTGGAGCAGGTTTGAATTAAGGATCTCTCAGTACTTTGCTCCATTCATCTTTCCCTCGATCCTTACTAGTCTCCCGGTCCCTGCCGCTGAAAAACATCCCCACCGCATGATGCTGCCACCATGCTTCTTCGTAGGGATGGTGCCAAGTTTCCTCCAGACATGACGCTTGGCATTCAGGCCAAAGAGTTAAATCTTGGTTTCATCAGACCAGAGAATCTTGTTTAGAGTTCTTTAGGTGCCCTTTGGCAAACTCCAAAAGGACTGTCGTGCCTTTTACTGAGTGGCTTCCATCTGGTCACTCTACCATAAAGGCCTGATTGGTGGAGTGCTGCAGAGACAGTTGTCTTTCTGGAAGGTTCGCCCATCTCCACAGAGGTACTCTGGAGCTCTCGGAGTGACCGTCGGGTTCTTGGTCACTTCCCTGACCAAGGCCCTTTTCCCCTGATTTCTCAGTTTGGCCGGGCATTTCTAGGAAGAGTCTTGGTGGTCCCAAACTTCTTCCATTTAAGAATGATTGAGGCCACAGTGTTCTTGGGGACCTTGAATGCTGTAGAATTATTTTGGTACCCTTCCCCAGAGCTGTACTGCGACACAATTCTGTCTCAGCGCAATACTGACAATTCCTTTGACCTCATGGCTTGGTTTTTGCTCTGACATGCACTGTCAACTGTGGGACCTTCTATAGACAGACAGGTGTGTTATTTTCCAAATCATGTCCAATCAATTGAATTTACCAGGTGGACTCCAAGTTGTAGAAACATCTCAAGGATGTTCAATGGAAACAGGATGCACCTGAGCTCATTTTCGGTTCTCATAGCAAATGGTCTGAATACTTATGTAAATAAGGTATTTCTAAAAACCTGTTTTTGCGTTGTCACTATGGGGTATTGTGTGTAGATTGATGTGGAAAAATGTTTTATTTAATCCATTTTAGAATAAGGCTGTAATGTAACACAATTTGGAAAAAGAAGGGGTCTGAATACTTTCCGAATGCACTGTAAACTCAGACAAATTCACCTTTTAGCAGGACTATAACCTAAAACACATGCCTATACATGGAGTTGCTTATCAAGATGACGTTGAATGTTCTTGAATGCCTAGTTACAGTTTTGACTGAAATAATCTTGAAAATCTATAGCAAGACTTAAATGGCTGTCTAGAAATGATCAACAACCAATTTGACAGATTTTGAAGAATTGTACAAATAATCATGTGCAAATGTTGTACAATCCAGGTGTGGAAAGCTCTTATTGATTTACCCAGAAAGACTCACAGCTGAAATCACAGCCAAAGGTGATTCTAACATGTATTGCCTCAGTGGTGTGAATACTTATATAAATAGATATTTCTGTATTTAATTTTCAATACATTTGCAAACATTTCCAAAAAATGTATTTTCACTTTCTGATTATGGGGTATTTTGTATAGATGGGTGAGAATCAATTTTGAATTCAGGCTGTTACACAAAAACGTGGATTAAGTCGAGGGGTACGTATACGTTTTAAGGCACTGTACCTTCTTTTCTTTTAGAGATTCAGCATTTAGCCTTGATTTTAATGTTTAGTTGCATTGTTAAAACAGAACCTTTTTATCTGATGGGCTTATTTTGTATGGGCTGAATTCTTCATGCATTTCAAGATGACTTGGTTTTGTATTCTAGAATGCACAGTCTAGGCATATGTTACGAGTACACTCTAGTTTCTTCCTCACCTTTCACAGGGAAACGTAACTTTGAATAAAATGGCCAATTGAAAGAATCCCTTGACTCAATGCTTTTCAAATTCGCTCAACTTTGGTCCTGACTGTTTTAAGAAACAAGTATGCCTAGGCCTTTTCTTTACAGATAGTTTTTACAGATACGTCCATTCACATAAATGTGTGTTATTTGCCAGAGAAACACAGGCACTTTGGGAATTACATCAGATTTGAAATCAAAATCCGACTGAAGGCCCCACTGTTGTCCTTTTTTTGACATTTTTTTTAAATGAATCGTTTCTCGTGTTGCAAAAATAATTCTGCGAACGAGGAGGGTTTTCTCCTCCTTCCTCTCCCTGGCCTCACTTTTTTTACTGCCTGCTGAAGTGAACCATGGCTTGGCATTTCTGCAAACTCCTCCTCCTCATCTCCCTGGTTCACATACACGTCTGATACTGTCTCCAGGCAGCTATAAACTATCCACCCGCCCCAGTTCTCAGAAAGGAGAGGCCTTTCTCTACTCTGCTCCATTCTCCTTACCAGGAACCCGCTTTCAAATAACCCAACGAAGGGAAGGGGATGCTATGCCAATCCAGTCCTAGGCAGCAGATGTAGGGACCAGCTGGAACTGTGCTCACTTTTATTTGCAGGCTTTATATTGCTTTGTGAATATACACTGAACAAAATATAAACGCAACGTAAAGTGTTGGTCACATGTTTCATGAGCTGAAATAAAAGATCCCTGAAATGTTCCTTACACACACAAAGCTTATTTCTCTCATGTTTTGCACAAATTTGTTTACGTTCCTATTAGTCAGCGTTTTCTCTTTTGCCAAGATAATCCATCCACCTAATAGATGTGGCATATCAAGAAGTTGACTAACAGTATGATCATTACACAGGTGCACCTTGTCCTGGAGACTAAAAGGCCACTCAAAATTGTGATTATTTGTATTTATTTTTTTACAATACAATAGCCACAGATGTCTCAAGTTGAGGGAGCGTGCAACTGGCATGCTGATTGCAGGTATGTCCACCAGAGCTGTTGCCAGGGAATTGACTGTTCATTTCTCTACCATAAGCCTCCTCCAACGTCGTTTTAGAGAATTTGTCAGTACGTCCAACTGGCCTCACAACCACCTGGATTGTGCAACATTTGCCCAGTATTATTTTCAAAATTATTCAAGCTCTGTCAATTTGTTTGTTGCTAGACAACCATTTTCAGGTCTTGACATAGTTTTTACTTAAATCAGCTTGAAAGTTCTGTCACTCAGGAACATTCACTGTCTTCTTGGTAAGCAACTCCAGTGTATATTTGGCCTTGTTTTAGGTTATTGTCCTGGTGAATTTGTCTCCTAGTGTCTGTTTTGAAAGCAGACCTGAACCAAGTTTTCCTCTAGGATTTTTTTTTTCTATGCTTAGCTCTATACCATTTATTTTTATCCCAAAAAACTTCCAATCCTTGCAGATGACAAGCATACCCATAACATGATTCAGATACCACTATGCTTGAAAATATCAAGGATGGTACATTTGCCCCAAACATAACGCTTTGTATTCAGAACAGAAAGTTTATTTCTTTGCCAGATTTTTTGCGGTATTACTTTAATGCCTTATTGGAAACAGGATGCATGTTTTGGAATATTTTTATTCTGTACAATCGGTCTTCTTTTCACTTTGCCATTTTGATTAGTATTGTGGAGTAACTACAATGTTGTTGATCCATCCTCAGTTTTCTTCTGTCACAGTCATTAAACTCTGTTTTAAAGTCACCATTATGACATCATTGAGCGGCTTCATTACACACCAGCAACTGAATTATGAAGGATGCCTGTAGTATCTTAGCAGACCAAACCAAAGTCAAATAAAAAACCTCACCACACTCAAAGGGATATTCCATTTTTGACTCTTTAAATTTGACCCATATAGGCTTGCCATAACAAAGGGGTTGAATACTTATTTTCTGAAGACATTTCATCTTTTTCATTTCTAAATCAGTTGTAAACATTTCTAAAAAACAATTCCACTTTGACATTGTGTGTCACACAATATCCCATAATTTAAATTTAATTCATTTTAAATTCAAGCTGTAACACAACGAATTGTGTCAAGGGGAACGATACCTAGTCAGTTGAATGCATTCAACTGAAACATGTCTTCTGCATTTAACCCAACCCCTCTGAATCAGAGAGGTGCGGGGGGCTGCCATAATCGACATCCACGTCTTTGGCGCCCGGGGGGCAGTGGGTTAACTGCCTTGTTCAGGGGCAGAATGAGAGATTTTTACCTTGTCAGTTCGGGGATTCGATCCAGCAACCGTTTGGTTACTAGTCCAACGCTCTAACCACTGCCGCCGGTACTGCATGTTGGTGTTCTAGCTAGGTAATAAAAGTCAAATATGTTATTTATTTAACTAGGCAAGTCTGTTAAGAACAAATTCTTATTTACCCCGGATGACACTGGGTCAATTGTGCGCCGCCCTATGGAACTCCCTATCACAGCCGGATGTGATTCAGCCTTGATTTGAACAAGGGACTGTAGTGATGCCTCTTGCACCAAGATGCAGTGCCTTATACCCCTGCGCCACTCGGGAGCCCAATAGGTTGCCGTCACTCCTAGTGTACAGACTAAGTCCTGTCCCGACGACAGTGGCCCAGACAAATAAAGATAATTTGTATAGTAAACTGAAAGACTCAATACTGCTCTGGCCAAGAGAATGGGGGAATAGGCCAAGGTAATACATTGCTGTCACAATGACAGCGGTTCATACCAGGCATATTTCATGGCTCCACCTATATAGTGTTCTATCTAGAGCAGGGATGGGGGAGCCACAAAAAACAGAACTCATGAGGGGCCATGGTGATCAATGGGCCCCACCCTGGTCTGCTAGACCAATTTAGCAATCTAAACATTTTTAGCTGACATGGGCTTATTGAGCGACTACTGATGCACAACCAAATTTCTCAATTGCACCTTGTGTATTCATTAATCTAACTCTCAACAGTAAGTAGGCCCCGACTTGAGTCCCTAAAAAAAAAATATATTTTTGTCAAAGGTTTAACCTGACTAATGCGATCTTAAAGCTGGAATCCTTATCGACGAAACGGCCAAGTCCGTTTGGCATATTACAACAACAAAGAAGTCACTGCAAACAAGCACACGCAATTAGAGCACAATATGTACTGAAATTGTTTGATCATGCTGCACGACAGCCGTCAGATAAGCCCCTGAAAAATGAACGGTGTTGGGGGGCGGCCAGTGGTATCGTTTTCCCCTACTTCGTATTCCATCTTTTTAAGAATTGAATCTCCATGAAATATCCTGGGCTGAATGGCTCTAAAGCCCTCATGAGTAAAGAGAGGGACACAGAAAAGGGAGGGAGGGAATGAATGTGGGAGAACTAGCCATGTCTTACATAACCAGACTGATGGAGGGGATAGCGCAAATATTTTTTGCTTCAAATAGCAAGGCCTTATCCAATCTGCGTCGGCCGTGCCACTGCCTGCTTTCCACAAACCCACTGTGAGAAGATGGTAAGCAAAATGCAACATTTACACTTGATAATCTCGTAGTTAAGTGAACATGGCTGAATGTCAATATGATTTTTATTTGGTGTAGAAGTCTAAAAATAGGCGCTAGCCGGAGAGGCTCGGCTGGTGAGCCTGTGAACAGACCTTTTAAACTTCTACACAGCCTACCGATTCCAGCGTGAATAAAGCTGTTGGCAGTCTGCGTGCTCTCACCAAAATCTCAGATAAACTCCAGGGCCACAGCTGTTTATCAAAAAGAAGATAATTTTTTTTATTTTATTAAATCTGCAAGAAAACCCAAGTGTGAGGGAGAGTTGGAAGAGAGGTATCATTCTGGAGGAGTATAATGGTGATTCCTCACGAAACTAAACCAAAAACATTAAATGTAATCCATAGAAAGTCATTTGGAAGAAACTGTATACAGTGCCTTCAGATGGTATTCACACCCCTTGAATTTATCCACATTTTGTTGTTACAAAGTGAGATTCAAATGGATTTCATTTTCTGTCAACGGGCTAAACAAAATACCATTTTAATCTCAGTGGAAGAAAAATTATAACACAAAACCCCACATTAAACCAAAATATAAACACAACATGAAAAGTGGTCCTGTGTTTCATGAGCTGAAATTGGGGGAAAAAATCCCAGAAATGTTTCATATGCACAAAAAGAGTTTCTCTCAAATGTTGTGCACAAACATATTTACATCCCTGTTAGTGAGCGTTTCTCCTTTGCCAAGATAATCCATCCACCTGACAGGTGTGGCATATCAAGAAGCTGATTAAAACAGAATGATCATTACACAGGTGCACCTTGTTCTGGGAACAATAAAAGGCCAGATGTGCAGTTTTGTCAGACAACACAATGCCACAGATGTCTCAAGTGTTTTGAGGGTGCATGCAATTGCCAAGCTAATTAATTGCAGGAATGTCCACCAGAGCTGTTTCCAGAGAATTGAATGTTCACTTCTCTACCATAAACTGCCTTCAATGTCGTTTTAGAGAATTTGGCAGTACATTCAACCGGACTCACAACCGCAGACAATTTCAATTGACTGATTTTACTTATATGAACTGTAACTCAGTAAAATCTTTGAAATTGTTGAGTTTTATATTTTTGGTGTGTGTGTGTGTTGAATGAATACATACAAACACCTTGGCTGTGTTCGAATACCCATACTAACATACTGTGTACTACATAATGAGTGTACAGTATATACGGCATATTATTAGTTCATTTTAGTATACTGTAAACTAACGGTATCCTTTCAGTTGTGCATACTAACGCTATGCCTGTCTACCGGAAGTTGATGCTGTTGCAACCTCTCGCTAGCTTGTTAACATAACATATTAACGTAAACTCACTGACTTTTGTACATCGCCTTGGTCCGTACAATTTACCTTATTTTATCGCCCCCAAAAACATAATACTTCCAGATCAACTATAATGTTAATACCATTTGTAAAGCACAATTTCTCCCCTTTCCAACAAAATCAATGGCATGAGCTCCACGCTGCCTGTTTCTGCATAATTCAACAAGGCAATGAGCTCCGTTGGGTCTTTTTAAAAATGGCAGGTGGGGAAGCGAAACTAATGCGTGATAGTGAGAAGGACAGATATCGTGTGGGAAAACTTATTTTCTTCACTCGATCTATCCAACTTATCACCTTATCGCCTCTAAAATGTAAATAAAACACTAAAAAGAGTAATGTGTCATTACATACCTATTTGAAGGTTTGTGTCGAATTTGAATTGGGTTTTTAGTGCGGTGCTAAAGTGATCTTCAGAAGTTAACAGCGGCTTTGAGAGTCATGATGCTTGCAGTGATGACAAAAAATAAAAATGACTAGGTATCCCCCCCTTACCCCCGTCACTGTCCATTTCTTGTTTTTAAAGGATGAGAGAAGTGCTACACCTGGTGGAGAGATTGTAAGATGGAAATAGTTGCTTTATGCGAGCTGTACGTTAAGGCATGACACGTCATGATGTAACGGAGGGTCCGTTTTTTTCAACTTTTCTCCAATACTATAGTCGTTACCATGACGATCAACGCTTGAATAGAAACGTAGTTCACACCCCCGATTTTGAAGTCAACACAGTCGCTACAGTCCCATTCGTTTTCTTTGCAGCCTCGTTTGAATGTCACGGTTGCGCATATTTGTATGGAGTGAGTTTACGTTACTAGCTAGACATTTTACCACTCTAGCTCTCCAGATTGAATTTACAAACACACCCAGAGTCTGCGCGTTGGACCTTTTTTGTAAATTCAGAACGTTGTCCAATTGTCTATTCGGAAATTCTGAGCGTTTCCCTCTCGGAGCGTTAAGAGCACACACTCTGGCCGAGGAGTAGGGTTGATCCGAGTGTTCTGACCATCACAACGGCAGTCAAGCACACAAGCTAACTGGATAGCTACTTCCAGACACAAATGAGAAAACGCCTCACTCGGACCATTTTACACGCCCCAGCAGAGTTGGTTAGGCTGTTCTAATGTTATCCAGTGCATTGGTGAATAACTGTGCAAAACTTTTTTTGTTTTTTTGTCTCCCCAATTTTGTGTTATTCAGTTGGTAGTTACAGTCCTGTCCCATCACTGCAACTCCCGTTCGGACTTTGGAGACGCCAAGGTCGAGAGCTGTGCGTCTTCCGAAACACAACCCAGCCAAGCTGCACTGCTTTTTGACACAATGCCCGCTTAACCCAGGAAGCCAGCCGCACCAATGTGTCGGAGGAGAAGACACCGTGCACCTGGCAACCGTGTCAGCGTTGCATTGCACCCGGCCCGCCACAGGAGTTGCTAGTGCGCGATGGGACAAGAACTTCCCTGCCGGCCAAACCCTCCCCTAACCCGGATGACGCTGAACCAATTGTGCGCCTCCCCATGGGTCTCCCGGTCGCAGCCGGCTGCGACAGAGCCTGGACTGGAACAAGGATCTCTAGTGGCACAGCTAGCACTGTTATGCAGTGCCTTAGACCACTGCGCCACTCGGGAGGCCTGGTAAAATGAGTTATGCTTTTTGGCCGAGGTTTACTGACACCGGCCATATTCAACAGGTGATGAGTGTTCGTAAATTCATCCGTTATTCTGCGCTCTGGCACACTCAGACGAGAGTGCTCTGAAATCGGAGTAGATAGTTAAGCGTTAATTTATGTGCATTGAGAACGCACAACGAGTATAGCACTTAGCTAAGAATGGCGTGAATAATCAAGTCAAAGGTTGGGTAGTTAGGTATCATATAGTTAATATACTGGTAAGTTCAATGTATTAGTAGCCAACTAACGTTAGGTAGCTAGCTAACATACCGGTACCTACTGCTCTAATGATATGTGGTTTGTAAGGATAGCGTAGCCAACAAATTGTCAGCCAACATAATGTGTAGCGTAACTTATTTGAAAAGTCATTACTTTATTCCATTGCTGCCCATTTTCTTAACATTTGTCATTAATTAGATAAAGTAATGAATTTGTATCCGCTTTCGTCGGACTTCTGCTGCATATTTTCCACCATTTCCCTCAAATGTTATTATGGGCCCTAACTTTAATTTAGGCGAATGTAGTAAGACATCTGCTAACTTTTGGCATACGAACTCTATCCATACTATGACCAATAAACATACTATTTGTGATGTACATGTGGTATGTAGTATGGTTAGTGCGGTTAGGAGGAGTATTTGAACACAGCTCTGGATTGTACAATATTTGCCCATTTTCATCGTTTCAAAATCCTTCAACTGCTGTCAAGTTGGTTGATGACCATTGCTCGGCAGCCATTTTCAAGTTTTGCCATAGATTTAAGCCAGTTTTAAGTCAACTGTAACTAGGTCACTCGGGAACATTCAATGTCGTCTTGGTAAGCAACTCCAGTGTATATTTGTCTCCCAGTGTCTGTTGGAAAGCAGACTGAACCAGGTTTCCCTCTAGGATTTTGCTTAGCTCTGCCATTTATTTTTTTTTATCTGAAGGGCCTTGATACACTGGCAAAAAATAAATAAGTGGGGGGGAAATATTACTGGCAGCGGGATGTTGCCAGCAACGGGATGAGACACTGGTGCAGTCATCAGTGTTGTCAACTGAAATGGAATCTTGGATGATCTACATTTTAATATCTGCCAATCGGCGCATAGTCTACAGTAAATTCAGTTGGCAGAGACAGTGAAGATGGATGCTGAAACCCTTTGTGCTTGTTTCAGCTTTCATTTTGCTAAGGTAAATATTATTACTAGTATTACTTCTACTTACATTTATCTCTACCAATTCATTATCCATGTGACGGATACAATGTTAAAATCATTTTATACATGTTTCCTAGCAAAGACGAGAAAGGGAATGTTGCTGGAAAAATAGAGGACATGGACCAGGTGGTTGTTGCTACAGTGACAGGGGAGATGCTACAGCCAGCTGCCGAGAGAACTGGATGAAGAGGACTCTCCCGCCTATAGAAGCTGGTTGAGGATGGACAAGGATGCCTTCAATTTCCTGTTGAGGATGGTGGAGCCACAGACCAGAGGTAGAGACGCACAAGTCTGCGAGACTATTCCTGCAGGGTAGCGCCTAAAAGTAACCCTGAGATACCTGGCTACTGGGTTTACTTTCTCCGCTTTAGAATAGACCTTCCATGTGAGTCAACACAGTATTTTAAGTTGTTATTTAGACCTGCAACGTCCTGTGTGAGATCTTCAGGCAGGAATACATGAAAATGCTGACGACTGTGGAGGAGTGGGAGGCCATTCCAAGGAAGTTTGGGGAAAGCTGGAACTACCCACTGTGTCTTGGTGCCCTAAACGGCAAACACATCACCACCTAATGCTGGTTCCCATTTATTATAATTACAAAAGGACCCAACTCCATTGTGCCTATGGCACAAGCAGATGCCGATCTGCGGTTCATTTATATAGATGTTGGTACCGATGGCAGGGTCGGCGAGGTGCGGGCCAGGTGCGGCCTGATCGGCACACTGGAGGAAAATACAGTGCACATGCCACCTCCAAGAAGTCTGTCAGTAAGATAGGTCCCCGTGTCCTGTGGTGTGGTGGCAGGTGAGGCGTTTGGCCTGAGGCCCTACATCATGCAGCCTTTATCCTTGGACACAGCTGGATGAGGAAAAGGAGATCGACAACTACCGCCTCTCCAGAGTGAGGAGGTGTGTGTGGAGAATGTCTTTGGAGTTCTGGCAAACCGGTTTAGGGTCTTCAGGTAGCCCATTTGGCTTAATAAGCCGGTCAAAGTGGTGACCATCACCAATGCACCATGTGCGCTGCACAACTTCCCCAGGTCTCTAACCCCCTTACCCGTCATGTGTGCACATTCCATGGCCTCTGCTGCACGCTCTTCCGGTTTGGCTCGCTTCCTGCTGGGTTGACTTGGAGGTTTGAAGGGGTTGCCAGGGAAAGTTTGGCACCAGGGTTGTCAGTACTCACACTGGTTTCTATAGAGTCCTGTCGAAACATGAGCTGACTGTAATATTTCCATTTGGAATTATACACATCTGCTCCTGATCCAGATCACTTGGCACAGACCATCTTGTGCTTGCAGTTCTTTCAGCTCTTCCACAGCAAACGCAAAGAATGTATTACCATGCGAGCTGTATATCTGTGTTGGTAATAATACAACCAAAACACTATACATGGGAATTGAAATTCTTGTTGTATGAATTGAATGAACTAGATACTTTGCATCAGTATACATAACCCACTTCCTAGATCAGAAAAGTGGGAGCCCAGAATTGATATCCCATGACTAATTAGGAACTATCATCACATTCTGTTTACATACCTGAGAAGGGCACCTCTGTGCTCAGCCTGTGCAGGCATTTGAGCCACTTGTCCCTGTTTTTGTAGTCCTCATCTCGACATGTAGTCATCTCGAGGATTCCAGAGATGAGGGTTCCCTGTTGGAAAAAAGTGCAAGGTGTGAGCAATGAAAGAATGGATAACATACAGGCAACTTTGTTCACCTATTTGTTTTTTAGCTAGCTAGTATAACAAATTGCTGCTGGCGCTGCAAGCCATCAGAGCTGCAGAATTATCTACAGTGTGTGGCTAACTGCACCGGCTAGCTTGATACATAGTCAGCTAGGTAGCCAACTGTGGTTACTGTACAGCAAATAGTACAGCTAATTATTAGCTTGCTATAGGCTAATAACATAGGGAAAGGCACCAATTATACAGCGCACTGAAGATTGTTTCAGAACCATGGACAGCGACCATATCCAACGTGGGAGGGTGCATTTGTTAGTATTTGATTTATTAGTGTTGCACCACTATTTGTACATCATATAACGATATACAATTTCAGTATCGCATGTTTTAGCGTGATGGACTGTGCAATCCCAGTGACAGGTGTCTTGTGCACCATTAATTATTATAATTTGTTTTGAGACGAATCAACTACAGAAACTTTTGTTGACCAAACAGCCCATCAACCAAACAATTGACCAGTCAAGGGTGGTCAGACCTAATAAAAACATATATATTGTATATACAATACCAGTCAAAAGCTTGGACACACCTAGGGTTTTTATTTTATTTGTACTATTTTCTACATTGTAGAATAATAGTGAAGACCTCAAAACTATGAAATAACACACATGGAATCATGTAGTAACCAAAAAAAAGTCTTAAACAAATCCAAATATATTTTAGATTCTTCAAAGTAGCCACCCTTCGTTTGATGAGCAGGTGTCATGTAGTGTACCTTTTTTTTATATAAAAAGGGTACAGGCGTGGATCAGAAAACTGGTCAGTATCTCCTTCGCATAGAGTTGATCAGGTTGTTGAATGTGGCCTGCAGAATGTTGTCCCACTCCTCTTCAATGGCTTCGCGAAAGTGCTGGATATTGGCGGGAACTGGAACAAGCTGTCATACGCGTTGACCCAGAGCATCCTAAACATGCTCAATGGGTGACATGTCTGAGTATGCAGGCCATAGAAGACTTGGGATACATTGTGTACAGGTCCTTGCGACGTGGGGTCATGTAATATCATGCTGACAAAGTGATGGCAACGGATGAATGGTAAAACAATGGGCCTCGAGATTCTCATCACGGTATATCTGTGCATTTAAATTACCATTGATAAAATGCAATTGTGTTCATTGTACGTAGCTTATGCCTTCCCATATCATAACCCCACCGCCCCCATGGGGCACTCTGTTACGTCAGCAAACCACTCGCCCACATGACACCATACACGCTATCTGCCTGGTACAGTTGAAATCGGGATTCTTCCATGAAGACCACACTTCTCCAGCGTGCCAGTGGCCATCAAAGGTGAGCATTTGCCCACTGAAGTCGGTGACGACGCCGAACTGCAGTCAGGTCAAAGCCCTGGTGAGGATGACGAGCACACAGATGAGGCCGCTTATGGTAGAGAAGTGAACGTTACATTCTCTGGCAACAGCTCTGGTGGACATTCCTGCAGTCCGCATGCCAATTGCGTGCTCCCTCAACTTGAGACATCTGCGGTGTTGTGACAAAACTGTAAATTTTAGAGTGAGTGGCCTTTTTTTTATTTTCCCTAGCACGGTGCACCTGTGTAATGTTCATGCTGTTTAATCAGCTTCTTGATATGCTGCACCTGTCAAGGGATGGATTATCTTGGCAAAGGAGAAATGCTCACAAATTTGTGCACAGAATTTGAGAGAAAAGCTTTTTGTGCGCATGGAACATTTCTGGGATCTTTATTTCAGCTAGTTAAACGTGGGACCAACACTTTACATGTTGTGTTTTATATTTATTATTCTGTGTATGTATGTATATGTGGATATACAGTTGGGAGAACAAGTTTTTGATACACTGCCGATTTTGCAGGTGTTCCTACTTACAAAGCATGTAGCGGTCTGTCATTTTTATCATAGGTACACTTCAACTGTGAGAGACGGAATCTAAAAAGAAAAATCCAGAAAATCACATTGTATGATTGTTAAGTAATTAATTTGCATTTTATTGCATGACATAAGTATTTGATACATCAGAAAAGCAGAACTTAATATTTGTTACAGAAACCTTTGTTCGCAATTACAGAGATCATACGTTTCCTGTAGTTCTTGACCAGGTTTCCACACTGCAGCAGGGATTTTGTCCCACTCCTCCCTCTCCATACAGACCTTCTCCAGATCCTTCAGGTTTTGGGGCTGTCGCTGGGCAATACGGACTTTCAGCTCCCTCCAAAGATTTCCTATTGGGTTCAGGTCTGGAGACTGGCTAGGCCACTCCAGGACCTTGAGATGCTTCTTATGTAGCCACTCCTTAGTTTCCCTGGCTGTGTGTTTCGGGTCGTTGTCATGCTGGAAGACCCAGCCACGACGCATCTTCAATGCTCTTACTGAGGGAAGGAGGCTGTTGGCCAAGATCTCGCGATACATGGCCCCATCCATCCTCCCCTCAATATGGTGCAGTCGTCCTGTCCCCTCTGCAGAAAAGCATCCCCAAAGAATTATGTTTCCACCTCCATGCTTCACGGTTGGGATGGTGTTCTTGGGGTTGTACTCATCCTTCTTCTTCCTCCAAACATGTCGAGTGGAGTTTAGACCAAAAAGCTATTTTTGTCTCATCAGACCACATGACCTTCTCCCATTCCTCCTCTGGATCATCCAGATGGTCATTGGCAAACTTCAGACGGGCCTGGACATGCGCTGGCTTGATCAGGGGGACCTTGCATGCGCAGCAGGATTTTAATCCATGACGGCGTAGTGTGTTACTAATGGTTTTCTTTGAGACTGTGGTCCCAGCTCTCTTCAGGTCATTGACCAGGTCCTGCCGTGTAGTTCTGGGCTGATCCCTCACCTTCCTCATGATCATTGATGCCCCACTAGGTGAGATCTTGCATGGAGCCCCAGACCGAGGGTGATTGACGTCACCTTGAACTTCTTCCATTTTCTAATAATTGTGCCAACAGTTGTTGCCTTCTCACCAAGCTGCTTGCCTATTGTCCTGTAGCCCATCCCAGCCTTGTGCAGGTCCACAATTTTGTCCCTGATGTCCTTACACAGCTCTCTGGTCTTGGCCATTGTGGAGCGGTTGGAGTCTGTTTGATTGAGTGTGTGGACAGGTGTCTTTTATACAGGTAACGAGTTCAAACAGGTGCAGTTAATGAGTGGAGAACAGGAGGGCTTCTTAAAGAAAAACTAACAGGTCTGTGAGAGCTGGAATTCTTACTGGTTGGTAGGTGATCAAATACTTATGTCATGCAATAAAATGCAAATTAATTACTTAGAAATCATAGTGTGATTTTCTGGATTTTTGTTTTAGATTCCATCTCTCACAGTTGAAGTGTACCTATGATAAAAATTACAGACCTCTCTACATGCTTTGTAAGTAGGAAACACTGCCGATTTAGCAGGTTATCAAATTCTTGTTCTCCTCACTGTGTGTGTGTGTGTGTGTGTGTTTATATATTTTAAATTGTGGGATATTTTGAATCAGTCAGCAGGTAATGTCAGTGGGAAAATGTCCCTTTCTGAGGGTGGGGGGGCTCCCCTCAACGTATATTGAAACGTGCCGGATTGCCCTTTTTTTTAATAATTTTTTTTGGGGTGTGTTGATTTCTGAATGTCAGTACGCCCTCCCTTATATCTTTATCGGGCACACGCATGAAGTATGTACATGCCCCCTTTCTCTTTCCCTCTCTCGCTTTCACATATGCGCACACAAACACAATCTCTAAGTCTGCTCCTGCAACCATGACTTGTGGATGCGTGCATGTGTGTCTCAAATTCTTTGAGGGTGTTTTTAAATTTGCATATGTTAGAGCGAGTAGAGGAAGAGCTTTCGTGTACTTACTGCATGCGCTTGCCCATTCTCGAGAGGTGAGGGAGGGAGAACTGACAATCGAAAATCAACCCACTGAAAATGCGCGCTGCTGCGTGCTAGCGCAGGCTAACGCTCACCATTCACCCTCCGAAAAGCAGGCAAAGTTTCCATGTTTAATGTGCAACGGATAGAGCGAGCGAGAGGGGCGGAATGTGCTGACGCAGTGTTTTTTTGTCTTAACACCCCAAATTAATAATCAGTGCGGTTTAGCCGTGCACTGCCAGGAGCAGAAGGCTGCCAAGCTCTGGCCTCGCGAGCGGTGGGCCCGAAAAGGAGGCCCTGGCAGCCGGCCACAGAGCTTTTGCTTGTTCAGGATTTTTGATTCAATCCTTTATTGTGCTCCACTCAGGCAAAGGGCCAAGGCGAAACAAACGCAAAGAAATGACTGGAGGGATGGAAAAAGGAGAGGGAAAATAAAAATGGAAATGGGATCCTTTTTTCTCTCTCTCTTTTGCCTTGCTCTGTTGCCCTTCCCTCTCTCTCTTCCCTACCTCTCTCCTTTACCTTTTATTTTTTATATATTTGTAAAAAAATAAATATTTAACCTTAAACTAGGCAAGTCAAGGATAGAGGGAAAGGAGAGGTCTTCATTTATCCCCATCTCCTTTCCCTCTAACCCCTCTATCCCTCCCTCTCTCCTTTCCCTCTATCCCTCCCTCTCTCCTTTCCCTCTCGCTCTCTATCTCCCCCTCTCTTTCTCCCGCTGTGACTGAAAACATATTTGGTTTACTGTGTGGTGAGGGTGAAAAGTCGACAACTCTGGTTTTGTGTTGTCTTTCTTCCCCTTTGTCTCAATGGCAAATTACTTCTCTGAGTATTTGTATTTTGAACACTGTAAAAGCAATGTATAAGACAATAGTCTTGTGGGCTGCCTCCAACTGCTGTTTATGGGCTATGTGGTATTTTTTGTGCAAATATGAAATGAAAAGCACATGCATTGTAAAGGACAAGAAATAGTCTGGTCGTGCTCCTATGTCAATGGAGGCCTCCTGGAGTCCCGTTTTTAAGGTCTTGTCAGAAAATGTAACCATCATTTGTGTTGTTTCAGATGTTTCTCTTCTGGATTTGACCGAGCAGTTCACACCGCCAGAAACTGCTCCCCACACCCTGGTGAACCTAGTGGAGGCCATTGAGAAGAAAGGTACACACCAACCAACACACAGCACCATAAACATGCATACACAGTAAACATAAATAGTAGTGGCCATTCAGAGGAGAGATACTATGGGAATGCAATAAATTACTCCTAGGTTTTGGAGTAATGGAACACTGTCTCATACCTCCACAGACTGCACGGCACCGTTACTCTGTTGTGTTTATTTGTTGCTGACAGATTTATTCTCACCTGTGCGCTGATGGTGCCATGCAGTGTTGCAGGACAGGGGGCTACATTCACACTGCATTATGGAGGTCTTCATTCACAGTTTCTCTCTTTCACACATTAAATGCACACACACACACTTCCTCCCACTCTAACCAATTTCACAACATTGTGTGAAATATACATATTTTAGACAGACGTGTCAATTTCACGGTTCGGGCCATAGTGTAAATGACACATTTTCATTTACATCCTACATTCAACAATTCCACTCTTTCGAGAACACATTCAGCCCTACATTGGGCTCTGGTCAAAAGTAGTGCACTATATAAGGAAAAGGGTGCCTTGTGGTATGCAGACTGAAATACTTTCTCTAACATTTTCTTCCACACAGGTTGCACAGATTGGTCTCTTCCTCTATCCTGCATCATAGCTTCCCCTGAGTGTATTCATAATCACATCCCTAGTAGGGATGGGCATGAGTAATCAAGTCCTCGAACTGATGTCAAAACTCAATCTTTACCAGAGATTTAAATAAAAAATATAAATCTAATATTGTAAAACTATTTGGTCGAAATGTTGTCTTTAAGACTAAGTTAATTTGCTTTGACTCTGGTGTTCCATTTGTACATGTGCATTTGCGGGCTCCTTAAATTCTCTTTCGTGTCTCACTCAATTGCGTTCTGACCGCTCCTTCTACACACTCGTGCTGAGTGCGACTACAGAAATAAATGCCTAGAAAAACGTATCTTACTGATAGGATACACACGCTATATTCCTTACCAAATAAAGACAGTTTTTAAACCAATTCTAAATGGACTGGTTGACTAAATGAGGAAATATGTGTTCCAACAATGACTTGCAGTTTTGGAATAATTGTCATTTTCCTACTTTGCTGTTGACACTGGTTACCCCAGCCACAAAGTCAAAATGGGCTATATCGTAAAAATTCATGAAAACCAACATTTGCATTTTGGTCTAAATTGAAGGTAGGGGCTAGGCATAAGGTCACCGGTGTGGTTAAGGTTAGGTTTAAAACCGGATTCTAAGAAATTGTAGAAACAGCCCAGGGTTTATGATTTTGTAGCTGTGGTAACTAACGTTAGTGACGACCGTACTTTGCGAGCTGCTAGTGACATTTTGAATTGGTACGACTCGGCTATTACCCCGGTAAACACAGACTGGTTCCACACTGAAAATAGGCAACAACATTAGTTTGATGAAGACAGAGCGTGTTTTCATCAGAATCCTGGCCATAGTTCATCTCCATGCAGTGTTAAATGTAGAAAAATTCCAAGGAACAGGCATAATAAACTCAATCGAACGTCTGTATATCGAAAAGAACACCGATTTGTGTTTTGTGACCCTGAAAAATGTACTTCAACTGCCAAATTGAGCCACGTTTCAAATGAGCACTCGTTGAGAATAACTTCCAGACACGAGATGCGAATCCCACTTTACCCTTTTTATTTTATTTGACATGTTTGTTTGTTTTTTTTTACTATAAAATAGGTGTCTTGATTTGTAAAAAGGCTCTGTAAATAGCAGCTACATTATCATAATTAGGTACTGTTTGCATATAGATAAATGCACACACTCCAACTGTCAAAAAAGTTCAAATGCCAGGCCCTAATCCCTAGGGTCTTTACATTTTAATGTGACCATCTGTCTGCGTCTGTCATGCCAAATCAGGCAGTCATGCCTACTATAGAGGGGCTTTTTTTTTTTTGAAGGCTGATGAGCTATTGTCTCGATTCGTCTGCAGGTCTGGACTGCAAGACACTGTACAGGACACCTGTGGCATCCTCCAACTCGGAGAGCCCAACACAGAGCTGGAGTGGTGGTGAGTTACTCCTGTCACGCTCCAGCTGTATTTGTTCTGTTAGAATTAGTATGGTAATGCTCAAAGTGAAGTGACGTGTTTTGAATGAGTGTTAAATACGTGAGTTATCTTAATAGATTTCCACTGTAGTAGAAGGCCATTTTGTATCCAATTTGGGCTAACAACACTTACTTTGTACAACCTCTAAATAATACATGTATACCTTTTCTCAACCCCATAGTGCATGATAAGACTTGCTACACTATTAGCATATAAATGTAGGTATATCATGCACGTAATGCATTCAAAATGCTCCCAATGCTTTTTTCCGTGTGGCAAACCTGGCTGAATGAAATGCTGCTGGCCGGACCCACTGACTGTCTCTCTCCCCCCAGAGATGGAGTCGGGTAGTGACGTGGGCGCCTTGTCGGAGTGTGTGGTCCGCTACCTGAGGGAGCTGCCGTCCCCCGTCATCCCCCCCGGTGTTTACCCAGACCTGCAGGCTGCGCTGCAGCACGGCACCGCGGGTACATGCCACATTTCACTGACCCCTGTTTGTGCTCAACTGTCCGCCCCCCACCAACCCATCCCTATCCCAGACGATACAGACCTAGGCTATAGAAAGTCACAGAATCACATGAAGCTGATTGTGTGGCGTGTCAATCGCGTGCCCCCCTCCTGCCTGTGAGAATAAGCCAGTAATGGAGTGCTGGGGATGAGCTAGTCACAGGCATCCCAAAAATATTGTAACTTATAAAGCTACCCTGGTCCCTGGGGATGCCAGGGACTTTGTGTGTATGTGTGCTGAGAGCGAGTTCCTTGTTGTGTGTTCACACTTGCTTGTGTGAGTAAGGGGCTGTGGTAACATGTGGTCTGCCTCTTCTCACAGACTTGGTGGCAAGCAGCAGCGGAGGCAGGGAGCTGAGCCTGGTCCTGGAGAGGACCACTAGTGTGCCCCTGCACCATCGCCTCACTCTGCAGTACCTACTCACACACCTGGGCAAGGTGGGCCAGGGCTCCCAGCTCAACGGCCTGGACCCTCACACCCTGGGCCTGGTCTTTGGGCCGCTGCTGATCCGGCCCAGCTCTGCTACTGGGTGAGTAGGAGAATACATGATCTAACATCTAAGGATACAAATTAGCTAAGTATTCACACCCCTGAGTCAATAATTTGTAGAATTACCTTTGGACAGCAATTACAGCAATTTGGAATTTCCAACACATTATTGTTTCTTATAAAAAAAACAAGAAGTCAGTCTTTGTTGGTCGTTGTTTTTACAATGTTCTAAAGCCACATTCACACCACCCAGACATATGCCAACAAACAACAGAGTTGGGTCAGTGTACGCCGCTCGTCTGTGCTAGCTAATTTGCCATTTTGTTTGGTAATATTTTGTCCAATTCGGCATGTTCAATCAGCATTTGGTGTCAGGAATGGGAGTATTGTGTTAGCAGTGCGCAAACATCATAATGGATTAAATTCATACTGTATAAACCGTTGCTTTTCACTAGTTCTCAAATTGCTTTACATTGGAGTAACTAAACTCAAACCCCACCCTTGTGATGCACAGCAGCCATTTTGTGTCGGATTGCATAGTTACCACACAGCTAGTGAATATCCTACCACATAGCTAGTGATCTCCTCCTGAGATGGACAAGTGAGGGCTCCAATGGCACTGGTTTAGTGGAAGAACATGTGATTGTTAGTGCTCTCTCCCTCGTGTGACTCAAGAGGAAATCCCTATCGCTAAAAGCTGTTATTACAGACTGTAGCTGAGTACTTTTCCCCTGCCTCCTCAGCACCATGTGTTTGAATGACCTGCCGCTGACTGAACATCTTATGACTATGTGTCTTACTCCCTGCTGTTGTTGATTGACAGGTGGGAGGTGGGGGAAGAATTTCCTGCACTAGCGCTGGAGAGGCTGCTGATGGAGAGGGCCATGGGACAGGAAGTCCCGCCCCCTGGTATGGATGGGTAGATGCAGTGCTCTAAATTTGGAGGGCTCAATAGAAATTAATATAGAACCTGGACTGGATGGAAATCGTTTTTTTTGTTTTTTGAATGGTTTGCACAGAATAATGGATTGTACTATTTACTGTGCATAACTTAGTGCTGATTTGTACAGACCAATAAGCACACACGAAACATCCCCAACTAAAGATGATTTGGCTCGTGTGTCTGTATGTGTAAATGAGACTTTTTCTATTGAAAATCTCTTGTGATGTTTTCTTGTCCAAAACATTCTAATCTAATGGGGTTTTCGGTTGTATCCGTGTGTTTTGTATAGCTCTACCAGTCAAGCCAATGAAGGCCAAAACCACGACTCCAGCCATGACTGAGACTCGCATACTGAGTGATTCCGAGTGGTACTGGGGGGAAATCTCCAGGTAAAGAGCCACTCGTGTATCAATAACATTTCTAAATCCTCAATTAAATAATTTACTATATCAACAAAATAGTTTTGGCACCCAAGTTTTCTGAGGGGGGAAAAAAAACACTTTATTTTTTATTGTTAAACTGTGTTAAAACTCCAGCAAATCAGCTCCAAGTGATTTTAATTACAGATTGCCTTCGGAAATTATTCAGACCCCTTGACTTTTTCCACGTTTTGTTAGGTTACAGCCTTCTAAAATAGTTTTTTCCCTCATCAATCTACACACAATACCCCATAATGACTAAGCAAAAACAGGTTTTTAGAAATGCTTGCAAATGTATTAAAAATAAAAACAGAAATACCTTAGTTACATAAGTATTCAGACCATATGCTATGAGCTCGGGTGCATCCGGTTTCCAACTGAACTATTATATTTACATAAGTATTCAGACCCTTTACTCAGTACTTTGTTGAAGCATCTTTGGCAGCGATTACAGCCTCGAGTCTTCTTGGGTATGACGCTACAAGCTTGACACACCTGTATTTAGGGAGTTTCACCCATTTCTTCTCTGCAGATCCTCTCAAGCTCTGTCATGTTGGATGGGGAACTGCACAGCTATTTTCAGGTCTCTCCAGAGATGTTCAATAAGGTTTAAGTCCGGGCTCTAGCTGGCCCACTCAAGGACATTCAGAGACTTATCCCGAAGCCACTCCTGCCTTGTCTTGGGTTTGTGCTTAGTGTTGTTGTCCTGTTGGAAGGTGAACCTTCGCCCCAGTCTGAGGTCCTGAGTGCTCTGGAGCAGGTTTTCATCAAGGATCTCTCTGTACTTTGCGCCGTTCATCTTTGCCTTGATCCTGACTAGTCACCAAGTCCCTGCCACTGAAAAACATCCTCACAGCATGATTCTGCCACCACCATGCTTCCCAGTAGGGATCGTGCCAGGTTTCCTCCAGATGTGACGCTTGGTATTCAAGCCAAACAGTTCAATCTTGGTTTCATCAGACCAGATAATCTTGTTTCTCATGGTCTGAGTCTTTAGGTGCCTTTTGGCAAACACCAAGTGGGCTGTCATTTGCCTTTTATTGAGGAGTGGCTTCTGTCTGGCCCCTCTACCATAAAGGCCTGATTTGGTGGAGTGTTGCAGAGATGGTTGTCCTTCTGGAAGTTTCTTCCATCTCAACAGTGGAACTCTAGAGCTTTGTCAGAGTGACCATCGGGTTCTTGGTCACCTCCATGACCAAGGCACTTCTCCCCCGATTGCTCAGTTTGGCCGGCCAGCTCTAGGAAGAGTCTTGGTGGTTCCAAACTTCTTCCATTTAAGAATGATGGTCTGAATGAAAGTCAAAGGGTCTGAATACTTTCCGAAGGCCCTGTATGTGATCATATTCAAATGTAAGCAAGGTCTGAAGTGGTTATGTTTTAATCAAATGTTATATCTATTTGGGTTTCTTGCGGTCAATTTGGAATAATGTTCCGGACCCCTGACTATCCGCTCAAGACAAAATCGTCCCGTGGCTGAATGTAGTTGATGATCCCTGGCCTATAGAATTTATTTATCCAGTAACCACATTTTTGTGTGGATTAAAACTGGATTATAGTAAAAAACTATTTGTAGATTATGGTATACGATAATCAGCTCTCATGAAACAGCCTATTGTCGTCATGTGCTAGTCGTTAAGTTGTATTGTGTGTTAAAGTAAAAAATCTTGTGTAATTTGGTCAGCTGCGTGATTAACTGCTTTGTTCATTCGTGTTAGAAATTGAGAGTTCCGCCAAAAGTTTCCACCCTCTCAAAAGGAAACTCAGCCAGAGTCGAGGCAGTTTTAAGCACCTCCTTCGCCAAATCCTAATATGTCCAAATAACCAGTGACGAAAACCCCAAAATCTGAGCTTCTGCTGCTATTTGTTGCACGCATTCCATTTAGTCCCGGAAGATTCTTTGGTCTACGAGTAGAATCTGCCCACGGAAGATTTATATTGTGAAGGATGTGGTGCTTTCATGAATTCACAATCCCCTTCAGCTGTGCCATTGTTGTTTCCAGGGAGGAGGTGAACGAGAAGATGAGAGACACCCCTGACGGGACGTTCATGGTCCGCGACGCCTCCAGCAAACTGGAAGGAGAGTACACACTGACCCTCAGGTGAGAGGCTACTCCTAGTATCAAGTAATATAGTATACAGTGCCTTGCGAAAGTATTCGGCCCCCTTGAACTTTGCGACCTTTTGCCACATTTCAGGCTTCAAACAAAGATATGAAACTGTATTTTTTTGTGAAGAATCAACAACAAGTGGGACACAATCATGAAGTGGAATAACATTTATTGGATATTTCGAACTTTTTTAACAACTCAAAAACTGAAAAATTGCGCGTGCAAAATTATTCAGCCCCCTTAAGTTAATACTTTGTAGCACCACCTTTTGCTGCGATTACAGCTGTAAGTCGCTTGGGGTATGTCTCTATCAGTTTTGCACATCGAGAGACTGACATTTTTTCCCATTCCTCCTTGCAAAACAGCTCGAGCTCAGTGAGGTTGGATGGAGAGCATTTGTGAACAGCAGTTTTCAGTTCTTTCCACAGATTCTCGATTGGATTCAGGTCTGGACTTTGACTTGGCCATTCTAACACCTGGATATGTTTATTTTTGAACCATTCCATTGCAGATTTTGCTTTATGTTTTGGATCATTGTCTTGTTGGAAGACAAATCTCCGTCCCAGTCTCAAGTCTTTTGCAGACTCCATCAGGTTTTCTTCCAGAATGGTCCTGTATTTTGCTCCATCCATCTTCCCATCAATTTTAACCATCTTCCCTGTCCCTGCTGAAGAAAAGCAGGCCCAAACCATGATGCTGCCGCCACCATGTTTGACAGTGGGGATGGTGTGTTAAGCTGTGTTGCTTTTACGCCAAACATAATGTTTTGCATTGTTGCCAAAAAGTTCAATTTTGGTTTAATCTGACCAGAGCACCTTCTTCCACATGTTTGGTGTGTCTCCCAGGTGGCTTGTGGCAAACTTTAAACAACACTTTTTATGGATATCTTTAAGAAATGGCTTTCTTCTTGCCACTCTTCCATAAAGGCCAGATTTGTGCAATATACGACTGATTGTTGTCCTATGGACAGAGTCTCCCACCTCAGCTGTAGATCTCTGCAGTTCATCCAGAGTGATCATGGGCCTCTTGGCTGCATCTCTGATCAGTCTTCTCCTTGTATGAGCTGAAAGTTTAGAGGGACGGCCAGGTCTTGGTAGATTTGCAGTGGTCTGATACTCCTTCCATTTCAATATTATCGCTTGCACAGTGCTCCTTGGGATGTTTAAAGCTTGGGAAATATTTTTGTATCCAAATCCGGCTTTAAACTTCTTCACAACAGTATCTCGGACCTGCCTGGTGTGTTCCTTGTTCTTCATGATGCTCTCTGCGCTTTTAACGGACCTCTGAGACTATCACAGTGCAGGTGCATTTATACGGAGACTTGATTACACACAGGTGGATTGTATTTATCATCATTAGTCATTTAGGTCAACATTGGATCATTCAGAGATCCTCACTGAACTTCTGGAGAGAGTTTGCTGCACTGAAAGTAAAGGGGCTGAATAATTTTGCACGCCCAATTTTTCAGTTTTTGATTTGTTAAAGTTTGAAATATCCAATAAATGTCGTTCCACTTCATGATTGTGTCCCACTTGTTGTTGATTCTTCACAAAAAAATACAGTTTTATATATTTATGTTTGAAGCCTGAAATGTGGCAAAAGGTCGCAAAGTTCAATGGGGCCGAATACTTTCGCAAGGCACTGTATGTCTTATGTAAAGAGTGGAGGACGGTCAACATTACACATTTACCAAACGTCTGTAAATGAGTGATTTTTGATCTCCTTTTAGAATGTGGAATGTAAGTTTGCTATTGTGATACTTGGGTCTTGGGTTCACGTTTGGAAAAAGAGCAAATGGTTCAAAAGGATCTACAGAATGAATCTAAATGAAAGCAACATTTAGATTCAAAAAAGCAATCACTGAGATTTCAAATGTATTTCTCGCCATTGACATTGATGTCTCACCGTTTCTCCACCACAGGAAAGGAGGCAACAACAAGCTGATAAAGATCTGCCACCGGGACGGTCGCTATGGCTTCTCCGAGCCGCTCACCTTCACCACGGTGGTGGAGCTCATCAACCACTACCGTCACGATTCCCTGGCCCAGTACAACGCTAAGCTAGACACCCGGCTCCTCTACCCCGTCTCCAAATACCAACAGGTACCTACTTTACACTACATGTACATTGACAACGACAGACATCTTTACTGTGCATCGAAATTGAACTTTGTCCTATTGCTGGCCTGCCTTTCTAACCTTAGGATTACCACTACCGCCACAATCTTCTGTAGTCTATGCCAGGACCACAGATGCATATTTCAGCCAACTCTTGAGATGTATACATTCAGTTTTTTTTTTCTTTTTTTCTCTCCACTCCTCGAATTCCAAAACATTGCCGGTTAGAGTGCAAGTTAGAATGACATTTTCACGGAACGGTTTGATTCCTGCTCAATTTGTATTGCAGCATCATTGTCCTCCCGCTTGATTGGCTGCTTTGTGAATATTGTCACTGACAGTTGTATAACGTTGCTTTCCTCAGGAGCAGCTGGTGAAAGAGGACAGCATTGAGGCGGTGGGCGAGCAGCTGAAGGTGTACCACGAGCAGTACCAGGAGAAGAGCCGGGAGTACGACGTGCTCTACGAGGAGTACACACGCACCTCACAGGTACTATACTGCTTCCTGTACTGTAAAGGGCATACTGGGTCCATACTTCTGGAACACACTTCTGTCTCAGGCTCTGTCCCAATACTCTGAAATTAGATATTTTTCTTGTATCCTTCTTTTATCCTTGCTCTCTAACCAATGATCTGAGAGGACAGGTGAAAAGAAAATGGTGGAAATTCACATCCCTCCTAACTGCCATTGCCATGAGTGGAAAAGCGAAGAAGATAAGACTCCATTTCAAAGTATTTCAAAGTCCTGTGTGGTTTAGTTGGTAGAGCATGGCGCTTGCAATGCCAAGGGATGTGGGTTCGATTCCCACTGGGACCACCCATACGTAAAATGTACGCACGCATGACTGTAAGTGGTCGCAAAAGGAGAGGAAACAAACAGGAGGATTGCATTGGTCCCATCATGCGCCATGCTGACTTGTGTTCCCCTGTGTGTCTCTGTCAGGAGCTCCAGATGAAGCGCACGGCTATCGAGGCCTTTGGCGAGACCATCAAGATCTTCGAGGAGCAGTGTGAGACCCAGGAGCGCTACAGCAAAGAGTCCATCGAGAAGTTCCTACGCGAAGGCAACGACAAGGAGATCCAGAAGTAAGCATTTTGCCTGTCCATAGTGACATGGGTATTTAAACCACAACTTGTGTTAAACTAGTACCTCTGTATGTACGTAGGCTGTATTTTAAGACTATTTAAAACATCAGTCAATGTATTGTAAAGAACAGTCAAACCAGACCACTACCAATGAACCCCAGAGGTGATTTGTTATGGGGCTCCCCCCCCCCCCCCCCCCCCTCTCACTTCAGGATCCAGAGCAACTCAGAGCGTCTGAAGTCTAGGGTGACGGAGATCCACGACAGCAAGAGAAAGCTGGAGCAGGATCTGAAGCAGCAGGCCACTGACAACCGAGAGATTGACAAGAGGATGAACAGCCTGAAGCCGGACCTCGTTCAGCTAAGGAAGATCAGGGACCAGTACCTGGTGTAAGAGAAGGCAATATACTATAGAGAATTTTTTGTTTACCATGAAACATTATTTTCGAGTGACGTGCACTCATCCCGACATCATCACAAAGCTGTGTAGCAGGATAGCTAACGCTGATGACTATGTGTATATATATATATATATATATATATATATATACAGTGCCTTGCGAAAGTATTCGGCCCCCTTGAACTTTGCGACCATTTGCCACATTTCAGGCTTCAAACATAAAGATATAAAACTGTATTTTTTTGTGAAGAATCAACAACAAGTGGGACACAATCATGAAGTGGAACGACATTTATTGGATATTTCAAACTTTTTTAACAAATCAAAAACTGAAAAATTGGGCGTGCAAAATTATTCAGCCCCTTTACTTTCAGTGCAGCAAACTCTCTCCAGAGGTTCAGTGAGGATCTCTGAATGATCCAATGTTGACCTAAATGACTAATGATGATGAATACAATCCACCTGTGTGTAATCAAGTCTCCGTATAAATGCACCTGCACTGTGATAGTCTCAGAGGTCCGTTAAAAGCGCAGAGAGCATCATGAAGAACAAGGAACACACCAGGCAGGTCCGAGATACTGTTGTGAAGAAGTTTAAAGCCGGATTTGGATACAAAAAGATTTCCCAAGCTTTAAACATCCCAAGGAGCACTGTGCAAGTGATAATATTGAAATGGAAGGAGTATCAGACCACTGCAAATCTACCAAGACCTGACCGTCCCTCTAAACTTTCAGCTCATACAAGGAGAAGACTGATCAGAGATGCAGCCAAGAGGCCCATGATCACTCTGGATGAACTGCAGAGATCTACAGCTGAGGTGGGAGACTCTCTCCATAGGACAACAATCAGTCGTATATTGCACAAATCTGGCCTTTATGGAAGAGTGGCAAGAAGAAAGCCATTTCTTAAAGATATCCATAAAAAGTGTTGTTTAAAGTTTGCCACAAGCCACCTGGGAGACACACCAAACATGTGGAAGAAGGTGCTCTGGTCAGATGAAACCAAAATTGAACTTTTTGGCAACAATGCAAAACATTATGTTTGGCGTAAAAGCAACACAGCTGAACACACCATCCCCACTGTCAAACATGGTGGCGGCAGCATCATGGTTTGGGCCTGCTTTTCTTCAGCAGGGACAGGGAAGATGGTTAAAATTGATGGGAAAATGGATGGAGCCAAATACAGGACCATTCTGGAAGAAAACCTGATGGAGTCTGCAAAAGACCTGAGACTGGGACTGAGATCTGTCTTTCAACAAGACAATGATCCAAAACATAAAGCAAAATCTACAATGGAATGGTTAAAAAATAAACATATCCAGGTGTTAGAATGGCCAAGTCAAAGTCCAGACCTGAATCCAATCGAGAATCTGGAAAGAACTGAAAACTGCTGTTCACAAATGCTCTCCATCCAACCTCACTGAGCTCGAGCTGTTTTGCAAGGAGGAATGGGAAAAAATGTCAGTCTCTCGATGTGCAAAACTGATAGAGACATACCCCAAGCGACTTACAGCTGTAATCGCAGCAAAAGGTGGTGCTACAAAGTATTAACTTAAGGGGGCTGAATAATTTTGCACGCCCAATTTTTCAGTTTTTGATTTGTTAAAAAAGTTTGAAATATCCAATAAATGTCATTCCACTTCATGATTGTGTCCCACTTGTTGTTGATTCTTCACAAAAAAATACAGTTTTATATCTTTATGTTTGAAGCCTGAAATGTGGCAAAAGGTCGCAAAGTTCAAGGGGGCCGAATACTTTCGCAAGGCACTGTATGTGTGTATATATATATATATATATTACTATTTGTTGACTGAATTGAAGTGGACTTGTGTGCAATTCTGTTTCTTTGGTCTTGCAGATGGTTGACACAGAAGGGGACGAGGCAGAAGAGTATAAATGAGTGGCTGGGCATAAAGAACGAGGCAGAAGAGTAAGTGACAAAGTTGCAACATTTGGCAAGTGTTTAGATTGCATGTTATAAAGCTATACCTGTTGGGTGTGTCTGTAAAATGTGAATTTGAAACTGTTGCCTTGTATTTTGTATGGACGTCATATTGATGTATTTTCGGGGGAGGTATTTTATTAGGATCGCCATTAGCTGTTGCGAAAGCAGCAGCTACTCTTCCTGGGGTCCACACGAAACATGACATAATACAGACCATTAATAGACAAGAACAGCTCAAGGACAGAACTCCATACATTTTTAAAAAGGCACACGTAGCCTAAAAAATACATACATACATACATGCATGCATACATACATACATACATACATACATACATACATATATACAGTGCCTTGCGAAAGTATTCGGCCCCCTTGAACTTTGCGACCTTTTGCCACATTTCAGGCTTCAAACATAAAGATATAAAACTGTATTTTTTTGTGAAGAATCAAAAACAAGTGGGACACAATCATGAAGTGGAACGACATTTATTGGATATTTCAAACTTTTTTAACAAATCAAAAACTGAAAAATTGGGCGTGCAAAATTATTCAGCCCCTTTACTTTCAGTGCAGTAAATTCTCTCCAGAAGTTCAGTGAGGATCTCTGAATGATCCAATGTTGACCTAAATGACTAATGATGATAAATACAATCCACCTGTGTGTAATCAAGTCTCCGTATAAATGCACCTGCACTGTGATAGTCTCAGAGGTCCGTTAAAAGCGCAGAGAGCATCATGAAGAACAAGGAACACACCAGGCAGGTCCGAGATACTGTTGTGAAGAAGTTTAAAGCCGGATTTGGATACAAAAAGATTTCCCAAGCTTTAAACATCCCAAGGAGCACTGTGCAAGCGATAATATTGAAATGGAAGGAGTATCAGACCACTGCAAATCTACCAAGACCTGGCCGTCCCTCTAAACTTTCAGCTCATACAAGGAGAAGACTGAGATGCAGCCAAGAGGCCCATGATCACTGGATGAACTGCAGAGATCTACAGCTGAGGTGGGAGACTCTGTCCATAGGACAACAATCAGTCGTATATTGCACAAATCTGGCCTTTATGGAAGAGTGGCAAGAAGAAAGCCATTTCTTAAAGATATCCATAAAAAGTGCCGTTTAAAGTTTGCCACAAGCCACCTGGGAGACACACCAAACATGTGGAAGAAGGTGCTCTGGTCAGATGAAACCATTGAACTTTTTGGCAACAATGCAAAACGTTATGTTTGGCGTAAAAGCAACACACCATCCCCACTGTCAAACATGGTGGTGGCAGCATCATGGTTTGGGCCTGCTTTTCTTCAGCAGGGACAGGGAAGATGGTTAAAATTGATGGGAAGATGGATGGAGCCAAATACAGGACCATTCTGGAAGAAAACCTGATGGAGTCTGCAAAAGACCTGAGACTGGGACGGAGATTTGTCTTCCAACAAGACAATGATCCAAAACATAAAGCAAAATCTACAATGGAATGGTTCAAAAATAAACATATCCAGGTGTTAGAATGGCCAAGTCAAAGTCCAGACCTGAATCCAATCGAGAATCTGTGGAAAGAACTGAAAACTGCTGTTCACAAATGCTCTCCATCCAACCTCACTGAGCTCGAGCTGTTTTGCAAGGAGGAATGGGAAAAAATGTCAGTCTCTCGATGTGCAAAACTGATAGAGACATACCCCAAGCGACTTACAGCTGTAATCGCAGCAAAAGGTGGCGCTACAAAGTATTAACTTAAGGGGGCTGAATAATTTTGCATGCCCAATTTTTCAGTTTTTGATTTGTTAAAACAGTTTGAAATATCCAATAAATGGCGTTCCACTTCATGATTGTGTCCCACTTGTTGTTGATTCTTCACAAAAAATACAGTTTTATATCTTCATGTTTGAAGCCTGAAATGTGGCAAAAGGTCGCAAAGTTCAAGGGGGCCGAATACTTTCGCAAGGCACTGTATATATATATATACACACAAACTATCTAGGCCAAATAGGGGAGAAGGCGTTGTGCCGTGAGGTAGTGCTTTAGCTGTTTTTTTTAAACCAGGTTTGCTATTCATTTGAGAAATTTGAGAGAACTCGGGGGTTTTCTTTAATGGAAGCTTCTCTTATGTCAAACGTGTACTGGGGGGGGGGGGGGGGGGGTGTGGGAGGGGTCTCGAATGGTTGAGAGACAGCTATTGGGGAACTGTGGGGGGATCTTTTCAGGGTTCGGGTTCACGTTTTTTGGCCTGGTGGTAGATCGGTCAACATGCCCTTGAGCAGGTCATTGACCCTGGTTGCTACTGTGTGTCGCTCTGAATGGGAATCTGTTGGATGACTGGTATGATGTAGTTATTGAGCGGTTTCACTGCAAGTAAATAAAATCAAATTCATTTATATAGCCCTTCTTACATCAGCTGATATCTCAAAGTGCTGTACAGTAACCCAGCCTAAAACCCCAAACAGCAAGCAATGCAGGTGTAGAAGCACGGTGGCTAGGAAAAACTCCCTAGAAAGGCCAAAACCTAGGAAGAAACCTAGAGAGGAACCAGGCTATGAGGGGTGGCCATTCCTCTTCTGGCTGTGCCGGGTGGAGATTATAACAGAACATGGCCAAGATGTTCAAATGTTCATAAATGACCAGCATGGTCAAATAATAATCAAAGTAGTTGTTGAGGGTGCAGCAAGTCAGCACCTCAAGAGTAACTGTCAGTTGGCTTTTCATAGCCGATCATTAAGAGTATCTCTACCTCTCCTGCTGTCTCTAAAGAGTTGAAAACAGCAGGTCTGGGACAGGTAGCACGTCCGGTTAACGGGTCAGGGTTCCATAGCCGCAGGCAGAACAGTTGAAACTGGAGCAGCAGCACGACCAGGTGGACTGTGGACAGCAAGGAGTCATCATGCCAGGTAGTCCTGAGGCATGGTCCTAGGGCTCAGGTGCTCCGGTAGAGAGAAATAGAGAATTAGAGAGCATACTTAAATTCACACAGGACACCGGATAAGACAGGAGACGTACTCCAGATATAACAAACTGACCCTAGCCCCCCCGACATAAACTACTGCAGCATAAATACTGGAGGCTGAGACAGGAGGGGTCAGGAGACACTGTGGCCCCATCCGATGATACCCCCGGACCGGGCCAAACAGGAAGGATATAACACCACCCACTTTGCCAAAGCACAGCCCCCACACCACTAGAGGGGTATCTTCAACTACCAACTTACCATCCTGAGACAAGGCCGAGTATAGCCCACAAAGATCTCTGCCACGGCACAACCCAAGGGGGGGCGCCAACCCAGACAGGAAGATCACGTCAGTGACTCAACCCACTCAAGTGACGCACCCCTCCAAGGGACGGCATGAAAGAGCACCAGTAAGCCAGTGACTTAGCCCCTGTAATAGGGTTAGAGGCAGAGAATCCCAGTGGAGAGAGGGGAACCGGCCAGGCAGAGACAGGAAGGGCGGTTCGTTGCTCCAGAGTCTTTCCGTTCACCTTCACACTCCTGGGCCAAACTACACTCAATCATATTACCCACTGAAGAGACGAGTCTTCAGTAAAGACTTAAAGGTTGAGACCGAGTCTGCGTCTCTCACATGGGTAGGCAGACCATTTCATAAAAATTGAGCTCTAGATGAGAAAGCCCTGCCTCCAGCTGTTTGCTTAGAAATTCTAGGAACAATTAGGAGACCTGTGTCTTGTGACTGTAGCGTACGTGTAGGTATGTACGGCAGGACCAAATCAGAAAGATAAGTAGGAACAAGCCCATGTAATGCTTTGCAGGTTAGCAGTAAAACCTTGAAATCAGCCCTTGCCTTAACAGGAAGCCAGTGTAGGGAGGCTAGCACTGGGGTAATATGATCAAATTGTTTGGTTCTAGTCAGGATTCTAGCACTAACTGAAGTTTATTTAGTGCTTTATCCGGGTAGCCGGAAAGTAAAGCATTGCAGTAGTCTAACATAGAAGTAACAAAAGCATGGATTCATTTTTCTGCATCATTTTTGGACAGAAAGTTTCTGATTTTTGCAATGTTTCGTAGATTGGAAAAAAAGCTGTCCTTGAAACAGTCTTGATATGTTCGTCAAAAGATGAGGGTCCAGAGTAACGCCGAGGTCCTTCACAGTTTTATTTGAGACGACTGTACAACCATCAAGGTGAATTGTCAGATTCAACAGAAGATCTCTTTGTTTCTTGGGACCTAAAACAAGCATCTCTGTTTTGTCCTAGTTTATAAGTAGCAAGTTTGCAGCCATCCACTTCCTTATGTCTGAAACACAGGCTTCTAATGAGGGCAATTTTGGGGCTTCACCATGTTTCATTGAAATGTACAGCTGTGTGTCATCCGCATAGCAGTGAAAGTTAACATTATGTTTTCGAATGACATCCCCAAGAGGTAAAATATATAGTGGAAACAATAGTGGTTCTAAAACGGAACCTTGAGGAACTCCGAACTTTACATTTGATTTGTCAGAGGACAAACCATTCACAGAGACAAACTGATATCTTTCCGACAGATAAGATCTAAACCAGGCCAGAACTTGTCTGTGTAGACCAATTTGGGTTTCCAATCTCTCCAAAAGAATGTGGTGATATGATGGTATCAAAAGCAGCACTAAGGTCTAGGAGCACGAGGATAGATGCAGAGCCTCGGTCTGACGCCATTAAAAGGTCATTTACCACCTTCACAAGTGCAGTCTCAGTGCTATGATGGGGTCTAAAACCAGACTGAAGGATTTCGTATACATTGTTTGTCTTCAGGAAGGCAGTGAGTTGCTGCGCAACAGCTTTTTCTAACATTTTTGAGAGGAATGGAAGATTCGATATAGGCCGTTTTTAGTTTTTTAAATATTTTCTGGGTCAAGGTTTGCCTTTTTCAAGAGAGGCTTTATTACTGCCACTTTTAGTGAGTTTGGTACACATCCGGTGGATAGAGAACCTTTTTATTATGTTCAAAATAGGAGGGCCAAGCACAGGAAGCAGCTCTTTCAGTAGTTTAGTTGGAATAGGGTCCAGTATTTGAAGGTTATTGAAAACAAGTATATTGTATGTTTCAAATATTCAAATAATAAAATATTAATTAAAACAGTGTGGTGTACTGCAGGGAAGCTCTCTAGACCCTCTACTCTTTTCTATTTTTACCAATGACCTGCAACTGTCATTAAACAAAGCATGTGTGTCCATATTCTTCTTGTTGTAAAAAGGCAGTTACACAATGACAATTATGGCCTTGGAACCAATTCTGCCCACTGAGAATAACCAGGTTGCCTTTCCGTAAAAGCTGCAATGCCTTTAAACTCTGCACCAGATGCCCAAAAGTAATCCTAACACCTTTATAAAGAATTTTGTAAAACATCCAGTGAGGCGATGAGTCATTAGCACCCTCTCTCCCTCCTACAGCTCATACTCGCTGGTGGAGGAGGATGAGGGCTCGCCCCACCACGACGAGTGCACATGGTACGTGGGCGACATCAAGCGCACCCAGGCAGAGGAGCTGCTTAGGGACAAGTGTGACGGCACCTTCCTCATCCGAGAGAGCCAGACGCAGAAGGGCTCCTACGCCTGCTCCGTGGTGTGAGTGTTTATTTCAGTGTGTTACATGTCAGTCAAAAGGGCTAAGATTATTCTATGATGGGTTGAACTATTTTAAAACGGGCAAAGAAAATGTATGCGGTTTTACTTCCCACCTGTTCTTGGCCTTCCCCCAAATGACCATTGTACACTGTGCCATTTAATAAAGAGGATTCCAAAGGGGGGAGACCAAAATAGCTTCTGGGGAGGTCAAAGCTGTGTGCTGGAAAACCTTGGCAGTGTTGGGGCTTCAGACCAGCCCTAACATCTCACTTAAAATGTCGTTTTTAGTGTTTAATTACAAATGAAATGTCTATTAGTGAAAACATTTTTACATTTACTTTGTTTCTGTAAAACATTAAATGAGGTTGTGCTGTCTCCTCCAGTGTGGACGGCGACGCCAAACACTGCGTCATCTACAAGACGGATAAAGGCTACGGCTTCGCCGAACCTTACAACCTGTACGGCTCCCTGAAGGACCTGGTGCTCCACTACAAGCAAGAGTCCCTGGTCCAACACAACGACCAGCTGAATGTAACCCTGGCCTACCCAGTCCTCACCCAGACCCTGCAGCAGCACCCTAGATGAAGGGCAGTGTGACACAACGACCCCCAACGGTGACCAGCACTTCCAAAGCATATGGGGGGGGGGGGAGCACACTCATTACGTACCACAGTACCAGCCACAGTAAACATAAGATGAAAACCCTGTTTGTAGACTGAAAACAACATAAGCACACCGTTATGATGGAAGCTTTCAGACCATAGTTAGAAGAGCAAGAAGGAGTGAGAGTAGAGGGGAGAGAGTCAGGGAACTGGAGGTTAAAGATACTGGATGGAGCTCAGCTTTTTTTATTTTTTTTGCCTTGGCACCCACTTACCCTTCTAGGCAAAGGCCTGAGCTGTCATCCCCAGTAAGGACTTGGCTAACCTGGCTGCTCACCACACTGCACTTCACAACAACGAAATCTAAGAGGGGGAGGGGGGCAATCGGAGGGGGGCAATCCAGCATTCAGATACATGGTCCTGGAAAGGCGGGGTGAAGTGGCTGGACAAGCCAGTTACTTTCTATTAAAAGCTTGCTTAAGTACCATAGAAAGAGCCTTGATTGACCACAAGCCTGTGTTGGGAAAGAGGGGAACTATGTAGGGTGGCATGCTGGGGTAGGGAGAGGGGGCATGACAGAAAGCTTTAGAAAAATATATTTTTAAAAGTTCAATTTACTCGTCTCCTCCAGTTTGTTGTAAGATCAACATTCTTTCTAAAAATAGACATGGTATATTTGTTGTATTGTGAATAGATAGATATTCACAATAGATCAATATATGAATGCAGTTTCTAAAGGGATTCAGGTTTCCCTTTCCGTTTCCATTTAATCATGGGTAGTGGAGAAATCCCTGCAAGCTCGTTTCTTATTTCAAATGTTCTCTTCAAGTGCTTTCTTTTATACTGTAGCCTATAGCCATGATGGACTAAGGTATTACTGTTAGTATTCTTGAGATGTTCTCATTTCTATGCTAATACACTCGCAGATCATCAACCTATCAGATCTTAACTCTCAGTAGTGAATGGCTTAGTCTCTAGGAAGCCTATGCAGTGTTCTTTTCACAAGCGCTTGCTTTTATGTCGCAGCGTCACTACTACTCACGGTACTTCCTCTTTTGAGCTTGACTGTTGTTTTTATTTGACACGAGCTTGATTCACAGAGCTGTAGAACGTTGTTGTACAAAATGAAAAAAATATATATTGTCGTTTATATGATCCATATATCTACCGACAGTAACAGGCAGTGTGACTGTCAAACAGAAAGTATTGAATGGTTTTCTTTTCAACTGTGTGTGTGTCGTCGCCCCCCCCCCCCCCCCCCCCCAGCTAAACGTGATCCCAAATGAAGGATGTCTTGTCATGTAGCAAAAAAAAGATTGGATCCTTTTTGACAGTAAGCATGACCACGGAGGTCCGGGGGATTTTCCATAAGTACCATATGCATGAAAATCCTTCTTTTGTTTAGTACCTAGACAACTTGCTCTAGTACTTGTGCTGTTTTAAGTGCATACGTCTTGTGTACTAGACCTGTATAATGCACAAACAATAGTAAGTGAATAAGAATACATATAGATTTACAGACACACTGTCGAGGTGAATTCCCTCCGCGGGTACTGAGCTGTACATTTGTCGTGCGGCTTAAAGGACTTCCTCTTGCGGACTCTTTCTATCCCTTTTGCGTAGCACAGACTTTGTTCGCGTGAAGACACTTCAGACAAATTTATACCGTTGATTCGTTACTAAAAGAAGCCTCATGTAATGAAACCGAGGATATTGAGGATTTTAAACGTGGTGGCGCTTTTTAGATTTCTTGAGAAAGCGGAAACTTCCCAGAGAAAAGGAGTTTTGTTCTTTTTTTTTTGTACAATGTGCATAAAAACATGTCTCACATTGGGCCCTCCTTTTGGGTCGTTTTAAACATGATCATTTGCTCAGAGCAGATGTATTTTTCCCATATTGGTTTAAGTACGATACATGGATACTGCAACTGAATAGTCATGCTATTGGATTGGTTGACTAGTTGAAGGAAATTGGGAGTCATTTGGTTTGTAATTGTCACATTTTAATTGGAAGTTGCATATTGGCGAGAGCATTTTGTGTTCAAAATGTATTTTTGGTACAAATATTAGTAGAAGAAAAATAATGATCTAAAGGAAAAATAGCTTGGTACTGTATGTGTTTTGCACAGTTCTTGGCCAGAAGAATAGCCTAGAATTAAAATCGAAGTGGCAGTAGTGAGAGGCCTATAAAAGAGTGATTCACAAAGTTAAGAAGTGCCTTAGCTCTTCTCTTGTCATTGTTGGAGGAGCTTCTCTCCTATAGACCGTGCTACCGCATACTGTATGCTTTGTTTAAAAAGCATTTGCCAATGATCTAATGTCAAACCCCTTGAAGAGAACTGGCAAATGCGCGTAGTTGTAGTCTCTCTTGTAGTGTGCGAGGTCCGAGTTATGGAGATTGTGTAAGTTTAGTTTAGTTATGCTTCTCTTTTGTTACATCGTTTTTAATAAGTATTTTTTTGTGACGGGGCTATAGCTTGGTGCTCTTCAGTGAGCGAGGCAGTTTCCTTTGGGGTTTTGTTGTATAGTTTATTGAATCACACCTAGAGTGGATAGAAATGTGAATACACAGTCGTAGCCCAACACGTAGCGTTTGTCCTTTTTTAATAAGCCGAATCTCATTCAATAAGCTCTTAAGTGAATGCATGCAGTACTTCTCACGGTGTTTTCATGTCAATTCCCTGTGAATTCATATCCTGTTTACCCATTTACTGACTCATGTATTTACTCAGTCCATCGGACCAACATTTTGCAAATGCACTTTTTCCTTAAAGAAAATTCCACCAAAAATGTTCTTTTGCTATTTGCTTATGATGCAAAATGTAGCATCATCTGATGCAAAATGCCTCATACCCAGTTGTTGTTTTTTTTGTGTTTTGAAAGTCATCCATCTCGAAAACTGGATTGCTGACATGGAAAGAAATGTAGGACTATATCACAAGTTAGTCCTATATATATTTTTTATATATATAAAACTTCAACAGGGGACTAAAATAAATACCAAAAGAGTTTTTGGGTGGAGTTTTTCTTTAATTGAGTCTCCAAAATGAGTTCATTCTAAACTGCATTAGTGAAGCTCAGTAGGCCATGATAGTATTGTTTGTTTTATTAAGTGTCATGTCAGGGATGTTTTAATCGGACTTTCTTTGTGAAACAGTGTGTGGGGGGAAAAAAACATTCAGTGTTCCCCTTACTCGATACATTTGGTGGAGGCTTCACGAACTCTGAAATTGTAAGCCAGTATTGGGGCAAGTAGGACAAATGTCCATTTTATTGCTGTTTTTCATGATTTTAATTGTTTAACTGTGTTATAAATCTGTGTTTGGTTTTGATTGTGCCAGGCCCACCCATTTCCCATTCGAAAATGGGTGACTCGTTTCAAACCAAATGAAAGGGAAGCTAGACAATATGCAATCGGCATATTTGGTCGGTCCTCAACGCTCCAACGGTATGGATGTCATCGCGTCACATTAACGTCACTTGCATTAACATTAATAACACATGTGCAGTGATAGTGTTTCGGCGGTTGTGCCCAATGAGATGACTTGGAGCAGGGTTAGCTTTGAGTTGTCCTTTTAACCAGTTATCGTGAAACCACGTGTTATAGCACCCTCCCAAATGTTCAGGTGAATTATCCAGGCCATTACTATTGCTTATCTTTGGTACAAAACACCTGTAAATAGTGGTGTCATACTTCTACCATATCAGTTACCGAATACAAGTAATTAACATTTATTACGTTTGAATATTTAGGTTTGAAGCATATTTGAAAGAAATATATTGAAATATATCTTGACGTATTGTTTTGGGTTATATATTCTGATTTTAATTATGCTGGAAATGGATCCGAAACAGACGCTGACTAAATGAGCTTAGATGTGAAACACGTCTATTGACAAGTGCCACAGCAGCTTTGCATCAGTGGGCCAAGTCATTTCTAGTTTTCATGTTAACGCCCTGATGTGTAAGTAATAAGCTAAGCTTTATCATTATCACCAGCAAGCGTTCCTTTCTTTTATTCGTTTTAATTGACCCGCAATGATTGAGGAAGAGGAGGCAGGCTCATCTACGTTTTAAAATGCAGCGCTGAACCTAGTTGTCCATGATGACATACTGATTGGCCAACCTTGGCCCCATTCACCTACTCACACAGAAGTGTCTCTGTCAAATTTGAGTAGAGATTATCAATAGTCTTGACACAAGTGTCTTTCAGCAAAGCTCCATTGTTGCTACCTTACCAAGGACGGTGACGACAGAGTTGACCAATACTGGGACTGACTGGTGTCTAGACTACAGCCTGTATATTTTAAGATTTATAAAATGTATTATCTGAGCAGAAAATAGATTCCTATACAGATATGCTTTATCCATAGGGATGGGGAAAGCACTTTTTTTTGTTCTCCTTCATTTATTTGAAATCATGTTGGCAAAATTACATGAAAATATATTCTCAGCTTGGAGATTCTGGTTCTGTTTTTTTTATATTGCGAGAGGAGGCAGTTTGAAAGTGATACCAGGGGAGTGTTTGAGGTATGAAAATAATGTATGATTCGAAGAGAGGGGCATTTTAATAATCGGATAAAAGTCCCCCAAATGCACTAGACAACTCATGAAACTTCATACCGGCCAAACGTTGCCAACAAGTTAAGGAACAAATGTCAAGAGTTCAGAAACACTCCTTCAGTGAGTAACCAACCGTTTGTAGATGGAACAATGATGTCATTGGAAAGTGTTCCTTTATGGTGCCTAGGGTTTGTTTTTAATTAGATCTATTTTTTTTTTAAGCAAATTGATTTGTTTGTCCAAGTGTTTGTTTGTTTTATCTTTGTTAATGATAACCTTACAGAATCTATAAAATAAGCTAGCTTGAATATTTTCCTTCATACAGAAAAGTACAAATGTTTACGATATCTAATTAACCAAATAGCAAGTATGCGTTTGAGAGTCAATCTGTCTGTCCCGAAAAGGGGACTCCGATAGATTGATTTGATTTCTTTTTTTCCTTTGTCATTTTAAACTTGAAAATGTTATGACTGCTTGTTCTTTTGTTTTTGATTATTTTTGTACTTGTCAAACAGTGCTCCCTCTAAAAAAAAAAAGAGAGAAAAGAGGGAAAAAAAGAATTGTTACCGTCTTCTGCTTAGAACAGAATCGACTAAATCATTTTTTGAATGGCCCCCGGGCAGAATGGTCTGCAATGGGCCCTCTTCCCTGAGTGGCTTAAAATCCTTGATCTCTGTTCCTTTACTTTCTGTACTGCCGACTACTTCATCTTAGACTGAGCCTTGTGTATCCACGGCTGAATCTTAACTTTAGATAAAGGCTTAACTTTGCGTTTTTTGATGTCAGTGGGACATTTTGAGTTGCTCTTGCAGATCTCAGTTAGGATTTGGCCGTAGATTGCACCCTAGATGATTTGGGAGGATTTAGTTTTTAGGCTTTTCAAGTTTGAAAGAGAGGGAGGTGCACACTACTTGGTGAAAAATGTATGTCTACAGTCTTGGGTTGAGTCAACTATTAAATTAATTTGGAAATGTGTGAAAGTGAAGAGGCATGTATTTCGATTTTGCACTAAGTCATTCTCGTCTCACTACACTCTAAGATAAAGACGTTCCGTGACTTGCTCTCTGTCATTCAAAACGTTTTTTTATTTGTTCAGTCTTATTTGTAAAATGGATTGACTCCATTTAAAAGTATGCTTTAATTTACTTCTAAAAGTTGATCTAATCTATGTAACCCTTCAATCAGGGTTGGGTAGTAATGGATTACATGTAACGGGCATTGCGCAATTAAATTACAAATATATGAAGTAGGCCTAACTGTAATCAGCCCGGATTACATTTTTTTTTAACAATAATAATGTAATCAGATTACAGTTACATTATTAAAAACATCTGATTTACATTTGGGATTACTTCATCTAATATTAAGAGAAAGAAAAGGATAAAGCTTTGTCAGCATTGCTATCATTTAGCACACCCTCAAGACTTCTCCCATGCTCTCAAATATGCTATTGTTCTGCTGATCGCCCATCAAGGGTGGCTTCTTTTGTATTCAAACGAATTTAGTGACTAGGTAAGGCTTCCAAAAGATTTTCCACCTAGCTTTCTGGTCAATCAGACAGTCGTCTGGACTCAACAGTGTTGAGTGTAGCTTTGTAGCAGTGCACTTTGGCTTCGTGTGCTCCTAGCGGGAGAGAGAGATGCTCTCTGATAGCTGTCTGGGCAATAAACAAAAAAACACAGTCTTGAAAGCAACCACTGTTGTTACTCTAGACGAGAAGAGGGTTCCAGCTTTCTGTAGGTTTACTTTTATTGATCTACTCTTAATATTGAACAAAGGGCACTCACGTCGGCGATTCAATTCCAAGGTGATTGCGTAGGCTTACTCATCATTATAATTATTCATTAATTTACTGATTTAATAATCAATTACACAGGTATAATTAGAATGTAGATTTAGCAACTAGCTAACCACGTCATCGGGTGTTGATTGAGCCCCAAATGATTTAGCCTAAAGTGCCCAAAATGATGTATACAAATGTAATCTCTATTGAACAAAAAAAAATAATTAAGATTCGGGAACCCTATTGTAAACTAATAACAATTGCCTAATTGTCAAACTCAAAATTCATCATAATGACTGGTTTAGATTGCACATCAAAATATCTGGAATCATGCATTCCTGCTTGGACATGTTAGATTAAATAAATGTATTTCTTGAATCATACTAATACACCTCCTTTTTAATTAAGCATTTTGAATGACTAAGTTAATTAGGCTACACATTCTCTCTCTTGTGTGACCAAATCATAGGTGGGTGCCCCAACTAAAACCATTAGCATGGAGCCTATTGACTCTGCTCTAAAACATTTAGAATATAGAACTTGTGAATTACGGTCCCCAATTTGGAAATAGTCATGTTGCTAAATTTAATAATGTATGCTATTTAGCAGACGCTTTTATCCAAGCGCCATGCTCTACCAACTAGGTGCACTTTAAACATTAAAAAAAAAACATCTGGGTGTTAAAATATATTTTTTAAACTGTCATCTGATTACTCAAAATGAGTAATGTAATCTGATTACTGATCATTTTTCATGTAACTGTAATCCATAACTGATTACATTTTAAGTTATCTGGCCAACACTGCCTTCTATGTAGAGTTCATCCTAAGTGGCTGTGTATGTGATCATGTGACTGTCATTAGAATGCAGGTCCGGGACAGTACATTTTGACAAACCTTTCTTTGGAGAAAACAAACTACAGTATGATATGATTCTTATTGTTCTGAGATGTGGTGTGAAGTTTTTCCCTTTTTCAAAACGGTGACTGGAAATTAACGGGACAGTCTGATAAAGCTACTCTACACCAAAGTGCAATTGAACTCAGAGGGAGCACTGTCTGTGAACCAGTGGGAGTCTACTGGTTGTGATGTGCACAATCCTTATGTACGTAAAATGATTATTCTCTCTTCTTTCCCCAATCTGTCTTAATTCAGATGCAACATTTTATTTCTTTTGTTTTCTGTGTACAGCTTGCTTTGGAGTTGTTTGTCTCAAACAGGTACTCTTACTTCTGTACTGTTATTTCATAAGGTTGATGAAATGATTTTTAAAAAAAATCTATAAAAGATGTAAGAAAAAGAAAGAAAAGGTCTTGTGTATTTTTGTCAGTACGTTTCAGTCAAACCTGCGACAAGAATAAATGGGAAGAATTCAGAGAGTGGGAGCCTTTCCTACTCTGAGGATAGTTTTGAGTCAATTCCTTCTTGAATCCCTGTCAGTTGAAGGCTATGGTAGACGTGTGACGCAGTTGGTATTGAATTTAAACCACAGGAGGGTGCCATTTTCTGGATGAATTTAAACATGTGTGGGCCGACACACACATTAAGGGTTGGAATCAATCAAACCTGTGACTGTATTTGAGCCAAATTTCAGAAGAATCACTTATCTCATGTTCAACGAAAAGCATATTTGTTATTACTATATGTTCAATTGCGGTGGGGGGGACTCTGTTTGGGTTACATTGAAACATGCATTTCCTGGGGTTTTAAGTAGACAATTCCATAAGGAGTTTGCAAGAGAGCAGAGACAGACTGAGGCAACAATCGATCCTTAGAGGAGAACCGACTGTACAGAAGAGTAGTCCAGTCGTAAACCGTCAACTGTCACAGCATCCTCATAAAGTCATCCTCCTGTCCTGTTTGTCTCCGCACTGAAGATTATGAGACAGCCCTAAAAGGATCCCATGACACTAGGTTAATCTTTAACAGTAAATGAGTGTTTTTTTTGCTGTGGTGTGCATTGCCCATGAGGCCATGACTCTTGAGTAAGAACAGTCAGGTGGTACGAGGAACAGTAGCAGGGTTTCTAATCATTAAGGAGGAACTTCCAAGATCTTTGAGCAAAGACAACACTGACTCAACAGTGGCATGATTGGTTGGAAGTTACAATTGAATACTGCCACTGATAGACTGATTGTGCAACCCAACACTACTACGAACATGTTGACATAAACCTCATATTGCCTCATTCTGATTAAAGTAGTTTTTAAGGCTATGTGAGAAACTTGCTTCGTAAAGGACACTTAGTTCATTGCAAGACGTCAGTGCTCCACACAGTCAATAATAGGCCCTTAAAGCTATAGAAGAATGCAGTAATGTAACAGGCTGATTTGGAAAGAGTGAGTTGTAATCCATGGATCCGACAGGCTCAGAGGAGTAGTGCTCTTGCCTCTGCATCGCAGGATCGGCTCACTTTCCACATCAACCTGTTACAGTGATGTAGCAATGTAAAGCATGCCTTGATGTGAATATCTAGAACAATATACAGTTGAAGTCGGAAGTTTACATACACTTAGGTTGGAGTCATTAAAACTCATTTTTCAACCACTCCACAAATTTCTTGTTAACAAACTATAGTTTTGCCAAGTCAGTTAGGACATCTACTTTGTGCATGACACAAGTCATTTGTCCAACAATTGTTTAGACAGATTATTTCACTTAATTCACTATATCACCATTCCAGTGGGTCAGAGGTTTACATACACTAAATTGACTGCCTTTAAACAGCTTGGAAAATTCCAGAAAATTATGTCATGGCTTTAGAAGCTTCTAATAGGCTAATTTACATCATTTGAGTCAAGTGGAGGTGTACCTGTGGATGTATTTCAAGGCTTACCTTCAAACTCAGTGCCTCTTTGCTTGACATCATGGGAAAATCAAAAGAAATAAGCCAAGACCTCAGATCTTTTTTTTTTTTTTTAACTCCACAACTCTGGTTCATCCTTGGGAGCAATTTCCAAACGCCTGAAGGTACCACGTTCATCTGTACAAACAATAGTATGCAAGTATAAACATGGGACCACGCAGCCATCATACCGCTCAGGAAGGAGACGCGTTCTGTCTCCTAGAGATGAACATACTTTGATGCAGTGCAAATCAATCCCAGAACAACGGCAAAGGACCTTGTGAAGATGCTGGAGGAAACGGGTACAAAAGTATCTATATCCACAGTAAAACGAGTCCTATATCGACACAACCTGAAAGGCCGCTCAGCAAGGAAGAAGCCACTGTTCCAAAACGGCAATAAACAAGCAGGACTACGGTTTGTAACTGCACATGGGGACAAAGATTGTACAATATATCATGTGGATATATTGAAGCAACATCTCAAGACATCAGTCAGGAAGTTAACGCTTGGTCGCTAATGGGTCTTCCAGATGGACAATGACCCCAAGCATAATTCCAAAGTTGTGACAAAATGGCTTAAGGACAACAAAGTCAAGGTATTGGAGTGGCCATCACAAAGCCCTGACCTCAAACCTATAGAACATTTGCGGGAAGAAAAGAAAAAACGTGTGCGAGCAAGGAGGCCTACAAACCTGACTCAGTTACACCAGCTCTGTCAGGAGGAATGGGCCAGAATTCATCAACTTATTGTGAAAAGCTTGTGGAAGGCTACCCGAAACATTTGACCTAAGTTAAACAATTTAAAGGCAATGCTACCAAATAATAATTGAGTGTATGTAAACTTCTGACCCACTGGGAATGTGATGAAAGAAATAAAAGCTAAAAGAAATGATTCTCTCTACTAGTCTGACATTACACATTCTTAAAATAAAGTGGTGATCCTAAGACAGGGAATCTTTACTAGGACTAAATATCAGGAATTGTGAAAAACAGAGTTTAAATGTATTTGGCTAAGGTGTATGCAAACTTCCGACTTGTATGTAAACTGTATATGTATCTGGGTAAAGCTTGCAGGTATGATGCTTAACTTGTAATAATTCTGTACATGTATGAGCCTTTAATGTTCAGTTCATTATAATATGTATTATAAGGCTTATAAAATGTTTTGTCTATATATCAACTTTTCAACTGGCTCAGAATGTTAGGTATAAGTAGTAGGCTATAAAAGGTATGGTATCAATATTTAGTCAGGATAACGATTACATTATTATAATACATTATAAACAGTTAAGTTATGCTCGTTTTACAACACGGTAATGAATCTCTATGAACAGCAATAAGAGTTGCATGAAACAAAGCTCCAAAATGATCTCCAGGTGAATAACAACTCGTGACAACGTAAGCATTTTCAAGACAATTCCCAACTCGTGATGTGGCACAATGTTACTCGTCTCTAGATATCTGTGTTTTCAAATGGTCCCGATAGTCTGTTTTTTCCGGGCTACAATGTTACGCCACCGTTGTTTTTTTATGGTGCTAATTTGCCGGTGCTTAGTGACGTTGTTTGTGGTCACGTGACTTAGAGAGCCAATCACATAATCGAACATCTTTTTAACAAGGAAGAGGGCAAGCGACGCAATTTAAATGACTTTAGATATTTGCTAGTTTTTTGTGGGTGGCGGCAGAGTTTGTCATCTTGTGCTGGAGGAAAGATGAACGGTATTATTCTGCTCACACTTTTGACCATTTGGTCAAATGTAGATTGTACGCCGTGTTCATATTCTCCATCGCAGTGGTGTATCTCTGTGGACTCAGCCATCGAATGTGGGGTAAGATACATTCACGAGTTTCTTCTCGGGATTAAATGGATGTTTTGGTAACACTGCATTAAAACTTTCATTTTGATTACATGGATCGTCAGTCCTTGCATCCATAGCTATGTCTATTAATTTGAGTGTGGTTTAATTTCTCCAGCCACATCCCTCAGCTTTTTCCTGAAACGGGTGCGTTTCAACTCCTGATTGCTTCTTTAATAGAGAATGGACTGAGAGAATGAGAAACTTGTGGTGAATCTTTTTGTACATGGAAAAATAATATTAAAATATAACATCAACACCCATCAACTTTTTCTCTTCCGTAGGTCCTGATTGGCATATCACATTTAGGACTACTAAACATTCAACCTAACTCATTCTGTGTGTGTGTCGTTTTACTTTTCTTGTGGCAGGTTCTGAAGCAGTGCCTGGAAGCCAATGCCACCAAGCCCAACACACAGGTGCAGCCCGTGCAGGTGGAGTTGTATTTTGAAAGTCTGTGCCCAGGATGCCGGTTGTTCCTTACCTCACAGCTCTTTCCCACATGGACTATGTTGCAGGACATCATGAGTGTCACACTGGTGCCCTACGGAAATGCACACGTAGGTCTTATACAGTAGGCTAGAAATGATGACGCTCGTCTCATGTATTATGACACTTTATTGGATATCGCTTAGACAACGTAGTTAGCAGTGATTGGCGTTGAGGGATTCTGTGTTTAGTTTGAAATAATTTTTGTTTGTCTCACTACAGGAGTCTTTTGATGGGAAGCAGTATCAGTTCACCTGCCAGCACGGTGAGGAGGAGTGTCTCGGCAACATGATCGAGGTGAGATTTTGGTAACACTTTATTTGACAGCCCACTGTTTACCAGGTTGTAAATTACTGATTTAAAACTGTACTTCTCTAATAATTGCATAGTGATAACACTTTGGTTTCTCTGCGATTCATGGACACAAGCTTCACTTTGTAAGCTGAATTGTTTGATGTAAGTATCAGAAAAGTATCCAGTGTCACCACATCGCTTCCTAGTTAATAGCAGGTAAGTACCGGCTTAAACCGGGCTGTAACAAGAAGCGTTCCGGGGGGGGGGGGGGGCGACATTGTTTTACACCGTTTAAAAAAATATAAAAATGTTTCCTTCTCTCTCCAGACCTGCATATTGAATGCTACAGGAAGCAAAGCATTCCAGATTGTCTACTGCATGGAGGCCTCCACTGATGTTATTAAAGCAGGGGAGAAGGTGAGTGACATATTACCTCTTACCTTCTTTCTCTCAATACAAGACCATGAAAAGACCACGCCTCAAACAATATACAGCAACCCCCTTATTTTTTTTATTCAAATGCTCCTGAGAAATACGAACAAAGAGGCTGAAATTAAATCCAAAAGTGTATAATGCCGAATCACTTTTTTGTGCTTGGTGATTAATGATGAGTTCTGCTCTCATGTGGTAGTCTATAGGGTATGGCTGGAGGGCAAGACAAGAATGACCAGATGGCATTGTAAATATGATACTTGGAAATATTGACAATAATAATGTTTCCGACCACCTGTCCCCTTGGCAGTGTGTGGCACTCTATGACCCGAACACCAAGTGGGACAGCATCATGACCTGTGTGAAGGGAGACCAGGGGAATCAGCTGATGCATCAGAACGCAGTGAAGACTGGTGCCTTAAAGCCAGCCCACGACTATGTGCCTTGGATTGTCATAAATGGGGTTAGTTCACTGAGGCGAAATATTTTTGTTGTATGTGTCAGCAAGTTTACCGTATTGCTGATGGCTTCTAGTAAAGTCTGTCACATTCGACAAAGTTTATTGCCTCGATTTGTAATATCCGGAATCTTCTTTCAGGAACACACCGATGACCTTCAGAAGAAAGCAACGTCTTCACTCTTCACTCTGATCTGTAGCATGTGGAAGGTAGGTTTTGGCGAACATAATTACCATTCCAGTTTTAAGTGTTATGTCCTATCCATCTTGTCCTTTCTTCCTTCCTTGTTTCTATACAGTGTATTCGGAAAGTATTCAGACCCCTTCCCTTTTCCACTTTTTTTTAACGTTACTGTGGGAAAAGTCAAGAGGTCTGAATACTTTCCTGTCTATTAAAAACCACTGACTAAGATCACATGATTAGAATGAGTATAGACTAGCCTTTGCAAGATACTGTGCTAAAAAAAATAGGTCATTCAGTCACCCTCTGAAGTTGGAATTTGTTGACGCCTTTCTCCACTAGAGTGTGCTGTGAGGAAAAAGAAAGAGAAGCGTGCCATCCTTTGATTTCTGAAGTATACTATGTCATACTATCCTTTAGGGGCCCAAGCCTGAAGCCTGCGGTGCAGCTCCAATGAAACGACACAGAAGTTACTGCTATGACGAGTAAATAATCGACATCTTACCAATACCGCCGTATGCCTTTGTGTTCAACTTCAATTGCCAAATAGGGATGGTAAATCTGAACTTTTTTGACACACTATCAATAATGTTTTAAACTGGTCTGACTGTCGGTATCACATAGTTCTTCCGATATTCAAGAAAAGGGACGTCGTGTATTGTGTCACATTGCTCCGTGAATGAGCCTTCTGTGGAATGAGCTGTGTGAAATAAACTCTCTGTCATCTATTTTTAATGAAGGGACGAAATTAAAGCTAACTATTTTAAAATGACTCTGTCTTCACTTAATCTGCATTTTATGTTGAATGTGACAGGTGTTTACCCTATGAGAGCAGATCTTTTGTTTTTTGACGTGGTGTAATGGAGATGAATACCTCATTGAGTGAGGGCTCTTACAGTAGAAAGGCTTTGACGTGGTTGTCGTGGTTCTGCATGGCCTCAGTCTTGCCTAGGAGAGACCGCAGTCAAACCATTGATAACAAGCCTCTTCCCTGGTGGTTTAATAGAACTGCCTGTGCTGCATTCAGTAGTGTTAAAGAGCCATGTTCTTCTATATAATGCTGATTATGAGCTAAAGGGTTGTGTCCTTCAAGATCATTTGGTTTGTCTATTGGAGCACAATTTTAAAAATGTATACTGGTAAGAAAGAAAAATGCAAGATGAGATTAAAGGTATGATGGCTACAAGATTTCAGGCTTTTTGATTATTCTTCGGTTGGTAGTAGGGGTTCACAGTGAAATTATTTGACTGTTAGGAAAGACACCTACATACAAGGTCTCTGGGTTAAACAGGGCAGTGGATAGGAGGGTTTAAGTGAGACTACTTATAACAGTGCCACTTCTAGGCCAATCAGTGCCAATCTTTTGACGTCTTTCCTAATGCTGAACACATTTTCCTCGAGGACCCATAAGGTTCGTCTGGATAGATTTTCCTCCATCTTGGACATTTTGGAAAAACCTTTTGAAAAATGTCATATGTTTGTTAGGCCCATGGTGCATCTCTTGGTTTGTGCATCTTAGCTTTTGTCAAACTAAAGGATTAGTTAAGGGATGACTGAGTTATTGATCAATCAGATTTTACATGTCCAATTAAATATTCTGTTAATACACTTCCTATCATCTTGAAACTCTGTAGGGACATCAGCCATTACCATGATGGACCATTTTAAGTTTGGCATTCATATATTTAAGACAAAGGAACCTACAGTATTAACAATTCACATTTTGACTATGTAACGCTAATGCTTAAAATAATCCATTAAAAAATCTTGTTCTCATGGACTAAAAGTCAGATTCACTCCAAATGTGTTATTTTGACTAATCACAATAGTCTAAAGAGTTTGAGAAAATAATATTGATGCATTGAAAGACGGCCACACTTTACTAATAGATGCATATTAGGACATAGGCTAATATGCTACAATATGCAAAAGAACTTCAAAAATCTTCTTCTCATGAACCATAGGACCAAATGACACAAATTTGGAATGTAGGCCCATTTTAATGGCTTAACTTTTGTTTGAGAAAAGCTCAGGGATTGGTCCAAAAATGGCTGAGTTATTGACAAGTCAAACATCAGATTTGACCTGTTCAAGAATGAGTAGCATACTCACAGGCCTTACACACTGATCTAAAGCTGGAGATGCTTGTGTTGCGTAGGCCCTACCTAGTTTTAGATGGACGCACCATTTTTATTGAGACATTTGGTTGTTTAAAACAAACCACCTTTACACAATACGGATTAGGATCCCTAGTGAATCAGTGACAAAACTGTGAAGTATGGATTTCTGCTTCCTCAATGTCTTTCTAATCAAAGCAGACATATGACCTTTGTTCATTTTCTATGCATTGTTTCTGGTGTGTTTTATAGTAGGCTAGGCATACAAAGTTATGTCAAAACAGTTAAATGTTGGTCTATTTATGGATTTAATTTGTCAAGTATTTTTTATCATACAAATGATTTGATGTGTAATTTAACGTACATTTTTTTGAGAAATCCGAATTCGCGCTTCAGTTGTTTTTTGTTGTTGTTGCGCAGCTTTAGCGAGTATGATGTCCTCAAACTCCTCCCTGTTACGCATTTGACACATAACCAAATTGCGCTTGGCAAGGGCAGGTAGGCTTAGTCAGGGGACCTGATGAAATAAACTGATATAGCAGCCTATATAAGTATGGATAGCAGCAGTCTTCAATAGTACTGCAAAAAAATATATATATACGATATTGAACCTTTTATCGTGCCGTAGGGGACCAGTTGAATTGGATTTACGTCGTTGGAATAAGAATCATGATTCCTCAGTCGAGCAGAGCATTTCTCTTCAAGATTGCTGGTTACTGGAAGCCGCTTTTCAAAGGCAGGTTTCTAATTGTAACCAATACTGTGAGCTGTGGGTGTATGCTTGCCGCCGGCGACATCATTCAGCAAACCAGAGAGACACGGAGGGTCCCGGAGAAGGCACGTGACTGGACGCGAACAGGTAAGGTCCACGACCAAGGACAGCAGCCGATAAGAAGCCCGGTTTCCACCTTGGTATGAAATAAGTTCTGAAGCGAAATGAACCATGTGCTAGGGGCAAGAGAGCCAATCATAGTCATAAAGTAGCCTAGCCGAAAAAAAATGCAAAGCATACACAATGAACTTCAACTATAATATTCCAAACCGTAGGTATAATGAATGATATGCTTTATGTGGACATGATTTTTGCTTATTATGTTTTCCAACATCCTATACAGTAGTTATGGGTTTCACTTAACTGCAAAGAACGTTTCATTTAGCTGTGTTACTGCTGCCCTCTGCAGGTTGCATGTTTGCAGTGGGATGCTCAATGGGGCCCTTCATGCACTACTGGTACCAGTGGCTGGATAAGTTCTTTCTCGGCAACGCTTTACCTGCTGTCACCAAGAAAGTCCTCACTGATCAGCTGATTGCATCACCGACCATGGGAGCATGGTATTTCATTGGTGAGATATTGATTTTTTTTTTTCAAGAAGTCAGCATTTCAGTATACTGAAATCAATGTGTACTTGGACAGTTTGCAGAGAACGGGAATTTTCGAGGCAAAAAAAATAAAAAATAAAGTGTTTTTCTTTATGTATTTCGTCTTTATTGTCACTTTCTTTCTCCAGGTATGGGAAAGATGGAGGGCCAAAGTCTATCTGAGGGGTTAGAGGAATTCAAAGAAAAGTTCTGGGAGTTCTACAAGGTTAGTGGAACAGTTTGGCTAAGAGTATGAGAAACAGTTTGATTAAGAAACCAAGCCTATTGTACTGAATATTGCTGTCCCGGTTGATGCTCCTAGTTCTCAGAGTTTGTTTGTGCTCCTTTTCATTCAAGGCGGACTGGTGTGTTTGGCCCGCGGCACAGATGATCAACTTCTACTTCTTGCCTCCTAAGTTCCGTGTCCTCTATGTCAA